>NC_133336.1:21873578-22183853 GCF_042186555.1 Aquarana catesbeiana
AAATTGTACATTTTTTTAAATAAAACATTTCCTTTTTCATTACATACCTTACTTTAGATCTAGTGATGTCATCACTTGGTCTTAGTGCTTCCCTATGCAATGCAGGCAGATCATGGCTGGTGAGAGGGGCTGGCTGAGTGCCCCAGTACTCTTAAAGCGGAACTTCACTCAAAAGGGCAAGTTCCGCTTGTTTGCATCCCCCCTCCCCCGCTGCACTGCTACATTTGGCACTTTTTTGGGGGGGGGTCTAGTATCTGGTTTTGACAGGTACCCGCTCCCACTTCTGGCTCAGGTCGCCGAGGTGCAGTCAGACTGGGGAGGAAAGGGCTAGACAATGCTGGATGTTCTCAATCAAGGAAATGAAGCAACTTCTAATGCACCTGGTGAAAAGCTCGCAGTGTGCAGGAAAATCAGAGTAAGCCATTTCAGTCCAGGAGAGGAGCTGGTACAACCAGTGGTGTACTTTTGGTTTTGTGCTGCCCTAAGCAAAGCTAAAATTGACCCCCCCACACCCCATCTAAATTTGTCCCCCCCCCCCCCCCCATCTAAATGTGTCCCACCCCTTTCCGTTTAAGACCCACCCCTTCATCTGTAAGCAGGGATTTCAGGTGAGATTGGGGGGGGGGGGGTGCCACAAGGAGATTGTGTGGGAGGGGATTTGTGTTTGGAGGGGGAATTTGGGGGGCTGCAGGGGGTAAGTATTGTTCTAGTAGGGGAAATTTGGGGTGTGTGCTAAGAGTGGTGATTTAGGGGGATTTGTGTTGGGAGGGGAATGGAGAAAAAAGACTTGTGCTGGGTGGGGGGATTTGGGGGCAATTTGTGCTGGGAATGGGGGATTTGAAGTGGGGGGGGGGAGAGGTGTATTAGGAGGGGAAATTTTAAATTTTAGGGATAGAGGATTTGTGCTATGAGGTGTGTTTTTTTTTTTTTTTTGGGGGGGGGGGGATTGTGCTGAGATGGGGGATTTCAGCAGGGGGTGGATTTGTTCTGGGGGGGGAGGGGGGATTTATGCTTGGGGAGTAAGCATGCAGATTAGTGCTCAGTGTTTTTGTTTGAAGATTTTTGCTGACATATCTTGGGGGGGTGGGGGGATTTGGCATGTTCACCGTGGGCTCTAGATGACTATGTCCTGTCACTGTCTGTAAGATCCCCCTTACATCAGGGTTCCCAGAGTTCCCCCTTACACTGCCATTCCTCAGTCCCCACAGTGTAGGTCACTAAAAGACCCATCATAGCAGGCTGCCATACCACAGTCCCCGTCCCCCCTGGAGAATGCCGTCAAGGAGGCGCAGATACTAGAAAACCGATCTCCCTGCAACACAGCTGGAGGGAGAAAGCTGGTAAGGGGATCCACAAGAGTCACAAGGCAGTAGAACTGGCCTTCCTGTTCAGCAGGCGCCGGGTCCCCTTTTTAAACTGATGGGGCCTGGGCCCGGTACAGGAGGGCCGGCTGTACTGCCTTACTAGTGGCCATGCTCATGTCGTCCTGTTGGATGTTTTGGGCATGAATTTCCAGACTTTTTGTATGAGGACCATGTTGTTCAGTGGCGGAACTTTTTTTTTTTTTCTTCCACGTTCAGAAGGCATTTCATATTTCACATTTCTGTCCCAAATCCGCTTTGGAAATTGTCCCATTTTGTACCGTTCTTATAATTTATTTATAATTAATATCCTCACCTTCATAATATCCCGCACACTATAATTAGACGCGGCACAGTCCCCAGCGACTTTAATCCAGAAGCTGAAATTTGCAAATGACTCTTTCAGGATTTTGCTGGATGTGACGTTTGGGTTGTAGTGGAAACATTGTGTCTTCTTAATTTTGTATCAGTTTTTCTTCTGACATATTTAATGTAAAGAATAATGAGGGCGTTCAGCGTGCGAAATTCTATAGCAACCAATTGGAGTTCAGTAATCAGAACAATGAGTACTGATTGGTTGTGTGGGCTGCTGGCTTTTCACGTTACTCATTGAAAAGAATACATTGTTATTGTTTTTTTGTCAATGTTTTTTTTTTTTATGTTCATTATTAAAACTATTTATAAATACCAGTATATCTTTTCATCTGCCAGAGTTATTTCTTCAGTTTGGACCGTATATTCAGGATAATGATTTGGTTTTAATCATTTCGAATGTTTATTCTATTAACCTTCCTTAAAGAGGAACTGAAGTCTGCTCACGTAATTTGTAAAAAAAAAATTTTTGCCATTCCGAAGCTCCCCTCCAACTACTTCGCATATTATTTTATATATACTGTGATTCTGTACTTGCCAAATATGCTGCAGAAATCTCCCTCCACTGAGTCTGGCTGCAGCCATTTTAACTGTGGGCAGCTGAAGCTGCTGCCTGTTCACTTCCTGGATTTACACAGACACACCTCCAGCTCTGCAGCTCTCATTGGCCCTCTTTTAACTCATCCCCCCTCCCTTCCTGGCAAACTCTCAGGAGAGTGAAAGAGAGCTGTGCATGATGTCATAATCCTAAGCTAATGACCAGACAAGAAACAGGAAGTGGGCTGTATAAGGGATTTACTGGCAGGAAAAAAAATGTTTTACTATCCAAAGTTAAAAAAACAACAACAAGGGCAGAAGATTTACTAGATGGAAAGTTGAAAAAATGACTCAAGGTCCGCTTCAATACCAGGCATTCTGACACTTCTTAAATACATGTAAAAAATCAACTTTTTTTTAACTAGAAAATTACTTTGAACCCCTAAAAATATTAATTTATATATATTTTTTATATAAATAAATTGGCGGCTGTTGCAATATTTTATGTCTCATGATATTTGCTCAGCAGTCTATCAAGCCCAATTTTTTTGTATGATTTGAAAGATGATGTTACGCCGAGTAAATAGATACCTAACATGTCACGCTTTAAAATTGCGCACGCTCATGGAATGGTGACAAATTACAATACTTTAGGTTATCCATAGGTGATGCTTTAAAAGCCTTTGCAGGTTACCAGTTTAGAGTTAGAGGATGTATGGTGCTAGAATTATTGATCTTGCTCTGACGATCTCGGTGATACCGCACTTGTGTGGTGAGATCACTGGTTACATATGCGTGCGGGACCAACGTGTGCATTCGCCACTGTGTTTGAGCATGGGGTGACAGGCGCTTTAAATTTTTACTTTTTTTTTTTTTTTATTATTATTTATTTTGTTTTACTTTTTATTTTTACAGTTTTTTTTTTTTTTTTTTATCTTTATTAAAATTTTTGGTCACTTTTATTGCTTTCAAAAGGAATGCAAACATCCCTTTTGATGGCAATAGCAATGACAGGCACTCTTTAGACCCCGCTCCCCCCAATCTCTCTCCTTTGGACTCCAATGCAGCCGATCAGATACAGATCGGTCTGATTGGGTGCTTCACTGGCCGCTATGCATCCAGTAAACAAAGAGCCGGAACCAGAAGTGACAACGTAGTCAACGTTTGCCTGTTCTGACATCACAATGGAAGGAACAGCTAAGGTTGCCACCTTTTTCATCAAGCCAAACCCGAACACTTTATCGGCACACCGCAAATTTTTTTTTTTTTTTTTTGTGCAGTTTACACTATAGGATTGTAAAAGACCTGGGACACCTTTTGGTGCCCAAAGAAGAGTAGCATTGCAGCGCATGTAGTGACCCATGATGAACAGTGGGTGTGGCCAAATGGTGTTAAGAATGGGAGAAGCCTAAGGAGCGTAGTTAAATCAAACAAGGTCAGTCTGTACCCCAGTACACCCCGCCCCCCCCCAGGTCAGTCTGTCCGTCCTCCAGTATAATCCCTCCTTGGTCAGTCTGTCCCCCAGTACACCCCCCCCCCAGCTCAGTCTATCCTCCAATATATTCCCTCCTTGGTCAGTCTGTCCCCCAGTACATCCCCCGCCCCAGGTCAGTCTGTCCCCCAGTATAATTCCCTTAGTCAGTCTGTCCCCAAGTACATCCCCCCCGGTCAATCTGTCCCCCCCAGTACACCCCCAGGTCAGTCTGTCCCCCCAGTATGATTCCCTGCCCCAGGTCAGTCTGTCCCCCCCAGTATAATTCCCTGCCCCAGGTCAGTCTGTCCCCCCAGTATAATTCCCTGCCCCAGGTGAGTCTGTCCCCTAGTATAATCCCCCCCAGGTCAGTCTGTCCCCCCAGTATAATTCCCTGCCCCAGGTCAGTCTGTCCCCCAGTATAATCCCCCCCAGGTCAGTCTGTCCTCCAGTATAATCCCCCCTCCCCCCCAGGTCAGTCTGTCCCCCAGTATAATTCCCTGCCCCAGGTCAGTCTGTCCCCCCAGAATAATCCCCCCCCCCCCAGGTCAGTCTGTCCCCCCAGTATAATTCCCCCCCTTTCAGCTGTCTGTACCCCAGTTAAAGCCTCCCCCCTACCAATATAATTACAAGCACTGGAAGCCCACGGGAGGGAAGAGAGGGATAGGAGGACTGGTGCTGCAGGGCTGCCACTGATGTGTGCGGGTTTCAGGTGGACTGAAACCTGGACTCGGGATCTAAAACCTGGATGGCAACCCTAGGCCGGACATGGATGGCGCCGGTGGCATTGCTCCCGGGCTTCCCGATCACTCGGGAGAGCCCGGTAATGGTGGCGGTGGGAGGGGTGTGGACCCCCTTCCGCCACATGTAAAAGTATTCCAGGTATTCCAGTGGCTGCTCATTTATGTTATACTTTTACAAGCAGAATTGCCAGCTGAAAAAAAATGACACCGGGATCATAGTTGTAGCCTCAAACATGATCCCAGTACAACCACCTCGCTACCAGGACGTGTGTGTGTGTGTGTGTGTATATGTATGTATGTATGTGTATAATAAATATATAAATATATATATATATATATATATATAATATGTATGTATGTGTGTGTGTGTGTGTGTGTGTGTGTGTGTGTGTGTGTATGTATATATATATATATATATATATATATATATAGTGGCCTACTTCTTACATCCCCTTACTCCAATCTCCTGTTTGGAGGTCTTTTTGTTGCATTTTTTAAAATTATTTTGTTTCTTTTTGCTCGTATGTTACAATGTATTTTTTAGGGCTGAAGATTAGTAAAAAAAAAATCCAAACATAATCCCTGGGATTCATAAAGACTGGCGCAGATTTTGCAAAAGTGCCTTTAAAGCTGTATTAAGCCAAAATGCAAACATTTATTATATTGCAGCTTACCAATTCTTAGATGAGAAGGCTGCATTCGTTTTCTTTTTTAGGCTTTTCTTTCTCCTATTTTTATCTAGTGATCCCGTCAGTAAGTCTGTTTATCTCTGCTGCAGAATGTATCAGTTACAGGGATGAGACAAACTACTTAGCCCTCATGCACACAGGCTGTTAAAAAAACGTTATGAAAACGCCAGTATCTTTGCAGTGATTTTTTTTTAACTTTTTTCAGCTTTTTTCAGCGTTTTTGCAATAGCGTTTTTAAGCGTTTTTCCGCGTTAGCGTTTTTGAGCGTTTTTTTTTTTTTCAAATTTTTTTTTTTTTTTTCAATGGATCAAAAACGCTAAAAAATGTTGGTGAATGACGTTTTTGAGCGTTTTTGAGCGTTTTTCAGCGTTAGAGCGTTTTTACAGCTGAAAAACGTCTTTCAGAACCCACTGGTCCTGGGTTTTTTTTACAGCTTAAAAACGCCTATGCCACTTGCAGCTCAAAAACGCCTAGGTGGGCATGAAGCCATAGACTAACATAGACAGGCCTTTTTAAGCTGCAAAAAAAGCTCAAAAAAGCAGCTGTAAAAACGTCCGTGTGCATGAGGACTTAAAGCGGAACTTCAGTCATTTTTTCAAATTTCCATCTATTAAATCTTCTGCCCTTGTTGTTTTTACTTTGGTAACTTTAGTAAAACATTTTTTTTCTGCCAGTAAATCCCTTATACAGCCCACTTCCTGTTTCTTGTCTGGTCTAATGATTCTAATGATTGGTAAGTTGCAATATATTACATTTTTGGTTTGGGGTTTAATGCCAATTTAATGCTTTCTAAAAGTGGTGCAGCATGTGCCAAATTCTTGTACCTGTCTAGAACTTGTACTTGATTTTTGCGCGCAGGACGCTTTTCTGTACGCCAAAAGAGAGTTGGTCTTAATGAGATCCGCTTTCATAAAATATGAACTATCTGTGTTTTATTTTGAATTTGATGCACTCGTTGTGCACTCAAGTGGCGCGTTTTAGAACTACGTGAATGTGAATTTGGTGCGCAAGTTGATGTTGGTACCAAAAAGTGTCACAGATGCTTCTTTAGTTTGGTGCAATACAAGAGGGATTAACACCAGAAAAGTGGCGCATCAGCTTTTTTGAATTCCCCCTCCAGTTTTCTGAAAGCAAAGACCCTGGAGAATACAATGGTGGCAGTTGCAATTTGTTATGTCACATGATATTGCACACAAACGGCATATACTATCCAATTTTTCATAAAATATAAAAGATGAGGTTGTGAGAAGTAAATAGATACCCCAACATGTCAAGCCCTAAGATTGGACTGGAACATACCCAAATTCATAGCTCCGCTCAAGACTCGCTTCTCTTATCATACATGGAAAATCCAGGTGCTGGCTACTATAGCCCCCCTCTCCATTTTCCATCAAAAAAGATGAAAAAACATCAGCTACACTCCAAACTTGGCTCCCCTTGCTCATTTTATTGATTTCAGCAAAGTGACTACATACAACATGTCTCCACCTGAAAACCCACCTTCTTTGTGGCGTTTCGCCACTCCTGGCTTGCCCACAAGGATAGTGGATGTCGCCATCCTAAAAAAGCCATCTTCCTTGACATGTTTCACCACTCTTGGCTTGCTCAAAAGGATAGGTGAAATCCCCTTTCTGAAAACCAATTGTCCTTGACATATTTCACCACTCCTGGATTGCGCCAAAATAATAGGGGAAGTCCCTTTCCAGAAAATCAACCTTCCTTGACACGTTTCACCACTCCTGGCTTGCTCACAAGATTTGGGGAATTCCCCTTCCAAAAACCAACCTTCCTCGACATGGTTCTTTACTCCTCGCTTGCTCACAAGCATTGGTGAAGTCACCTTATCGAAAACCAACCTTCCTTGACATGTTTCACCACTACTGGCTTACTCACAAGGATAGGGAAGGTCCCTTTCCAGAAAACCAACCTTCCTTGACATGTTTCACCACTCCTGGCTTGCTCACATAGATAGGGGAAGTGCACTTCCCCAAAATCAACCTTCCTTGATGCGTTTTCTCCACTCCTGGCTTGCTCACAGGGATAGGGGAAGTCCACTTCCTAAAAACCAACCTTCCTTGGCATGTTTCAGCACTCCTGGCTTGCTCACAAGCAAAGCGGAATTCCCCTTCTGAAAACCAACCTTCCTTGACATGTTTCTTCATTCCTCACTTGCTCACAAGGATAAGTGAAGTCCCTTTCCCAAAAACCAACCTTCCTTTGCACCCTTTGCCATTCTTGCCTTGCTCACAAGGTGGGGGGAAGTCCCCTTCTCAAAAACCAACCTTCCTTTACAACCTTCACCACTTCTGCCTTGTTTGCAAGGATAGGGGAAGACCCCTTCCCCAAAACCAACCTTTCTTAACACTCTCTTTTTACCACACCTGCCCACAAAGATGGGGGTAGTCCCCTTCCCGAAAAACCAACCTTCCTTGACATGCTTCACCACTCCTGGCTTGCTTACAAGGGAAGTCCCCTTCCAAAAAACAACTTTTCCTTGACACACTTCACCACTCCTGGCTTGCTCACACGGATAGGCAAAGTTCCCTCCCCACTCCTAGGTTGATCACAAGGATAGGGTAAGATCCCTTCCCAAAAATCAACCAACCTCGAGCAGTGTTACAGTCCTGGCAATCAAGATTCTAGCTGTCATTGCTAGGGGTGGGTCTCCACCAAAATGGCCTCCAGGCCTGTGTTGGGGACACTTTTTTCCCCTCTGCACTGTCCACCCAAAGCAGAGAAGGAACAGTTAGCTGCAACAGGGAAAAATGTTCTGCCAGGCAGCTTAAAGGGGCACCACATCATAAATACAGTTCCGGGATAGGTAAATTAAGGTAACTAAGGAGCCATTTAAAGCTCTCAAAGACCCCAAAAAACACCTACATTTCCTTTCCCCCATGACTGCAATGTGTTTTGCCAAAATGGTGACATTTTGCAAAATATGGCTTGTTTTTTTTTTTTTTGACAATTTCAGTGAAGCCAGAACCCCTTAATTTCGCTCATCCCTAGTAACCATGTATTTTTAGACGAGGCTTACTGGGAGAGAAGGGCTTTGATATGCAGAGAGGCAGAAAAGTAGAAATCTTCTTCTGTATAATCAGAGCGTACCAAATTGTGTGAGCGACACGCATTTAATGACAGCGAATTTACGAAAATCTCTAAAGCAGTTGATCAACCTGAAACGGGGGTGGGGGGGGGGGTATTTATTAAAAAAATTGACAGAGCTATTCATCCTGTGAAAACTGAATATAGATTTACTGTGCATATGATGGGAATACTTGGACGTTAATAGGTTCTTTTCTCCCTAGGCCAAATGTTATCTACTCATACAGAATAGAGTGAATGTGGAAATACTGCATTATGGCCATTAGATGGAACTGATAATGAGAAATAAACACTAATTTAGTATGATTTTCAGCTCCATCTAGTGGCCACAATGGGGTAATTTCCTTGTTAACGTGTTTCGGGAATATACAGCATTATGGCTACTAGGTGGAGCTGATGATTAAAGGGCTTAAACATATTGGATGCATTACAGAGATTATTCACCACAGCTGTGCAAATGCTGATACTAGACATGTGCAATTTGTTTAGATCTGAATTCGTTTTTTTTTAACAAATTTTGACAAATTCGTTAATTGCGAAATTTCAGAATTTTTCAATTTCCGAAATTACGAATTTTCGAATTTCCGAATTTTTGGATTTTCGGAATTTGAAAATTCGGAAATCCAAAAATTCGAAAATCTGAAAAGAAAGAGAATCAGTAAAATTCGAAATAATAACTATTAAATTATAGGTATTGGAATTTCCTTTCAAATTTGGCTGTTTGTGAACGTGACGAATACGAATTTATTAGAAGTTACAAATTATCTGAAATAATACTAAGCTTACTAGAAAAAGTATCTCAAAATCAAAATCCCAATGGGCCTCAAAGGCCCCGTATGACCACTCCGCATAACTCAAGCGGGAAAGGAAAGGGATACTCAGTGCCCCACCCACCCACTTGTAGACTTCTATATTGAAGGGGTACTGAAGCAAGAAGTGGTCAATTGTCTCCTCCACCCCACCACATTCCACTCTTGGACAGTGGAATGTTCTCTGCAGAGCAATGCTTCAGGTTGCCCTTTACATATGCCATGGAACGAGCACCAGGCCAAGTCCCAACACTTTAAAGGGATTCTCTCTAGATTGAGCAAACGTAGACCCTCCCTCATAATGGTGCCTGGGCAATCCCTCAAGGCCAGTGGCTCGCTAAAGGCAGATTCAACAACCCTCCTCTCCAGGTCCTTCCTAGGAAGAGACTTGATTTCCTCCTCTTTCACTCGCCACTGCCAAAGCATTTTCAGTCTCGGAACAACATAGGCCGGGAACTCACCATGTCGGACCTTCAGGCTTTTCACTGGCCCACCATTGTCCCAGCTTCGCAGAAAAGGCCTAAGCTGATGCATGTGTACAATCCTGTCCAGTTGCCTTTACAACAAAAAGAGGGGGGCAATAAAAATGTGGCCCAACTGCTGTGTTTTTTTTTTTTTTTTTTTTTTTTTTTTTTTTTTTTTAGCACCCCCTGACTACAAGTGTAAGCTAATAAAAAAAAGCATGTCTCCTGCCCTGCCAGACAGAGATGTGCTTTTTTGCAGAGCTGTATAAATCTCAAGACTGAATGAACGGAAATATAAATCTTTTTGGCAGGTAACGTGTCTCCCGTATATATATGTATTTGATGTGTTTTGTGGATGATGGGATTTATTTCCCGGAGGGTGATCGGGTGGGAAAAAGCCACCCAGTTCGGGAAGGGTGGAAGCTGTTGTCTTGGCACTGTGGACGGAGCTCAGTTTGGCAGACATATCACAGATCTCATACTCAGTACTGCGATTATCCTCTGAATTATTCATCATGGAAGTGACAATCACAGCCTGCTGAATGGAAATGAACTTTCCTCCAGACTAACGCAGCAAAGATGTCTCTGTATGGTGCCAGTGACTCTCCTCTTCATTTTTTATATTGTATGCTCTCATCAGTCACTGCCCCAAGGAGCTTACAATCTAAGGTCCCTATCCAGAGGGGTAGCTTGAAGCTTGTGGGCCCCGATGCAAAATATGACCTGGGCCCCCCCACTACTTCCAATGTGTGTGCAGATAAATCCACCACACGCCAAGATAAGTGGCTTAAGAGTTTTGAGTTCCCAGAGTTCCTCTTTACATCAGAGGACGGGGATCACCGCTGGAGAATCAGGGGACGGGGATCACCGCTGGAGAATCGGAGGACGGGGATCACCGCTGGAGAATCGGAGGACAGGGATCACCGCTGGAGAATCGGAGGTCGGGGATCACCGCTGGAGAATCGGAGGACGGGGATCACCGCTGGAGAATCGGAGGACAGGGATCACCGCTGGAGAATCGGAGGACGGGGATCACCGCTGGAGAATCGGAGGACGGGGATCACCGCTGGAGAATCGGAGGACGGGGATCACCGCTGGAGAATCGGAGGACGGGGATCACCGCTGGAGAATCGGAGGACGGGGATCACCGCTGGAGAATCGGAGGACGGGGATCACCGCTGGAGAATCGGAGGACGGGGATCACCGCTGGAGAATCGGAGGACGGGGATCACCGCTGGAGAATCGGAGGACGGGGATCACCGCTGGAGAATCGGAGGACGGGGACCCCTGGCAGGTCACTCGGCAGAGCTCCTTTCCTATCCCAGCACTGTATACAGCTCCCCCCCCCCCCACACACACACTACACTGGGCTGAAATCACATTCCTTTACACACAGTCCGTCAGCCTTCACAGGGTGTATCTCTCCTTATGTTGCCTTCTGACCTGTGAAATTCTCTGGTCAGAAAGGCAGTGTAGTTGCAGTAGGCAGATGCACCCTGTGCAGATCATGGCTGTTGTAAAGGAATGTGATTTCAGCCCTGAGGAGGAAGAACAGTATAGAGTGCTGTAATGGGAAAGGAGCTCAGCAGCTGGGCATAGCATTCAGGGTGGAGGGGGTGGTCAGGGGGCTTTGGGGGGGAGGGGGGTAGGGAGGGGCAACTTAG
This sequence comes from Aquarana catesbeiana, assembly GCF_042186555.1. NCBI lineage: Eukaryota > Metazoa > Chordata > Amphibia > Anura > Ranidae > Aquarana > Aquarana catesbeiana. Next base: position 21,884,791 of record NC_133336.1, read on the forward strand.
ATCTGGGAGGGCAAAGCCATGTGACACAAAATCTGGAGCCTGCAGCCCTTCAGGGGCCCCCCGAGGAGGTGTTAAGGGATGTGTTTTAACAATTTATGAAGGTTTCTCTGTCAGTGTTGGGGGAAGGTCACCTCCCGGAGGTGAGTGTCTTTTCCCCAGTTGTCAGGGAAGTGGGGTAAGTAGACATCCCCGGGTGGGGGGGCACAGAGAATCCCAGCTGGTGACTAGGAGACACTGAGCGGTGTCATATCTCACCAGTGACATTGGTCCCATTGTGGCTACAGGACGGCACTCTCCTCCTCTGAGCTTGGTTACCATTCCATGTTGCCGGCACACAGCACAGACACTTCCCCATCCTGGGCTGTTCTCACCTCGTGCTCCTCTCCATTCAGGAAATGGCTCACAGCTTCTCCCCAGCCAATGGGAACAGAAGGGCGCGGGCTGTGGAAGGCAAAGTAGAAGCCCAGTACTGGAGCGTGGCTGTGGGGCCCTAAGGAAGATCGGAGCTGGATTTTGTGGAGGATATGATAATATGACAGGGAGGCTGCAGGGGCCCCCTGGTGCTAGGGGCAGGGTTGCGATTGTGACCCCTGCAACCCCTTATGCTATGCCCATTTCCCTATCTCATATTGATCCCGCACTGCCCCAAAGATTCTGCTTGCAGGACTTTTTTTTTTTTTCCTGTCCTGCAAGGGCACCGCCCCAGCGTGGAAGCCCTCGGGCTTTCACGCTGGGGGGACTTGAGAGGCGCTTTACAGGTGCTATTTTTGTTTATTATTATTATTTTTTTTCTAAAATGCCTGAAAAGCGCTTCAGTGTGAAAGGGGTCTTAAATAATTGAATTAGAAGAAGTGTGGTGTTTTTGTTTTTTTTTTTTGTTGGGGGAGGGGTGCCATTATTATCAATTGTGGAGAGTGCAAGGAGCCTGGCTTTTCTTTTGGGTAAATCCTCATATTTGTCCATCCAGGACGCTGTGAGCCTTTTCAGCGTTTGCAGCATCCCAGCAGAGAGACGCCCCGGGTGTGCTGCCAGCAGGACTCTGCATTGGTTGTATTGTCCCGGGGGCCGTGTCAGCCTCTGCAGCTGTAATCAGCGGAAGCTTTGCTTAACTAAGCTGCCCGGATTAATCTCCCTCTCTGCCTGTCTGTGAGCCTGTCTAGCGGGCCCCGGTGACGTCTGCTGCACTTAAAGCCCGCGGTTTATGCAGAGTCATAATCGTACCGTGGAATCGTGCTGGCTGAGCTCAGAATAGGGTCGGTACGCCCCTAAAGATGAAGTTTAACCACTTGACATCCGGAAGATTTCCCCCCCGCCCCTTTCATGAGCAGGCCATTGTTTGCGAAACGGCACTGCGCTAGTTTAACGGACAATTGCGCGGTCATGCAACGCTGTACCCAAATAAAATGTATGTCCTTTTTTTTCCAACAAATAGAGCTTTCTTTTGGTGGTATTTGATCACCACAGGTTTTTTTTTCTTTTTTTTTTTTTTTTTTGCGTTATAAACTATAAAGACCAACAATTTTGAAAAAAGAAAACAATATTTTTTTACTTTCGGCTATAAAACACATCCATGTTGTATAAAGTAATTAAAACTGACCTATTTTCGGAATTTTGCTGCGACATGTTCCATTCATGGTCACAGCAATACACCCCCATTTCTTCTGCCCTGTAGAAGAAGGCATGTCAGATATATCAAATGTGTCTTCAATGCAGTCAGTGCCAGGACAAGGTCATCCAGTGCCCGGGGCAAAGATGCCAAACTGTGCACCCCCTCCCCCTTCTCTTAAGGATTAGGGTCAGAGCAACCCCCTTCCCTTCAAACAACATTGCGCCCAGGGCGCAGCTGTCCCTGCTGCCCACCCCTTGCCCCGGCCCTGAATGCATTGCCAGTAGGTCATCCCTGTAGATATCTCCCTAAAGAAGGTTGCATTGGTTCTTGGATGGCCGGTGATGCACCAATAACACTTAAGCAAGCCGTAAAAGATTTTCTTTCTTGCAACAGAAAATCGCATTCAGTGTTGATGGGGGGGGGAGTCCTCCCGCAGCGCTATTTTGTTCTGCCTGCGGGGAGCCTTCTCCTCTGGCAGAACGGAATGATTACTGCTGGCGGCTATAGAGGCTGGCATTAGTCGCATGCAAGAAAATCCAACATGCTGGTTGCACTGAAGTTGATCGATAGATCGAATTCACTATAACCAGCCTGCCCATAGATGGATCAAATCTCAGCCTGCCCATAGATGGATCGAATCCCTGCTGAACTGGCCCAGATTCGATCCATCTATGGCCAGCTTTAAAGGTGGCTCGGTGGCATGTCTAGAGGTCAGCAGGGAGTGACCATAGACATCTAGGAATAGGTGTGCGCAGCCTATTGCATTAGGGTGGGCACCCTAAAGCTCAAACACACATCCGTGTGTGTGTGTGTGTGTGTGTGTGTGTGTGTGTATATTTATATATTTTATATAATTTTATATATAATATTATATAAACACAGTTTACTATGCTTCAGTTATTTATGAACACAGTGAGTGATTGGTACGGATCCACCACTGTGTTCATTGAAAAAAGGAAGGGGCCTGTAAAGGACATAGGGGCCCAGGCAGCAAGGGAAATCTGCACCACAGTACACCCTGTGCACATGGGAGGTCTTTAATATTGATTGGACCCTGGGCACAAAATTTCTTGGGGAGGGGGGGGCGGCCCCCCCATGCAATTTCACTCACCACCTGCTCTGAGACTTACAATAAATAGCAGCTAGACTTAAAATCAGTTTACTGTATCAGATCAGGCAGCTATTGCGATTGGTTGCCAGAGGTTACAGTATATCATTACTGCTTACTGACTGGTTGCTAGAGGTTACAACACACATTACGGCTTACTGATTCGTTGCTAGAGGTTACAGCAAATGATTTCTGCTTGTTAATTGGTTGCTAGAGATTACTGTACAGTAACACTGCTCACTGGTTGCTAGATGTTACAGCACATCATCTCCTCACTGCAGGGGAGCATGATATACATATTAATGCCGCCTTTATTTACATATCAGTGCTCCCGGGCGCAGCTATTTACTTAGTAATGCCGCCGCTATTTACATATAAATGCCGGTTATTTACATGTAAACACAGGTTCTGCAGGTCAGTCATCTGTACACAACAACAGGGCAAAACTGGGCAGCATTAGTACCAGCACTTCACACTGAGATATCGGGACACAGCACAGGACTAAAACTTCAAGGGACAAGGGAATTTAAACTGGGATAGTTGGCAAGTATGAGGCAGCTGCTTTGGGCCCCACAACAATGACAGGGCCCAGGGCAGCTGCCCCTTTTGCCCTGCCTTAAAGATGGCGTACACCTATGCATCTAGGTGTAGGATAGACCAGTTGTGTCTGCTCGTCCACAGGCACGAACAATGGGGTCCATAGAATTGGATCTGTGGTGCATGCATTTTTGAATTGCTCTAACGTTTCCTAGAGCTGGAATGATTCCAGGCTTCGAGGAGTACATTGCGTTCATGAAGTAGTTTTCTCTTTCCTGCAGCTGTCTCTGCAGATTACCCGTAGATTTGATTTTCCAAGTGCCAAGCGCTGGCTGTGAGCGAGTAATTGTCCCTGAACGGTGTGACGACGGAGAGTCATGCCCTCTATTTCATTGGCGCATCCAGCTTTCGCGGCGTGAGTGGATTAGCGGTGCGCGGCACACAGCTGACAGCCCCATAAACGGTCTCCTGGCTCTTCTAACCATGTTAATCCGACTCCTCTAATTCCTGAGCAAGAGCAGGCAAGGTGACTGAAACGACTTACTGAGGGCTGAGCACAGCAGGGGTTAATAGGAGGGGCAGGGGAGACCCCTTTACAAAATGACATTACAGATTAGTGCACTTGGCTGACTTTCTATTTATCCAAACAAGAACACAAGGCCAATTATCCTTCCTTTTATTATCTGCTCCACTGGAGGGTGAGTTGCAAATAATTGCCTTTTATTTTCTCTGTGTAATAAAACCGTAAGATGGGGATGCTAAGGCTAATAAATGCCAAGGGCAAGATATACAGTTCAGCACCCAGGTTGTCTTTTGGACAAGCACTGGTTCTATACTAGAGACATCACTGAGAACGCCGTCTATCCATTCACTAGAGACGAGTGACATCCCTGGGAATGTAGCTTATCCATTCACTAGAGACCAATGACATCCCTGAGAATGCAGCCTATCCATTCACTAGAGACCAGTGACATCACTGAGAATGCAGCCTATCTATTCACTAGAGACCGATGACATCCCTGAGAATGCAGCCTATCCATTCACTAGAGACCAGTGACATCACTGAGAATGCAGCCTATCTATTCACTAGAGACCGATGACATCCCTGAGAATGCAGCCTATCCATTCACTAGAGACCGGTGACATCACTGAGAATGCCATCTATCCATTCACTAGAGACGAGTGACATCCCTGGGAATGCAGCCTATCCATTCACTAGAGACCAGTGACATCACTGAGAATGCCGTCTATCCAATCACTAGAGAGAGATGGCATCATAGAGAATGCAGCCTATCCATTCACTGGAGATTGGTGACATCACTGAGAATGCAGCCTATCCAATCACTAGAGAGCGATGGCATCACAGAGAATGCTATTGGCCAGGCAATCTTCTGGGACCTGTGACGTTTCCCAGAAGATTGCTGGCAGGGAAGGGCAACCTAGGGTGAGAGGAGGAGTCGCCTAGGCGGCCGAGAAGAGGAAGGAGGAAATGGGACAGGAAGTCCCAATAAAAAGAAGGTACCCACTCCCCCCCCCCCCCCAAAAAAAAAAAAAGTACATGCCAAATGTGGCATGTAAGGGGGCGAGGAGTGCTTAAAGCGGAAGTTCTACTTTTGGGTGGAACTCCGCTTTAAGGTTTCTTGGCGGCTGTGTGGCAACCTGAAGTTTCAGCTCTCTCCATAAATTTTGGCTATGCCACTCCATGCCCTTAATGTGCTTCTTCTTGAGCCACTTCTTTGTTGTCTTGGCGGTATGTTTTAGGTCATTGTCTTGCTGGAAGACCCATCCATGACCAATCTTCATTGGTTCTGGTTGAGGGAAGAAGGTTCTCATCCAAGATTTTACAATACATGGCCCCGTCCATTGGACCCTCAATGCATCAAAGTTGGCCTGTACCTTTAGCAGAGAAACAGCCCCAAAGCATAATGTTTCCACCTCCATACCTGACTGTAGGGATGATGTTCTTAGGGTCATAGTCAGCATTTTTCTTCCTTCAAACATGGCGAGTCAAATTAATGCCAAAGAGCTTAATTTTGGTCTTATCTGCATGACCAGTAGCACTTTCTCCCAGTCTTTCTCTGAATCATTTAGATGTTCATTGGCAAACTTCAGATGGTCCTGTACTTGTGCCTTCTTGAGGAGGAGACCTTGCCGGCACTGCAGTAATTCAATCTATGGTGGCGTATTGTGTTACCAATGGTTTGTTTGGTGACTATGGTCACAACTGCCTTGTTCACTCACAAGCTCCTACTGTGTAGTTCTGGGCTGATCCCTCACTTTTCTCGTGATCACCCTCGCCCCATGAGGTGAAGACTTGCATGGAGCTCCAGACCGAGGACAATTGATGGTTATTTTGTATTTCTTGCATTTGCGAATAATCTCTTCAACAGTTGTCTCCTTCTCACCAAACTTCTTGCTGATGGTCTTGTAGCGCATTCCAGCCTTGTGCAGGTCTACAATCTTGTCTGTGACATTCTTGGACAGCTCTTTGGTCTTGCCCATGATGGTGAGGTTTGAATGGAAGAAAAAGATTCTGTGGACAGGTGTCTTTTATACACGTAACGAGTTGTCGTTAGGAGCAGCTTCTTACATTGACAGCACTAATCTGTGTACCACATGAGCACCTACTGTAGCCAGTCTGTGGGAGCCAGAATTATGGTTGGTTGATAGGGGATCAAATACTTATTTTACTCACCGAACTGCATCTCAATTTATAACATTTGTATTGTGTGTTTGTTTGTTTGTTTTATGGATTTTTGGTTGATATTCGGTTTCTATCATTTAACATACACCTATGATAAGAATTATAGACCCTTCATTTTTTAGTAAGTGGGTAAACGTACAATATCTGCAGGGGATCAAATAATTATTTTTCCCCACTGTATATAGGACACATACTGCTACAAGCAGCACACTATACTGTACACTGGGTATATCATCATCTCTGAGTGCACTGCAGCCGCTTGACGTTCAGATTAGAGTCTTGTTGCTGCTTCAGCCTCGGCTCAGATAAGGGAAAGGGATTTATTTGTAATGCCATGTTTGGTGTGCCTACACTGCCCTTGTTATGGTGATAGAGCCAGAGGTGGCAGCCTGTGGCAGGGACGGAGTTAAGCTATGGGAGGACCAGCCAGTGGAGCAGGCGCGGAATTAGGAGGTTGGGGGGGGGACACATTTTGCCATGGGCCCATTATGTCATGCTGTACCACTGATTGAAGATGACACATCGAGAGAGGGCAATGGTTTGGGGACGTTTTATTGTTGTGCTGTTATTTATATTATGTTACTGTTTATATGTAATGCAAAAAGATAAAATAAATCTTCTACCCATCAACAATGGGAGGTACAATTCCTCAGCAATCAGTCCTCATATTTGGTATAAGAAACCTCAATAAATCTCTGTGTAACATTTTAATAAAACAAAAATGTAACTGTCACGGAACGTCCCACACTCCGCTTGAGTGCTTCCATCAGTATACCGCTTCCTAAGTTCTGGAACACGAGCCCAATGGATCTGGCTATAGGAACCCCCAAGAACTAGACAACACCAGTCTTGGAGTACATCAGAACTAACTCTTTATTTGAGATCTCACACACATTTATACAGCAGGCTGACTCAAAACTAACCTAATTAACATGAGCTAATTTACTAAAAAATTTACCCAGACCAGATGACAGACTTGTGGGTACCGAGCTTCACACAGTAGTATAAACACAATAGCTGGAGCTAATTACAATTAACAATACAAACAACAATCTCCCCCTTCCTCAGCCTAGACTGTTCGTCTCCTAGCCAGTGCTGGTGGCTAATGTGATCAGCTCATTCAATTAACACACATCACTATAAACATCAACACAGGGTTAATTAGAACAAACAACAATGAGTTGAATACCCTTAGAACCTAGACTAAACTTATTTACATTAATCCCATTATAGCTGACATCAGACAGGTGAGTGGAGTTGATGACATTAGCATCTTCTCACAGGATGTGTCCCAACAGTATAATTCAGTCTTATCATTCTAATATGGCATATAAAGGGTTCCCAGAGTCTGTGTGTTTTGGGGGGACATGGAGCTGAATCCAAAGTAACACCAACCCCAGGGTCCCCAGGCATACAGCTCACAGAGAGCACCATTCCCCCAAATGCTAGGGCCCATAATCGGTGGGCAAGAGGCTTGCGTTCAGTCCCCTCCAATAGCCTCTGTCCCGGGTGAGTCTGTCACAGTAACCATATCAAAATTAGATGTAACATTTGTATTTATTTGTGAGTATCTGTGAAAGATGACAGAGATGATCAGCGGAGTGTTTTATACCATGTTTTATATACAGTGTACAGTATGTGTGTTTAATATAATATAATATATATATATATATATATATATATATATATATATACACTGTATAAATGAAACACATATAAAAAATATCCTATCTATCTGTCTATCTATCTATCTACAGTATCTATCCTGCATATCATGATTTACTACCCTGATCAGCTCCAGATTACACCTGTTGGTGCTCAGCACTTCACTAATGTGTCATCTGCAGGCATGTACTGCCCATCGGGACTACAGGGAGTTTCCTGGTGGGCCGATGCCTCAGTGGGCCCATTTCAGTAGCAGCGAAGGTAGAGCGGGCGGAGACTCCCAAACCCTGTCCACCAATAAGCTAATCTCCTGCTGTGCAGCCGTTTAGAAAAAAAAAACTTCTCTGGGCCCTCTGTGTTCGTGGGGGCCGGGGGACAGAAAGTAGACTATAATCGCTTTGGGCAGGTTAATCTGCAGCAGCACACTACACAGTTGAAGGCCGGCCTGTGTTATATCAGTACACTGGGGGGACTAACATTGATGGGCACTAATGAAGCTGTGCTGATGGGCACTGGTGTGACTGCATTAATGGGCACTGGTGTGGCTGTGCTGATGGGCAATGATGTGGCTGGGTTGATGGGCACTGATCAGGCTGCATTAATGGGCACTAGTGAGGCTACATTAATGGGCACTGGTGTGGTTGAGCTGATGGGCACTGATCAGGCTGCATTAATGGGTACTGGTAAGGCTACATTAATGGGCACTGGTGTGGCTGCATTAATGGATACTGGTGTGGCTGTGCTGATGGGCAATGATGTGGCTGGGCTGATGGGCACTGATCAGGCTGCATTAATGGGCACTGATCAGGCTGCATTAATGGGCACTGATCAGGCTGCATTAATGGGCACTGGAGAGGCTGCATTAATGGGCACTGGTGTGGCTGCGCTGCTGGGCACTGGTGTGGCTGCATTAATGGGCACTGGTGTGGTTGCATTAATGGGCACTGGTGTAGCTGCGCTGATGAGCACTGATCAGGCTGCATTAATGGGCACTGGTGAGGCTGCATTAATGGGCACTGGTGTGGCTGCGCTGATGGGCACTGTTGTGGCTGCGCTGATGGGCACTGATCAGGCTACATTAATGGGCACTAGTGAGGCTGCATTAATGGGCACTGGTTTGGCTGTGCTGATGGGCACTGTTGTGGCTGCATTAATGGGTACTGGTGTGATTGCATTAATAGGCACTGATCAGGCTGCGCTGATGGGCACTGATCAGGCTGCATAAATGGGCACTGGCGAGGCTGCATTAATGAGCACTTGTTTGGCTGCGCTAATGGGCACTGGTGTGGCTGCGCTGATGGGCACTGATCAGGCTGCATTAATGGGCACTGGTTTTTACTTTTTTTTGCACAATTGTGTTTAGTTTATATACTGTTTTTGTGCGTGTTTGCAAATTAATGTGGGCCGGTCTGGATGAAGTCCAGGGCCAAATATTTGTCCCAGTCCAGCCCTGGTCATCTGTCACATATACTAACAAATAAATACACGTTACATCTAATTTTGATATTGTTATGCCCTGTACACACGGTCGGATTTTCCAAGGGAAAATGTGTGATAGGACCTTGTTGTCGGAAATTCCGACCGTGTGTGGGCTCCATCACACATTTTCCATCGGATTTTCCGACACACAAAATTTGAGAGCAGGCTATAAAATTTTCTGACAACAAAATCCGTTGTCGGAATTTCCGATCGTGTGTACACAAATCCGATGCACAAAGTGCCACGCATGCTCAGAATAAATAAAGAGATGAAAGCTATTGGCTACTGCCCCGTTTATAGTCCCGACGTACGTGTTTTACGTCACCGCGTTCAGAATGATCGGATTTTCCAACAACTTTGTGTGACCGTGTGTATGCAAGACAAGTTTGAGCCAACATCCGTCGGAAAAAATCCATGGATTTTGTTGTCGGAATGTCCGATCAATGTCCGACCGTGTGTACAGGGTGAGCTGTCATCCTCTATGTAAGGGAAGGGGTGAGCTGTCATCCGCTATGTAAGGGAAGGGGTGAGCTGTCATCCGCTATGTAAGGGAAGGGGTGAGCTGTCATCCGCCATGTAAGGGAAGGGGTGAGCTGTCATCCGCCATGTAAGGGAAGGGGTGAGCTGAAATCCGCTATGTAAGGGAAGGAGTGAGCTGTCACCCGCTATGTAAGGGAAGGGGTGAGCTGTCACCCGCTATGTAAGGGAAGGGGTGAGCTGTCATCCGCCATGTAAGGGAAAGGGTATTGGTGAAGTCTTCTAGCTTGTTCTAAATTTGATATTCCCCTCCTGATCAGTTCCTTGTACATTCTTCAGCATGAACGCGTCTTCAAACTGCATTTCCAGTGTCCCATCATGTCCTCGCTAACCAGAATCCAGATACTCCGGGGATTTAGCACAGCCTGTAGTGATGTGCTGAATTTTTTGAGATAGACAAAATATTAATGTTAGCATGGAGTAATAATTCATAATGCACTCTCTCTCAATGCCTTTCTGAAGTGTCCTGCCTCTGTTCTGATGTGGTGTCCTAATAATAATGAATGATGAGTAGGAGCAGATATCTCTCCGTTTTTGTTTGAATGCTGAGAATCCTTGTCCCTTCTTCTGCATCATTGCAGGTTCTCATTCTCATGCCCTGTACACACGGTCGGATTTTTCGACGGAAAATGTGTGATAGGACCTTGTTGTCGGAAATTCCGACCGTGTGTAGGCTCCATCACACATTTTCCATCGGAATTTCCAACACACAAAGTTTGGGAGCCGTTGTCAGAAATTCCGATCGTGTGTACACAAATCCGATGCACAAAGTGCCACGCATGCTCAGAATAAATTAAGAGACGAAAGCTATTGGCTACTGCCCCGTTTATAGTCCCGACGTACGTGTTTTACGTCACCGCTTTTAGAACGATCGGATTTTCCGACAACTTTGTGTGACCGTGTGTATGCAAGACAAGTTTGAGCCAACATCCGTCGGAAAAAATCCATGGATTTTGTTATCGGAATGTCCGATCAATGTCCGACCGTGTGTTTACGGGGCATCACACCTAACCTTACAATTCCTGGAAGGATCCCCTGAGAGAAACAGATATATACTGTATAGTATATACACCAATCCATAACGTTCTGCCCACTAAACATGTGCAATTCGTTTTGTTCCGAATTGTTTTTTTTTTTTATGAATTTTGACAAATTCGTTAATTTCTGAATTTCCGAACTTTTCGAAATTCCGAATTTTTCCGAATTTCGGAAATTGCAAATTCGGAAATTGGAGAATTCGGAAATTTGAAATTTAGGAAATTCCATAATTCAAAATTAGGAAATTCCAAAATTTGGAAATTTGAAAATCCAAAAATAAGAATGAAAATCTGAATATTCAAAAGAATGAAAATCTGAACATTCAAAAACCCAAAAATCTGAAATGACTAATAATAAATATTAAATTATAGGTATTGGAATTTCCTTTCAAATTTGGCTGTTAGTGAACGTATTTGAACGAATTATCTGAAATAACGAATGCCGTATCTAAACGAATGGAACGTAACGGTATAATAAATAATACTAAAACCTTTTTATTATTATTATTTATTATTAATTTGTTCCTTTCCATTTGTTTAGATGCGGCATTCGATAATTCGTTCAAATACGTTCACTAACAGCCAAATTTGAAAGGAAATTCCAATACCTATAATTTAACAGTTAGTTATCATTTCGAATTTTACTGATATTCTTTTTTTTTTTTCGAATTTCTGAATTTCCAAACTTTCGAATTCTGAAAATTCGGAATTCAAAAATTCAGAAATTCGCAAATTTGAAAATTTGCATTTCTAAATTTCTGAAAAAAGCAAAAAAACGAAACAAAAACGAACAAATTTTTTCTCAGTGCACATGTCTAATGCCCACCCACCTAATATTGAAAAGGTCCCCGTTTTGCCACCAAGACAGCTCTGACCCGCCACGGCATGGCCTCCACGTCTTGCATTTGTCTCATTTGAATGCAAAGCATTTTCTGATTGGATGAGGGGGAAATTGTGACATCACCACCCCACCTCTCCACCTCGTGCAATGAAAGAATGCTTTGCATTCATTGAGAAAAATTAATTTGTTCTCAAAATGGCACCCATGCTGAGTATGTGACCTCCTGTGTTCACTAAGCAGCAGGGCAGTCGCTTAGAACGGGACCCAAAAGACGGAGAGAAGCACTGTAGTAGCAGCAGCTACTACAGTAATTATCTGCTTCTAGAGGGATTCTACAGGTATGGAATATGCATATAAACATTGGTCCAAGCTGCACCAGTGTGACTAGAAAAGTTAGAAAAAAAAAACGAAAACCTGGAATTCAACTTTAAAGTAAATCCAAAGCAGCATTGGAATGCTACAGGCCACCAGTGGACACCAGTGGTACACAAGGATCTGCATTTTTCTCTACTGTGTTAATGTTGATGCATATATTAGTCTGGTCATCTGTTCTCTTGAGAAAGGCAATGTGTACTTTCTATAGAGCCATATCTGTCTGTCTACTTGATTTTGGTCCTAGGAGGGTGACCATACGAACAGTGCAGGAGTAGGTGTGAGAGGACAGTGCAATACAAAGGGGTCTCTGGTTTGCTGTATACATCCCCAAATAGCATTAGCATTATACTGTAATATGGTAATGTTGCCACCCTTGCAAACGCATAACTCCCTCCATTAAGCTGAAAAATATCACCCCCAAATGTCTGTCTACTCTTCTTATTACAATTACCTGAAACCTTTCAGAAGAGTTCACCCGCTAAGCTTAAGTTATTTTATTCCAAAAGAGAAAAGGTCAGAAGAAGAGTATTTCTACCTTAGTGGGTCATGTTGGGGGATGCGATATCCCCATAGTGGGTGTAATCAGAACATTAGAGAGAAGGTCAGGAGAAGAGTACCTTATGGAGAGTCATGTTGGAGATGTGATATTGTGATATTCCAATAGTGGTTGAACGCTGACAAAAGTATAGAGATGGTCAGAAGAGTATTTTCTACCTTATTAAGAGTTGTGTTGGAGGGTGTGATATCCCTGTAGTGGGTGTAATCAGAAACATGGAGAGAAGGTCAGGAGAGAAGTGTATTTTCTACCTTATGGTGGGTCATGTTGAAGCTGTGTTATTGTGATATCCCAGTAGTGATGTGCTGAGAAAGTAAGGGAAAAGGAGGTGTGATATCTTGGTGGTGAGTGTAATCAAAGAGGTAGCAAGAAGGTCAGGAGACGAGAATTTTCTACCTTTTTGGAAGGGCATTTTGAAGGGTGTGACTTTCCAGTGGTGGATGTAATCAAAAAGGTAAAGAGGAGATTGTTTTTGCCTGATGAAGGGTCATGTTGGAGGGTGTTATATCCTGACGGTGTTTGTAATTCGAAAGGTAAAGAGAAGGTCAGGAGAAGAGTATTTCCTACCTTATGGAGCGTCTTTGAGGATGTGATATCTCAGTGGTGGGTGTAATCAAAAAGGTTGAGAAAAGGTCAAGAGAAACCTTTTCTACCTTGTGGAGGGTCATGTTGGACATATGATATCCCAGTGGTCATGTAATCAGAAAGGTAGAGAGAAGGCCAGGAGCAGAGTATATTCTACCTTTTATGGAGGGTGATGTCAACTGTGATATATTTGGAAGGTGGGTGCAATCAGAAAGGTAGCAAGAAGGTCAGGAGAAAATACATTTTCTACCTTTTGGAAGGGCATGTTGAAGAGTGAGACTTTTCAGTGGTGGGTGTCAATAGAAAGGTAAAGAAGAGAGTATTTTCCACCCGATGAAGGGTCATGTTGGAGGGTGTTATATCCCAGTGGTGTTTGTAATTAGAAAGGTAAAGAGAAGGAGGGAAGAAGGTCAGGAAAAAGAGTATTTTCTAACTTATGGAGGGCCTTTGAAGGGTGTGATTTCCCAGTTGTGGGTGTAATCGGAAAAGTTGAGAAGAAACTTTTTCTACCTTATGGAGGTGTGATATTCAGTGGACATGCAGTCAGAAAGGTAGAGGAAAAGCCAGGAGCAGAGTATGTTCTACCTTTATGGAGGGTCTTGTTGGAGGTGTGGTATGCTGGTGGGGGGTGTAATCAGAAAGGTAGAGAGAAGGTCAAGAGAAGAAATGTTCTACATTTTAGGGAGGGTCAAGTTGGAGGGTGTGATATCCCAGTGGTAATCAGAGAGGTAGAGGGAAGGCCAGGAGCAGAGTATGTTTTACCCTATGGAGGTTGGATGTGATATCTCGGCGGTGGTGTAATCAGAGAGATGGATTAAAGCTCAGAGCAAGATATTTTGGAGAGTCTCCATTTGCATTATTTAAAAACAATACAGGGCAAGCTGATGTTCCGCATTAATCATGTTAATTCATTTTTCTTTTCTTTGCCGTCCTAGCTTGGCACTGCACCCTGAACGTCTGCTGGTGGCTACGGGGCAAGTTGGGAAGGAGCCATACATCTGTGTGTGGGATTCATACTCCGTCCAGACCGTCTCTATACTGAAAGATGTCCACACGCATGGTATCGCCTGTCTGGCATTTGACATGGATGGGCAGGTATGTGTTTTTGTCCATAATATCCTAAAAATTCAACATGAGTGTATCACCCACCTCCTTTTTTTTTTTTTTAAAACAAACAACTGAAAGGCATTCATTTGGCTCCGACAATGTGGGCCAGGGCTGGTGCAAGGATTTTTGACACCCTAGGCCAGTGATGACGAACCTTGGCACCCCAGATGTTTTGGAATTATAGCTCCCATGATGTTCAACTACACTGCAGAGTGCAAGAGCATCATGGGAAAATGTAGTTTCAAAACATCTGGGGTGCCAAGGTTCGCCCTCACTGCCCTAGGCGAAACCTCATTTTGTCGCTCCGCCCCTGACTCCACCCCCTTTTGTCCCATCCGTGTTTACAATGGAGGTGGCGGAGGTGGAGATTTTTTTTCAGCACCTCTCCACCTATTTCTTCAGTCGTGGTCCACAGGCCCGCACCTGTGCCTCTGGACCCAGCCTAAGGACAAATAGTGGTGGCACCAGCTCGCTTCCTCACGCCAGCCGTGGTCCGCAGGTATGGCTGGGGTAGTATATGGACAGGCTAACTGTGTAACTGCCTGTCCATACAATCAGACAGATACACTAACAATGCTTTATAGTCTCCTAGTAAATATAATAATTAATGCACATTTTTTTTAACTGCAAAAAGATCTGCATTTATTATTTTTTTACAAAGGTGAACTTGAACCACCCCACCTTAAATCACTCCAACTCCTGTATTTTCACACCTCAGATCACCCCAATTGCTTCATCACTGTAGTCCCCTGCGCACCTTTTCGTCACTGTTCCCCTCTACACCCCCCCCACCGCACCTCTGTTCCCCACTGTATCCCTCCCCACACCTCTGTTCCCCCACTGTACCTCCCCCGCACCTCTGTTCCCCACTGTATTCTCCCCCCGCACCTCTGTTCCCCACTTTTTCCCCCACCGCACCTCTGTTCCCCACTGTATCCCCCCCCGCACCTCTGTTCCCCACTGTATCCCCCCCCCCCCACACCTCTGTTCCCCACTGTATCCCTCCCGCACCTCTGTTCCCCACTGTATCCCCCCCCCCCCATACCTCTGTTCCCCACTGTATCCCTCCCGCACCTCTGTTCCCCACTGTATCACCCCCCCCACACCTCTGTTCCCCACTGTATCCCCCCCCGCATCTCTGTTCCCCACTATATCCCCCCCCCCACCTCTGTTCCCAACTGTAATCTCTCCCACACCTCTCTTCCCTATTGTATCCCTCCCACACCTCTCTTCCCTATTGTATCCCTCCCACACCTCTGTTCCCCACTGTATCCCATTGGTTATTATGGTACTAGCTGATGGCTGCTGTGGTGCAGCAATGTGATCTATGGTGGTTTAGGTGATCCGCCATTCCTCAGCATACCAAATCCTCTGCAAGACAAGACTTCTACTTCTAAAAAAAAAACCCCCATAATTGTTTTTTAATAAGACTGAGCAGAAACCATTTACATTCTACTTTATAGGACAGGAGGGTTCATGTGATGTCAGCTGTCGCTGGTGATTTGTCATGGGATCCCTCATCAATTGTCACTTCATCCGAAAAAGTTAAACATTCCAGCCTAAAGACAAATAGTGGTGGCACCGGCTTGCTTCCTCACGCCAGCCGTGGTCCGCAGGTATATAGACAGGCTGGGGTAGTATATGGACAGGCTAACTGTGTAACTGCCTGTCTGTACAAGTAGACAGATACACCAACAATGCTTTATAGTCTCCTAGTAAAAATAATAATTGATGCACTTTTTTTAACTGCAAAAAGATCTGCATTTATTATTTTTTTACGAAGGTGAACTTGAACCACCACACCTTAAATCACTCCAACTCCTGTATTTTCACACCTTAGATCACCCCAATTGCTTCATCACTGTAGTCCCCTGCGCACCTTTTCGTCACTGTTCCCCTCTACACCCCCCCCCCCGCACCGCTGTTCCCCACTGTATCCTTCCCACACCTCTGTTCCCCCACTGTACCTCCCCCGCACCTCTGTTCCCCCACTGTATCCTCCCCCCGCACCTCTGTTCCCCACTGTATCCTCCCCCCGCACCTCTGTTCCCCACTGTATCCCCCCCACACCTCTGTTCCCCACTGTATCCCTCCCGCACCTCTGTTCCCCACTGTATCCCCCCCCGCACCTCTGTTCCCCACTGTACCCCCCCCCCGCACCTCTGTTCCCCACTGTATCCCCCCCCCCGCACCTCTGTTCCTCACTGTATCCCCCCCCACACCTCTGTTCCCCACTGTATCCCCCCCCCCGCACCTCTGTTCCCCACTGTATCCCCCCCCCCGCACCTCTGTTCCCCACTGTATCCCTCCACCACCTCTGTTCCCCACTGTATTCCCCCCGCACCTCTGTTCCCCACTGTATCCCCCCCCCCCCCGCACCTCTGTTCCCCACTGTATCCCTCCACCACCTCTGTTCCCCACTGTATCCCCCCCACACCTCTGTTCCCCACTGTATCCCTCCCACACCTCTGTTCCCCACTGTATCCCCCCCCCGCACCTCTGTTCCCCACTGTATCCCCCCCCGCACCTCTGTTCCCCACTGTATCCCCCCCTGCACCTCTGTTCCCCACTGTATCCCCCCCCCCGCACCTCTGTTCCTCACTGTATCCCCCCCCACACCTCTGTTCCCCACTGAATTCCCCCCCCCCCCGCACCTCTGTTCCCCACTGTATTCCCTCCACCACCTCTGTTCCCCACTGTATTCCCCCCGCACCTCTGTTCCCAACTGTATTCCCCCCCACACCTCTGTTCCCAACTGTATCCCTCCCACACCTCTCTTCCCTATTGTATCCCTTCCACACCTCTCTTCCCTATTGTATCCCTTCCACACCTCTGTTCCCCACTGTATCCCCCTCCTCCGCACCTCTGTATCCCCCCCCCGCACCTCTGTTCCCGACTTTTATCACCCTGCCCGCACCTCTGTTCCCCACTATATCCCCCCCGCACCTCTGTTCCCCACTGTATTCTCCCCCCGCACCTCTGTTCCCAACTGTATCCCTCCCACACCTCTCTTCCCTATTGTATCCCTTCCACACCTCTGTTCCCCACTGTATCCCCCCCCGCACCTCTGTTCCCCACTGTATCCCCCCCCGCACCTCTGTTCCCCACTGTATCCCCCCCCCCCCGCACCTCTGTTCCCCACTATATCCCTTCCGCACCTCTGTTCCCCACTATATCCCCCCTTGCACCTCTGTTCCCCACTATATCCCTCCCACACCTCTGTTCCCCACTATATCCCCCCCTCGCACCTCTGTTCCCCACTATTATCCCCCCCTCGCACCTCTGTTCCCCACTATATCTCTCCCACACCTCTGTTCCCCACTTTATCCCCCTGCCCGCACCTATGTTCCCCACTTTATCCCCCTGCCCGCACCTCTGTTCCCCACTATATCCCCCCCGCACCTCTGTTCCCCACTGTATCCCCCCCCCCCGCACCTCTGTTCCCCACTTTATCCCCCTGCCCACACCTCTGTTCCCCACTTTATCCCCCTGCCCACACCTATGTTCCTCACTTTATCCCCCCCCCCCGCACCTCTGTTCCCCACTGTATTCCCCCCCCCCCCCCCGCACCTCTGTTCCCCACTGTATCCCTCCCACACCTCTGTTCCCCACTGTATCCCCCCCCCCCCGCCTCTGTTCCCCACTATATCCCTCCCACACCTCTGTTCCCAACTTTATCCCCCTGCCCTCAGCTCTGTTCCCCACTATATTCACCCCCCCGCACCTCTGTTCCCCACTGTATCCCCCCCACACTTCTGTTCCCCACTGTATCCCCCCCACACCTCCTCTTCTTACTGCCGCTGCTAGGGTGTTACTGCAGGCTGGGGACAGAGTGGTCCCAGAGAAAGCAGGTTGACAAAACGGGGGTGGAGATGGCGAATTGTTTCTGCACAGAGTGCGGGGATGTCTTCACAGGCACATTTTACCGCCCCCCCCCCCCAGCCTGGCACCATAAGACGTCTATGCTGCCTTATGGATGGTAACACCGGCCAGCCTTGCAGGTATTTCAAAAACCTAAATCCCCAGCAAGTGGCTGGGTATCCAGATTTTGCTGCCCGCCCCTCCCCTTGTGCCCTAGGCAGCCGCCTGACCCGCCTATTGCTAGCGCCAGACCTGATGTGGGCTCCCCTTATGGCACAAAGCTGGTTTCCTCTTTACTTCGAAATAAAAACTCCACCAAACCCCCCCCCCCTTAGTGGACTGATGTTGCATTGGTTATTATGGTACTAGCTGATGGCTGCTGTGGTGCAGTAATGTGGTCTATGGTGGTTTAGGTGATAAGCCGTTCCTCAGCATACCAAATCCTCTGCAAGGCAAGACTTCTACTTCTAAAAAAAAAAGAAAAAAAAACCCATAATTTTTTTTTAATAAAACTGAGCAGAAACCATTTACATTCCACTTTATAGGACAGGAGGGTTCATGTGATGTCAACTGTCGCTGGTGATTTGTCATGGGATCCCTCATCAATTGTCACTTCATCCGAAAAAGTTAAACATTCCAGCCTGGTATGGATTAAATGCGAGGAGCTTGCAATGTATTGTCTCTTCTCATTCGTGTTCTCTTCTCTCCCCGCTGCCCTGGATCTGTGTCTGGACCTCAGCGCCTGGTGTCTGTGGGTCTTGACTCCAAGAACACGATCTGCGTTTGGGACTGGAGGAAAGGGAAGCTGCTGTCTATGGCCCCGGGTCACACAGACAGGGTACGTTGTTTGTGTTCATTATCTAGATACTGTGATAGGTAGGATATTCTGGAGCTGTCCTGTGATCAGTGGCTTGGGAGTCACATGTGCCTCTCAGGTATGCTGCTTGCGTCTCAAAAGATCACTCAGTGTCTGAACTGCATTATGAAGTTCTCCTATTTCTGCCACGAAATTTCTCTGTAAGTTGGCCGCAATCTACAGTGCCTTGAAAAAGTATTCATACCCCTTGAAATTTTCCACATTTTGTGACGTTATAACCAAAAACGTATTTTATTGGGATTTTATGTGATAGACCAACACAAAGTGGCACATAATTGTGAAGTGGAAGGAAAATGATAAATGGTTTTCAAATATTTTACAACTAAATATGTGAAAAGTGTGGGGGGTACATTTGTATGGCGCCCCCCGGAGTCAATACTTTGTAGAACCTCCTTTCACTGCAATTACAGCTACAAGTCTTTTTGGGGATGTCTCTACCAGCTTTGCACATCTAGAGAGGGACATTTTTGCCCATTCTTTGTAAAATAGCTCAAGCTCTGTGTTGTGGAAATTTTTATTAATATATGTTGTCAGATGTCCCCCAATGTCAGTTTTGCTGTAATGCGTTCATGTGAGCGTATTCGCACATACAGACGTTGGTGGAAGACCATTGGCTGCGGAAACCTTCCCGTGGACATGGCAGATCTGTTTGCTCTTTTAAGGATGTTTGTTTATGTCTCACCAAGGGACTGGGCGCTCCATGGTGACCGCATCTAAACTCCTAAGTAAGCAGATCTGCGTACATGGGAACCATAGCATAACCATACAAAATTATGGCCCACTGAGCCATGATAGAGTATGGCTCGCGTCATTGGTAGCAGTGGGAATGTGCACACGATCGTGTTCAGAGCCATGTAAGTAGTGTTCAAATTGTGAGACACTCTGTGTCTCACAAAGGACTTGGCGCATGGCCCTGCACATGACCATCTGCACACATCACTACTGTATTTCTATTTGAATATATACATGTGTGTGTGATTGGTTCTTTTGAAAGAATTCAAGTGTCTGATTGGCTGATTCTGAAGCCACCACCTTCCTTTTGTTATTCATGTTTATAGTATAAATAAAAGGAGCTGGCTACTCTCTGGAGGATTCTGCTAAGCTCAAGGCGATACCAGCATCTGTGTCTGTGTTACTTAGAGAAATACAAGCGCGCTTTCCCGGCATTATATAAGAGAGCTGTTTTTGTGCTTTTAAGCGCAAAGAAATTATTTGCTTATAGGGAGAAGCTTAAAATTTCCCCGACACTCTGTCAGATTGGATGGAGAGCGTCTGTGAACAGCAATTTTCAAGTCTTGCCACAGATTCTCAATGTGATTTAGGTCTGGACTTTGACTGGACCATTCTAACACATGGATATGCTTTGATCTAAACCATTCCATTGTAGCTCTGGCTGTATGTTTTGGGTCGTTGTCCTGCTGGAAGGTGAACCTCCGCCCCAGTCTCAAGTCTTTTGCAGACTCTAATGCCACGTACACACGATCGGAAATTCGGCCAGCAAAAGACTGAGAGCTTTTGGTCGGAAAATGCGACCGTGTGTATGCTCCATCAGACTTTTTCTGGCTGACTTCCAGTCAGCAAAAGATTGAGAGCATGTGCTCAATTTTTTTGGTTGGAAAAAGTTCTGATCGGAAATTCTGATCGTCTGTAGCAATTCCGACGCGCAAAATTCCTACGCATGCTCGGAAACAATTCCACGCATGCTCGGAAGCATTGAACTTAATTTTCTAGGCTCGTCGTTGTGTTGTACGTCACCAAGTTCTTGACGGTCTAATGTTGAGCTAACTTTTGTGTGACCGTGTGTATGCAAGCCAAGCTTGAGCGGAAATTTGTTGGAAAAACCATCCACGATTTTTCAGACGGAAAATCCGCTCGTGTGTACGCGACATTACAGGTTTTCTTCTAAGATTGCCCTGTATTTGTCTCCATCCATCTTCCCATCAACTCTGACCAGCTTCCCTGTCCCTGCTAAAGAAAAGCATCCCCACATCATGATGCTCCCACCACCATGTTTCACGGTGGGGATGGTGTGTTCAGGGTGATGCGCAATGTTAGTTTTTCGCCAGACATAGCGTTCTGATATTAGGCCAAAAAGTTCTATTTTGGTCTCATCTGACCAGAGCAGCTTCTTCCACATGTTTGCTGTGTCCTCCACATGGCTTCTCACAAACTGCAAAAGGGACTTCTTATGTCTTTCTTTCACCAATGACTTTCTTCTTGTCACTCTTCCATAAAGGCCAGGTTTGTGGAGAACACGACTAGTCAATTTTTCAATTTCCGGAAATTCGAAAGTTCAGAAATTCAGAAGTTCGAAATTTCATAAATTTGAAAATTTCTAAATTTTGGAAATTTAAAAAAAAAACAAAAATAAGAATGAAAATTCAAAAGAATGAAAATCTAAAAATTCGAAAACCCGAAAATCTGAAATAATAACTAATACTAAATATTAAATTGTAGGTATTGGAATTTCCTTTCAAATTTGACTGTTAGTGAACGTAACGAGTACGAATTTATCTGAAGTTACGAATTATCTGTAATAACGAATGCCGTATCTAAACGAATGGAACATAATGATCTAATAATAATAAATAACAATAATAATAATAATAATAATAACAAAAACCTTTTTTATTTATTATTATTATTTATTATTAATTTGTTCCACTCCATTTGTTTAGATGCGGCATTCGTTATTTTGGATAATTCGTAACTTCAGATAAATTTGTATTTGTTGCGTTCACAAACAGCCAAATTTGAAAGGAAATTCCAATACCTATAGTTTAATAGTTATTATTTATAATTTTTTTCTACTGATTTTTTTCCTTTTTTTCAGATTTTCGAAATTCAGAAATTTGGAAATTCGAAATTCCGAATTTCCGAAAAAAGCAAAAAGCTGAATGAAAGGAAAACTAACACATTTTTTGTTAGTGAACATGTCTAATCTCTGCAGCTCCTCCATGGACCTCTTGGCTGCTTCTCTGATGAATGCTCTCCTTGCCCGGCCGGTCAGTTTACGTGGACGGCCATGTCTTGGTAGGTTTGCAGTTGTGCCATACTCTTTCCATTTTCGGATGATGGATTGAACAGAGCTCCGTGAGATGTTCAAAGCTTGGGGTATTTCTTTATAACCTAACCCTGCTTTATACTTCTCCACAACTTTATCCCTGACCCAGGGACGGACTGACGATTGAGCCACTCGGGCACTGGGCCACTAGGGGGCCCCATCAGGGTTGCCAGCCTCAGTAAAACCAGGGACAGTATGTATAAATCTGTGTTTTTTTTACATCTGTCTGTGTATACTGTGTGTACATGTATGTGTATACTGTGTGATTGTATACTGTGTATGTGTATACTGTGTGGCCCCATAATCTCCTATTGCCCGGGGGCCCCATGAGTTATCAGTCCGCCCCTGCCCTGACCTGTCTGGTGTGTTCCTTGGCCTCTATGATGCTGTTTGTTTACGAAGGTTCTCTAACAATCCTCTGAGGGCTTCAAAGAACAGCTGTTTTTATACTGAGATTAAATGACACCCAGGTGGACTCTATTTACTAATTAGGTGAGTTCTAAAGGCAATTGGTTCCACTAGATTTAAGTTAGGGGTATCAGGCTCGGTTCACACTTGTGCGATGCGGGAATCCTGCAAATCCACTGCGGGTTCCCACATCGCACCCGACTCGCACGGCAGTTCACAATGTCATATGCGAACTGCTGGGAGTGTCAATACAATGTCAATGACACCCCCATTTCAGCTCACATATCGCACTGCGAACTGACAGTTTGGAGATGAATCGGATCCCATGGGTGTGAACATCCATGGGATCCGATTCTGGTGCAGACCAAAAAAAAAGGGTCCTGTGCAAGTTTGGTTTGAACGCGATGCAATATCAGCCATACTATCTGTATGGCTGAAATCGCATCGCACGGACATCGCATGTGATTTGCAGTGCGGATCACATGCAATCTTGCACCACGCACAAGTGTGAACCGGGACTCAGAGTAAAGGGGGCAGAATACAAATGCACGTCACACTTTTCACATATTTATGTGTAAAGAATTTTGAAAACAATTTATCATTTTCCTTTCACAATTATGAGCCACTTTGTGTTGGTCTATCACATAAAATCCCAATAAATTACATTTATGTTCTTGGTTGTAACATGACAAAATGTGGAAAATTTTAAAGGGTATGAATACTTTTTCAAGGCACTGTGTATATGTACAATATCTCACAAAAGTTAGTACACCCCTCACATGTTTGTAAATATTTTCTTCTATCTTTTCATGTGACAACACTGAAGAAATGACACTTTGCTACAATGTAAAGTAGTGAGTGTACAGCTTGTATAACAGTGTACATTTGCTGTCCCCTCAAAATAACTCAACACACAGCCATTAATATCTAAACCGCTGGCAACGAAAGTCAGTACACCCCTAAGTGAAAATGTCCAAATTGGGCACAAAGTGTCAATATTTTGTGTAGCCACTAGGGATGGGCCGAACAGACCCCTGTTCGTTTCACACCAGAACTTTTCGAACACTGCGAAAGGATCGTTTTTTTTTTTTTTAAAACGACAAACATATCATACTTGCCTCCGCTGTGCAGCTTGTTTTGCACAGAGTGGCCCCGATCCTCCTCTTCTGGGGTCCCCTGGTGGCTCTCGCGGCTCCTCCCCACATCAGATAACCCCCTCGGAGAAGCTCTCTCCCGGGGGGGTTACCTTGCGGTTCCGCTCCTGAGTCCAGCATTTGCATCCACAGACACGAACGCCCGACTCGGCCCCGCCCCCGGCGCCCACATCATTGGATTTGATTGACAGCAGTGGGAGCCAATGGCTGCGCTGCAATCAATCTATCCAATCAAGAGCCGGGACCCCGTGGAGAGAGGAACAGTGCGTCCCCGCCGAAGAAGAGATGAAGGGGCTCAGGTAAGTAAAACGGGGGGGCGGTGACTGCCAGGTGTTTTTTCACCTTAATGCATAGGATGCATTAAAGTGGAGTTCCACCCAAAAATGGAACTTCCGCTATAAGGGAAGCTAACCCCCTGACATGCCACAATTGGCATGTCATTATTTTTTTGGGGGGGGTGGGGGAGCAGAAACCCTCCCACTTCCTCCTGGCGCAACCGCGGTGCCGGAAGTAAGTTCACCTCTCCCCCCCTCCCTCTCCGTAATCATCTGGGACATGTCACACACAGGTCCCAGATGATTGCCTGGCCAGTCACAGTGCGCGGCTTGCGTGACAATCCTGGCGCCGCAGAGAGCAGGGGAGAGAGGAGCGGGGCTTCGTTCCCCCGCATCGCTGGACCCTGGGACAGGTAAGTGTCCGATTATTAAAAGTCAGCAGTTGCAGTATTTGTAGCTGCTGACTTTTTTTTTTTTTTTTTGTTTTAGTCGGAACTCCGCTTTAAGGTGAAAAAACAGGAGGGTTTACAACCCCTTTACTGTATGTCTTTATCCAAATTTCAGCTTTAAAACTCAGGATACTCTGTAATTAGACCAGGGACAAGCTTATGCGATCGCTGGCTCCAGCCCATCCATTCTCACTTTTTCTGCTTTATTATTGATCACAGCAAAAAGGGAGCAGTAAAGCAGGTGGGGCGGTATGGTCAGGCCAGGGCCAGCTTCCATGGAGGTTGGTTATTGGTTGTAATACGGAGTGGATTGGTAAATCGTTGGGTGTGTGCGTGGCGTCCTTTATTCCTAGTGTAAGCAGCACAAGTCGGTGACAACACTACCACAGCATTAGAAGTAGGGTTGCCACCATGGGTGTTGGGTGTCCGCAGAACTTTTTTCGGGGGGGGGGGCATCATTTTAGGTCACACATGCTCCGCCCCTTTTTGACAATGTCATGAAGGGGAGGGGCTTAGTCATTATCACATAAAGCGCAGACATGTGCCCATCAGCAGGCATGGGACACCCCAAGGGGAGTTGTAATGGGGTGCACATAGCGTCCCGCAACGAACAGTGGGTGTGGCCAAATAGTTCTTGCTGACATCATCGCCCTGCCCCGAGTGATGCAGAATCTGCCCCCAGACAGCCTCCCGCAGCTCCCTGATGGCAACAGATTTGTGTGTGAGCCACAGTTAAAGTGGTTTCTTGGGGATCCACAGTCCAGTCTGAATACTGTGTCCGGGTATCAGTCTGCCCGAAACCCGGACTGTCCGGGTGAATCCTGAACAGGTGGCAACCCTAATTGGAAGCCTGCGGATAAGGTTGTCATCCTATCACAGGAAGTAGGAATGAGCTAAAGTATGTTCAGTTCCCAATCTGAACCCATCTGAATGATCCTGCCAGAAAGCTGTCATCTGTGCCTTTCATAAGTGGCCAAGGCTTTCCTTGCCCTGGCAGCCAAGGGCTGGGTATATGTGCAGCTACAGGGCAGGGAATACCTCAGCCAGTTTTGATTGGCCAGGTACAGCGGCAGCTTCCTGGTGACCGAGTTATGAACACGTCTGAGCTCATTCCTAACAGGAATCGCAAAAAGAAAAAAAAAAAAACCTCGGCAGAGCATCTGAACATACCCAAGCTCCCCTCTAATCAACAGGTATATGTTCGCAATTTCCCAAACAAATATTTAAAAAAGAATGTCCATTGTATATGTAAAGTGGTATGAAACACAAATGCGAACATACATTAAATCACAGCTTACCAATTCTTAGATGTGATGGCTGCATTAGTTTTTTCTTTTTTATGTATTTTTTCTTTGTATTTGTGATCCAGCCAGTAACTGGTCCGTTTTTTTTTTTTCTTTTTTTAAAGAACAAGCTGTCCTGCAGATGTAACAGTTGAGATGAAGCAAACCATTTAACACTGCTTGCAATGATCAACTTTTCTTCTATGTAAAAACTTTATGTAAAAACCCCAAAAAACTGTTTGCTGTAAGGCTAGGTTCACACCCATGTGTGCTGCGATTGATGCGTTTCTTTTTTCTAGTGCGTTGTGTGTTTTTGAGCATGCGTTTTTTGATGCGTTTTGTGTTTTTAGGAAGTTTGCTGTTAAGAGAAGGTTTTGTTGTCTTGCAGGTGAAAAACAGGTGTTTCAAACTAGCTACGACTAAGGCTATTGCCGAAACGCGTCAGCTTTATTGTTTTGTTGTCACTCTGATGTACCAATAAACGACACTTCAAGGATTGCAGTTTTGCCGGCTCTCCTTATTACTATTACAGATGAAAAACAAACCGCAGCAGAAACGCATCAAAAATGCATCAAAAAACACAGTGCTTGCATTTTTGGTGGATTTGGTGCATTTCTATTGAAGTCTATAGAACCAAAAAAGCGGAGGGCAAGATGGCCCCCCACTCGGCTCTATGCCCTTGGATGACCGGAGCACCATCTGACATTACTTCTGTCTCTCAGGCTTAAGGGGATTTTTAATTTTTTTTTTCCCCCTGAAAGGCTTTTTTTTTTTTTTTTTTTTTTTTTTAAGTTAAATGAGAAATCTGTATACTGTTTGGGGGTTCTAAGTAATTTTCTAGCAAAAAAAAAAAAAATACTGATTTAAACTTGTAATTGGTTTTACCAGACAAAATGGTACAAAATAAGAACATTTCGTAGTTGGTAAAAATAAGACGATCGTGTCCCTTTAAAACCAGAGACTGCACACCCTGCTCTGGGCTCTGACGATCGGCTTGTCTATTACCTCCAGTAAGGTGAATCTCTTCCATGCTGTCTGTGCAGAAATGCTAAATTTGTATTGTACAGATTATTTGTAACAATGTATTCTTTACATAGGAAATACTTTGTATTGTATCTGTGATCACACGTATCATTTTATTTCAGATCTTTGACATCTCCTGGGATCTCTACCAACCCAACAAGCTGGTCAGTTGTGGAGTGAAGCACATCAAGGTATTTGTACAAATCTTTTTTTTGCATATTAACCATTTCGGCCCTAAGGTTTTACCCCCCCCCCCCCCCCCCCTTCATGACCAGGTCATTTTTTTGCTATTCAGCACTGTGCTATTATAACTGGCAATTGCGCGGTCATGCCTAAATGAAATGTATATCATTTTTTTTTTAATTACACAAATAGAGCTTTCTTTTGATGGTATTTGATCACCATTTTTTTTTTTTTTTTTTTTTTTAATTATATAAAAGAAAAAATATGGAAAATTTAGAAAAAAAAAATTTTTTTTTACTTTCTGCTATAAAACATATGCAAAAAAAAATTTTCATAAATTTAGGCCAAAATGTATTCTGCTACAAGTCTTTTGTAAAAACAAATTAAAAAGAAATAAAATAAATATCCCAATGAGTGTATATTTATTGGTTTGATTTGCAGGAAAGTCCTAACGTCTACAAACTATGGTGTATACATGCTGGAATTTTTTTTTTTTATCATTTCTTTTTATGCTAGTAATGGCAATTAGCGTATATTGATTGGTTTGTGCAAAAATTATTGTGTCTACAAACTATGGAATAGATTAAGGGATTTTTTTTTTTTTTTTGCGAGACTGCGACATTGCAGCAGATAAATTGGACACTAAGTGACACTTTTTGGGGACCAGTGACACCAATACAGTGATCATTTCTAAAAAAAAAAAAAAATGCACTTACACTGTATAAATGTCACTGGCAGGGAGGGGGTTAACATCAGGGGCAATCAAAGGGTTAATGTGTTCCCTGGGAGTGTTTACCAACTGTGTGCTGGATGCTGACACTAGACAGAGAGAGAGATCAGTGTTCCTGATTACTAGGAATCACAGATCTCTCTCTTCCTCTGTGACAGAATGACGGGTCTGCCTTGTTTACATAAGCAGACCACCGTTTTGTCATTTCCCTGAACAATCGCAGGAGGCCGCAGCTCCCGCTGTGTCCAATCCCGCTAGATGGAAAAAAAGAGAGGCTTCCATCATGTCAAACAGAGAAGTGTGGTGGTCCCATCCCTAATTAGACAGACCAAGAAAAAAATACCCCCTAGATGGGACTTTAATAGACCACCAACACTGGATGAGTATAAAAAACAATTTATTGCATAAATGTAGAACAATTAGAAATATAAAAAGACGTAAAACGTCTAGTAGTGCATATTACAAACATGGCAAAACACAAAAAGCAAACAGAATACAAAAATGGCACTGATACTCTCCAATCGTAAATGCCCTGATACCCGACGCGTTTCAGTTTTTTTACACCTTCATCAGCGGTTCTGTAGCCCTGATGGTGTAAAAAAAAAGGAAACGCGTCGGGTATCAGGGCATTTACCCATTGGAGAGTATCAGTGCCATTTTTGTATTCTGTTTGCTTTTTGCCATGTTTGTAATATGCACTACTAGACGTTTTACGTTTTTTTTATATTTCTATTCGCTCAGCTGTCTGATTGTTCTACATTTATGTAATAAATTGTTTTTTATACTCATCCAGTGTTGGTGGTCTATTAAAGTCCCATCTAGGGGGTATTTTTTTCTTGGTCAATCCCGCTAGATGGAGCTGACAATTACGGTTAATAAGTACTTTTTTTTTCTATGATCATCAACTCCATCTAGAGGCCATAATGTGGTATTTTCCTGGTTCAATGCTATTTTGTGTAAATGAGTAACATTCGACCAGGAGAGAAAAAAGCGTAATAACATTCAATGTTGCCCCAATTTGCACAGAACAAATGTACATAGGACACATAGATTTATTTTATATAAATACCCCAATGTGTGGCCCTTTTGGTGATGTCATTGGCTCTACTTGAGACCCTCCTAGATATAGTGAGTTGACCATTGCTGCTCTAAGCAAAGGAAAAAAAAATCCCATTTTCACCTAAGAAACTGTGAAACTGGGCTGTTTTGCTGTCAAATTAGTTTTGCTGACATCACTCTGTTCATTCGTAACCCCTTCCCACCCAGCCCACTTTTTTCCTTTTTAAGCCCTGGTTCAAACCAGTGCAGCTTTGAAGTCGCCTTACTTCAGCACAATTCCAAAGCCGCAGATCATTGCAATTTTTTTTTATTTTTCTATTTTTGGATCAACGATTTAATTTTGGTTTGCAACTTCATTTAACAGAAGTCAATGCAAGTTGCAATGAAATTGTATAAAAGTAGTGCAGGAAACTTTTTTTTTCAAAGTTGCTGCGGCTTGAGCCGCAACAATTGCCAAAAGTAGGGTACAACTTGTCCTGCCAATTTTTGAACTATCAAATCGCATGACAAATCGCATTGGTGTGAACGAGGGCTAACTGGGCTATTACGCCTAGGAGGGTGGGAAGGGTCTGCCCCGATCACACAACCACTGTGATTGGCTGTGACAGTGTGGTCACATGATCAGGAGGCGGTATTGCTGGCTCCCGATCATCACTAGAGACCAGGAGCTGTCTGTGCTGTGTTGGGAGCGAGCAGTGAACGTGTTCTCAGCACAGAAACGTAGGCCGCCCATTGACACACATGTGCGCCATTTTGGTGTTAAAGCGGTATTAAACCCGAAACCAAAAATGTAATATATTGCAGCTTATCAATCATTCGATGATGTAGTGGCTGCAATCATTTTCTTTTTGCAAATACATTGGAACCTCGGATTGCGAGCAATGCGGTCAACAAGCGTTTCGCAATACGAGCACTGTATTTTTAAAAAACGTAACTCGGTTTGCGAGTGTTGTCTCACAAAACGAGCACGATTCAGGCCAAAGCGGTGTGCAGTACCGCTTTTGGCCTGAGGTGGGGGGGGGCGCCGGAGCCGAGCAGAGCCGAACGTCACTTCAGAAATGCATGGAAAGGCCTGAATACAGCACGGCTGACCTCGGCAAATCTCGGGTAGGAAGTCTTTCCGAGGTTTGCTGAGGTCAGCCTTTTCGGCCGTTTCCAAGGCCCTCCGGCGCCCCCCCCCCCGCCTCTGGCCGCATGCGGTATTGCACTCCATTGAAGTCAATCAAAATCCAATGACCTGGGCGCCGGAGGGCAGGGCCGAGTCCTGCATTCGGCCTCTATGGACGCTGAACGCTGGACTAGAGAGCGCGCCCGCAAGGTAACCCCCTCGGGAGAGCGCTTCTCCAAGGCGGTTATCTAATGTGGGGAGGAGCCGCAAGAGCTGCCGAGGGCCCCCAGAAATGGATGTTCGGGGCCACTCTGTGCAAAACGAGCTGCACAGTGGAGGTAAGTATGACATGTTTTGTTATTTAAAATAAATAAAAAAACGATCCTTTAGTATCACTTTAAGATTTGTTTTACCCTTAGGCGCGAAGGCGTTAAAACAAAGAAAACTAATGCAGCCATCACATCTAAGAATTGGTAAGCTGCAATATAATAAATGTTTGCTTTGGGGTTTAATACCGCTTTAAAGCCCGCCTTCTTTACCACCGCACATATACGCTACGTGAGCGGTTAAGAGGTTAATCGAGAGCAGAGAGTGCAGGATAAATATAAACACTAGGTAGGACTATTCAGTGAGTGATGGCATGAAATCCTGTATTTTGCAATCAAGGACACCTATAATCTTTCAGTCGTGAAGAAGTTGGGGGAGGAATGGGATGAGCCCTTTAAATACGCATCCCTCCCTCTGCGATCTCGTGCCGCGGAAGCCGGGTGTCTGACGCACAGGCTGGTGAGCGGAGTGAGAGAAGCGGCGGGGAGGCGTTTTCCGCAGACGGCTGTACTTGAGTAACATTTCACCGCGCTGTTTACTCTGAATTATTTAACCGGTCGGATGAATTATTTAAAAAAAAAGATAAATATTTAAATTCACACGGAGGCTGCGTGTCCCCAAGAGGTCATAAAGAAGCGTTTTCCTTGTTAATTTCCAAGCTGCAGGACGCGGGTTTGTTTATTGCACCGCATGAGGCCAGAGTTGTACTAATGAGTCATCCATCGCAGCGAACCCCCCTCACCCGGCGCTAACCAGGCGCACTGTTATTTCGCAATCCCGCTCACCTCTACTGAACTCTCCCGCCTTGGGGCTTCCATGATCTAAACTTCCAAGAAAATGCGCCCAACACAAGCTAAATCCTGAACAATGAATGCAGTTTGAAGCGAACTGCCTTGCACCTCTGAGACTTGCCGTGATTTTTCTGCTGCGATTCAATGAAGCCTCAGAAGCCGATTCCCTATGATCGGGCTTCTGAGGCAGAGAATGCCGCAGTAGCAAAAGAAAATCAGCCGCAAAGGCAATGGGGGCTTTGGAGGCGCTTGCGTTAAACATCTGATTGACACCGACGCTGGGAGGTTATTCCTCCAACCGACACCGAGGATGGGAGGCTATTCCTCCAACCGACACCGAGGATGGGAGGCTATTCCTCCAACCGACACCGAGGATGGGAGGCTATTCCTCCAACCGACACCGAGGATGGGAGGCTATTCCTCCAACCGACACCGAGGATGGGAGGCTATTCCTCCAGCCGACACCGAGGATGGGAGGCCATTCCTCCCACTGACACAGAGGATGGGGCATTGCTTACTTCCACTGACACCAGGTCATTTTCTGCTCCCACTGGCCACAGTCCGGCCCCCCTAAAGTTTGAAGCACAGTAAACTGACCCTTTGTTTGAAAAGTTTGGAGACCCCTAAGTTAGAATATAAATCCTTTGCACTAAATGGTTTTAAAACCCAGATATTACCTTGTAAATGTAGCAGTGACATCATCACTGTGCTGTACATAGCCTGTGCAGAGAGCAAAGCTGGGTGGAGCTTACGAGGCCTCTCCCACACTACTACAGATTGCCTTTAGAAAACTACAGGAGGGGGTGGAGACAAGACAAGTCTCCCTGCATAAGGAGACAGCAGAGCTGCGGGAAGGGCCAAGCAGGCTCCACCCACTACAGGAAACTACAGGAGGGGGGCGGAGACAAGACCAGTCAACCTGCACAAGGAGAGAGAGCAGCAGTGAGCGGTCTTTATTACAGGAAGTCTCACACTGGATTACTGCACAGATCTGAAAGAAATATACAGAGCTCACTGAGATTCAAGGAGATGTCGACATGATTTGCTTATCCAGGAGTTCAACCTTAATGGAGCAGTACAGAGTTCAGAAGCTGCTTCTGGCCTGCTTTTGCTTCCTTGTTCAACCATCATCCAGGATCACCATCTACATCCTGGACTGAGATACCGGCTTAGAGATGACAAAGCCACAGGCACCTGTGCAGTTCTTGCTTGAGCTCATTTGGAGAGGATGATCTACAACATCCTGTCTTAACCTTTTTACCCTACCATAACCCTCAAAACAATTTTCAGGTGTCCAGGAGCCCCAGAAAAAACCATATCATCAGAGGGTCGGTGGGAAATATGCCCCTACATTTGTTGGTTAGTTTGAAGAATTCACCTCCTAATGACAGCTAAGTAGACTGTTTTTGTGTCATGCGGATGGATTTGCCAAGTGGTGTTGGTCCCGGGACTATGCAGGCACCATCAAATGAGAGGTGAATGAGCCACAACTCAGGGAACCCCTGAAAACCACTGGAGGAACCCTAAATGAGGCATGGTAAAAAAGTGACCTAGTTGAGGTCTTGGGCTGTTGCCTCTCCAATAGTGGTGCTTGAGCCTGTCACAGTCAAGGGTCAGACTCAGAGACCAGTAGCTATGGCAGTAGAGAGGCTTCCACCGACCAGCTGGATAGGTGTACAAGCAGGTTACCCTGGTGGATGACGTGGGCTCACCCAAGGTGCAAAGTCTACGCACTAACCGGTATTCAGCAGAGTTCCTGATGGATGAGATGATGTTTGGGCGTTTTGCATTTTAGTACCAGGTCACAGTCCTCAGGATCATGCCACCAGGAGGTGGGCAAGCCGGAGTCCAGTAGCAGATATAGCAGGTAAGGATCAAACAGAAGCGTAGTCGGTAAACAAGCCAAAAGTTGGTAATAAGTGATTGCAGTTTGGGATCAAGCAGAAGGAAGGTCTAGGAACAATCCAGAGGTCAGTCATGAGTGGTAGCGGAGATATGGACTGCAGCAGGTGTGACAAGAGCAAGATATTGGTTAAAGAGAGCACAATAACCTGGCAAAAGGAAGTGCAAAGGCACGGCTTAAGTAGAAAGTTCATGGGAGGAGCAAAGGGTTCAAGAAAAACGAGACACAAGGCAAGGATGTTTAAGAAACCAGACGGGGAACTGTCCAGCATCTCAGGTGGCTCAGCAAGAAGAGATTCTGCCAGACACAGCTGAGGTTGCAGATTCAGATCCAGGTCCTGACAGAGCCATTCAATAGAATCTGTTTTTGGGTATAAAGTTAGTGGCACTTGGCACAAATAGTCAGCATGATATTTGCCATTTGTTTAAGCCCTGAAGAAGCAAAGGCCGTCTCCCGAAACGTGTTGGCTGTATTTTATTCAATAAACAGTCAACATGATTATCAAGCTATCTGACCATTTGTGCCGATCACTCTTAACATTATACCCATAAATTAGCATTGTGGATAGGATGTCATTTTCAAACATTAGGGGGGAAAACAATTGTATGTCTGAAAATACAGCTGCTTTCTAAAATTACTGAAACGTGTTTAGGAGAGTATTAAATGCAGTCACACGGAAGACTTGCTTCATATAATAACCTTCTCCTTCCCTCAGATGAATGTGTATACAATTAGAAGATCTGTGGGGGGAACAAATGGATGGGTTTTTATATTTTTGGGTTCGTGCAGTTCCAGTTCCGTTCACATTGGAGGATCTCAAACCTTGTGGAAGTGTCACTGAAGCGTGACTTGGCCTAGTTTTAAAGTTTGGCTGGCTGCACTCGGCTACGGAGAATCCTAAGCCAAATGTTTCAGAAAAGAGACTTGGAGGAGCCCTGTTCACTGCAGCCCGGAGGAATGGAAAGGCAGAATATTGTTTTACTGAAGTGATCTATTGAACTTGCTTAAAGTACAATCAAATGATCCTGTATGGCAGCGTAAGCCTTTCTGAACCGGGGTTCTATGGAACCCTACGGTTCCTTCAGAGGTTGGTAGGGGTTCCTGAGCCAAGGAGTAATTTCTATCTCTTAGATAAGTTGCCATTGATACTAACTAATTATCTTTTTAGCTCTCTGTAAAAGAGAGAATCCACCCACTGACTAAAAACATACAATCCTGTAGATACAATATATAATAAATATTAGCTACGATTCCCTGAGACCAGAAAGTTTTTTTCAAGGTTTCCACCCTTGAAAATTGGGTTTAGGAAGCCTGGTCTAAAAAAATTCTAAATCCAGTTATGCACAAGCCCAAAAAACTGAGCCATATCCTCCTTTGTTTGTGTCTCATACACTCCCCCTTACAGACACTGCAGCTCACAGTGGGAGGGTTGCAGCAAGAGGCAGTGCCGTCAATCCAGAAAGCAGCGGGTGGGACTAGGTGTGGCCAGGTGAGGATTGACAGGCTACAGGCTTCCATTTCAACAGTGACAATGCTTATAACTACACCCCTACAACATCTCAAGCAGACATAGCCTACATGAGGGTGACAACTCAACTCTAAATTCAGGAACGGTGCAGCATTGTTGCCACTACAGCTGCATTAGATGGATTTCGCTCAGGTTTAACAGGCTACTATATATATATATATATATATATATATATATATATATATATATATATATATATATATATATAT
This sequence comes from Aquarana catesbeiana, assembly GCF_042186555.1. Lineage (NCBI taxonomy): Eukaryota > Metazoa > Chordata > Amphibia > Anura > Ranidae > Aquarana > Aquarana catesbeiana. Next base: position 21,919,163 of record NC_133336.1, read on the forward strand.
ATATATATATATATATATATATACAGTGTATATGTGTGTGTAGTTTGTTTTTTTGTTTATTTTTTAGTTTAATGGGAGGCCATAGTTCTACTTTACTGAAACCCACTGCTGACCATCTAAAAACACGAATGTATTGCTTGTCATGTCCATCCCCTGGCTTCAATATCTTGGAGTATATTTATAAAGCTGAAGATGGGACTTTCACTATACACTGCTGGTGTTATTTAAAACACATGTATGTAGAACGGTGGTCTCCAAACTGCGGCCCAGGAGCCAGATGTGGCCCTTTGCAAGCTGGTATCCGGCCCTTGGGGCACTATTTCATTCAATGATACCAACAATGGGGCATCTGACACCCACCACTTCCTCCCACTGACACCAACATTGAGGCACAATTCTTCCCACCAATACCAAAGATGGGTCATTGTTTTTCCCGCTGATGTCGGGGACCTTTTCTACTCTCAATCGCTACATTCCGGCCCCCCTGAAGTCTGAAGGACAGTAAACTAGCCCCGTGTTTAGAAAGTTTAGAGACCCCTGACCTAGAAGATTCACTTGCAGTGAATGTCTGATGAATGTCGGATTCACTGCTTTTTTGAATATGCTAGTGTCAGTGATCGTACCCAGTCGTCTGTCATTTAGCAGGAGTAGCACTACCCCGATATGATAGATACATGGCTGGCTTCAGGACTGGGACAAGGGGTGCGGGGGAGGGACGGCTGCCTTGGGCAAAATGGTTTACTGGGGCCCCGTTCCTTCTGTTGCAAGGCTAACAGGAGTAGTGACAGCGACAGTGATTTTGACAAGCAAGTGACTGCTAGGTGAAGGATCCCCTAAGCTTGCACATTGTAAATGGGCGAGGGGGCAAAGTTTGGAATTTTTGCCGTGTGCGCTGGATGACCTTGTTCCTGGCACTAGCTGGCTGGTCTTTGTAATCAATCAGGTGGGCATTCTGGGTGAAGCCATGGACCGAATATGATCATAAACATATTTGGTCCATGACATCCGCCTGGATTCCCAGGCAATCACAAATCGCAAACACAAGTCCGTCACACAAAAGTGGAAAGTACAAACACGCATGCTCGGAATCAATGCTCACCAAACACAAAATTAGCAGAAGGGGCCCAAAGGGTGGCGCTCAAGAGCTGAAATTCTTCGTAGTACGTCACTACGTTCGTGTTTGTGGCATGACAATTGTGTAACGTTAGTATGCAAGACAAGATCCTGGCACGTGCCCTTTTGACAAAGATCAGGTGCTCGGTTGGCCAACAATTGTACCGTGTGTACGAGGCTTTACACATGAATGTTCTTTGATCTAAACCATTCCATTGTAGCTCTGGCTGTATGTTTCGGGTCGTTGTCCTGCTGGAAGGTGAACCTCCGCCCCAGTCTCAAGTCTTTTGGAGACTCTAACAGGTTTTCTTCTAAGATTGCCCTGTATTTGGCTCCATCCATCTTCCCATCAACTCTGACCAGCTTCTCTGTCCCTGCTGAAAAAAAGCATCCCCACAACATGATGCTGCCACCACCATGTTTCACAGTGGGGATGGTGTGTTCAGGGTGATGTGCAGTGTTAGTTTTCCGCCACACATAGAGTTTTTGCTTTTAGGCCAAAAATTTGAATTTTGGTCTCATCTGACCAGAGCACCTTCTTCCACATGTTTGTTGTGTCCTCCACATGGCTTCTCACAAACTACAAACAGGACTTCTTATGACTTTCTTTCACCAATGTCTTTCTTCTTGTCACTCTTCCATAAAGGACAAATTTGTGGAGAGCACGACTAATAGTTGTCCTGTGGACAGATTCTTCTACCTGAGCTGTGGATCTCTGCAGCTCCTCCAGAGTCACCATGGACCTCTTGGCTGCTTCTCTGATGAATGCTCTCCTTGCCCGGCCGGTCAGTTTAGGTGGACGGCCATGTCTTGGTAGGTTTGCAGTTGTACCATAGCCTTTCCATTTTCGGATGACGGATTGAACAGAGCTCCGTGAGATGTTCAAAGCTTGGGATATGTTTTTATGACCTACCCCTGCTTTAAACTTCTCCACAACTTTATCCCTGACCTGTCTGGTGTGTTCCTTGGCCTTCATGATGCTGTTTGTTCACTAAGGTTCTCTAACAAACCTCTGAGGGCTTCAGAGAACAGCTGTATTTATACTGAGATTAAATTACACACAGGTGGACTCTATTTACTAATTAGGAGACTTCTGAAGGCAATTGGTTCCACTAGATTTTAGTTAGGGGTGTCGGAGTAAAGTGGGCTGAATACAAATGTACCCCACACTTTTCATATATGTATTTGTAAAAAAAAATCAAAAACCAATTATTATTTTTCATCCACTTCACAATTATGTGCCACTTTGTGTTGGTGTATCACATAAAATCCCAATAAAATACATTTACATTTTTGGTTATAACATGACAAAATGGGTAAAATTTCAAGGGGTATGAATACTTTTTCTAGGCACTGTATATTCAAGTGCAGGTTTCCGTTAAATCAGTGTGGATTTATTTTCCTCTGCTGTACCAAAAATAAGGAAACCCTTTCTTTTATTAAAATTTTTCCACAAAAGGAGCACTTAACGTCGCCCTCTGCAGTCCGAGGTGGCCCCTGATTGGTATCTTGGTCCGGTGCCCTTATTCCCTCCCACCCTTCTCATTTTTAGTGGACAATAAAACAATGTATTCCTCTATGTACATAAAACTCCCCCTGGGCACCTCACAATGATATTTGCAGTGTTTTGGTTTTAGGAAAAGATCTTCAGCCTCTATGTGAAGTAGTGACTCGGTTTGAGCCCCCCCCCCCACGTCCCCCCAAACTCTACACAGTTGTCCCAGCGACAATGCGGCATCCGATGGCTCCCCCCTAGAGAGTAGTGTGCTAATAGCTTTCTGATCAGAGGTTATTGGCAGCAGAGGGGCGTACTCACAATTACCCAGAATATAGAGCAGGTTGTGCGCAGGAGATGAGAAATACGACCTGCAGTAATGGAGATGTCAGGAATGAATGGTGCCAAGAAGACGATGACAGTAGGCTCACCTCCATGGAATAATTACCATGTATATTAAAACTGAACTCCTGGCAGATAAATAAATACACAGATGAACTGCATATATGGGAGAAGCCACCTGCCAAAGGAGTTGTCTTTCTGCCCATCCAGTCCTGGGATTTACACAGCTCCGCCTCACAGCACAGTACTGTCTGGCAGGGCAGGAGGCCTGATTTCTCTCTGCTGCAGTTCCATGACACTTCAAGGGCTTGTCCCCTCCTCAATCTGTCACCTCACAGTTAAAGGGGAAACAGCAGACTGATGATCTCATCTCTGATCTCTCCTCCTATCGGCATACTCCCTGCACTGCAGCCCAACCAATTGGCTCCTTGTGCTGATTCTGCCTCTTCCACTCTGAACCAAATAGGAACAAAGGGCGCAAATGTCTAGTGAATTAGCCCAATTACTTTAATAGAGGATGAAAGATACACAATATATTTACAATACCAGTGTGAATCGTAGCGTTGTATAAAACCCAGGAACCAGAAGCAAGCCCATTGCAGAACTGGAGCGGCAAGGATGTGGAATTCCCTTCCACAGGCGGTGGTCTCAGCGGGGGGGCATTGATAGTTTAAAGAAACTATTAGATAAGCACCTGAAAGACCACGACATACAGGGATATATAATGTAATACTGACATATAATCACACACACAGGTTGGACTTTTGTCTTTTTTCGACCTCACCTACTATGTAACTCCTTAGGCTTTAAAAGGGTGATAATACCAGGCTGACATGTTTCAGGGGACATGCCCCCTTCATCAGAGCAACTGTTTGCTCTGATGAAGAAGGCAGGTTTCCTGAAACGTGTCAGCCTGGTATTATCCTTTAATAAAGTGCTTGGGATAATGCACTAGGCATTTTCGCCCCTTGTTCTTTTCGTTGTTTGTGCAGTCACGAGATTCCCCAGTCTTGAGAGGGCTGCAACCCCTGGATCATCCAGTCCATGTTGCACAGTGGTCACCATCATCAGAAGTACTGTGCCTAGCTTCTTAAGGAACTCTTAATGCTATGGTGTCAAGTTTCCACTTTCTTTAGTCATGTCTCCCAGTCTGAGCTCACAGCAGGGACTACAAAAGGCCGATGCCAGGTCAGGTTCAGGTACTTAAACTTCTTGCATTTAATAGAACACACTTCATAATTTATACTGCATTTATTTGTGTGTCTGTGTATATGTCTGTGTGGGATATAGTTTATTAACCACTTAAGGACCGAGCCTCATTTGAGATTTGTTGTTTACAACTTAAAAACATTTTTTTTTTTTGCTAGAAAATTACTTAGGACCCCCAAACATTATACATTTCTTTTTCTAACACCCGAGAGAATAAAATGGCGGTCGTTGCAATACTTTCTGTCACACCGTATTTACAAGCACACTTTTTTTGGAAACAATACACTTTTTTGAATTAAAAAATAAGACAACAGTAAAGTTAGCCCAATTTTTTTGTATTGTGAAAGATAATGCTACACCGAGTAAATTGATACCCAACATGTCACACTTTAAAATTGCGCCCGCTCGTGGATTGGCGACAAACTTTTACCCTTAAAAATCTCCATAGGCGACCTTTAAAAAATTCTACAGGTTGCATGTTTTGAGTTACAGAGGAGGTCTAGGGCTAGAATTATTGCTCTTGCTTTACCGATCGCAGCGATACCTCCCATGTGTGGTTTGAACACCGTTTATATATGCAGGCGCTACTCACGTATGCGTTTGCTTCTGCACACGAGCTTGTCGGGACAGGGCGTGTTTTTAAAAATGTTTTTTTCTTATTTATTTTACCTTTTATTTTCTATTTTTACACTGTTTAAAAAAAAAAAAAAAAAAAGTGTCACTTTTATTCCTATTACAAAGAATGTAAACATGTAATGTAAGAAATGGCCCTTTAAGAGCTATGGGCGGAAGTGACGTTTTTGACGTCACTTCTGGCCGGCAATGTTATGGAGACGGGTGGGGGCCATCTTCCCCTCACTTGTCTCCATACCACATTAGTGACAGCATCCGATCGCTTCCGCCGCTGCCGACAGCTACGGTAAGCAGCGGAGGGCACTGGAGAGCAGCGGAAGGGGGGGGCCCTCGCCCGCCGCCGATAAAAGTGATCTTGTGGTAAATCCGCCACAGAGACCACTCTTATCGGAAAGCGGACCGCTGGCCGAAGAAGAGGATACCGGGGTTTTGGCAGCTAGCTGCTGCCATAATAACGATGTTCCTCTTCAAATGTAGGACGTATATCGGCGTGCGGCGGTCCGTAAGTGGTTAAAGCGGACCTGCAGTCATTTTTTTCATCTTTCCATCTATTAAATCTTCTGCCCTTGTTGTTGTTTTAACTTTGGATAGTAAAAAATTAAATGTATTCTGCCAGTAAATGCCTTATACAGCCAACTTTCTGTTTCTTGTCTGGTCATTAGCCTAGGCTTATGACATCATGCACAGCTCTCACCCATACTCTCATTTGCCAGGAAGGGAAGGGGATGAGTCATAAGAGGGCCAATGAGAGCTGCAAGGCTGCAGAGCTGGAGGTGTGCCTCTGTGTAAATCCAGGAAGTGAACAGGCAGCAGCTTCAGCTGCCCACAGTTAAAATGGTTGTAGCCAGACTCAGTGGAGGGAGATTTCTGCAGCATATTTGGCAAGTACAGAATCCCAGTATATATAAAATAATATGCAAAGTGGTTGGAGGGAAGCTTCAAATGGCAAAGCTGTTTTTATTACAAATTATGTGAGCAGACTGCAGTTCCTCTTTAATGTGCTCTGTTCCCTGAAGACAAAATCATTTGTATTATTTTGTCTCATCTTCCTACTTCTCTACGGCTAGTTGTGACGTTGGACAGGGCGCCCCTCCTCCCTCCATGGCTGTCCGACAACACAGCTAGCAAGGAGACGGGTCCTTTGACAAAAAAACACTTTTTTCCATTACCAAGCACTTGCAAGGTCCATAAAGGCATGGGTGAGCCTGTTTGACTGGCCTGCACAGAGTCCTGACCTCAACCCGATAGAACACCTTTCGGATGAATTAGAGCGGAGACTGGGAGCCAGGCCTTCTCATCCAACTTCAGTGCCTGACCTCACAAATGCGCTTCTGGAAGAATGGTCAAAAACACCTAAACCTTGTGGACGGCCTTCCCAGAAGAGTTGAAGCTGTTATAGTTGTAAAGGATGGGCCAACTCAATATTGAACCCTACGGACTAAGACTGGGATGCCATTAAAGTTCATGTGCATGTAAAGGCAGGTGTCCCAATACTTTTGACAATATAGTGAATATGTGTGGCGGCAGAGAGGGTGGACTTTATGCCTACATGCTGCACATATGTGTTCATGGATGGCTGAGATTTCTGACCTGGGAGCACACGCCCAGCACAGCGACCAAACTGTCATAGCTTCCCACCTGATCAGGAGCCAGTAGAACCAGTTTCCGATCATGTGACCACTGTGACAGCCAGTCCCAATGGTCACATGATAAGGCAGTTCCTCCCACCCCCAACAGTGGGGTGGGAAGGGGTTAAATCACATATGTCCAACACACAAGCCACACGGGCTGAATCTGGCCAATGGGTCCTTGTCATGTGGCCCTCGCACCCAGTTTTACAGCCTGAACGTGGCGGAACTCCATTCCACCACCGCCAGTCTCTCATTCTTTGCTTCCCACTGTCACTTGTAAACACAGAAGCCTTCTGTGTTCACAAGGGACAGCTTTGCTCTCAGCAGCTCCCGCAACTAACTGATCCCTCCACCCATAACTATCAGATCCCTCCATGCACTCGCGGCGGTGCATGGTGGAGACAGACCTCAAGAATCAGAGAGCGAGAACGATCTCCTTGCAAAACAGAACCTCCTACACGGGGAGGAACTAGAGCCGGGCTAGGAAGAAAAGAGATGCGAGGAAGCTTTGTGGGAAGGGGGGTTGGGGTTGCACACTGTGCATAGCGCACCCCTAAACCCTGCACTCTGTATACAGCACACCCCTGAACTCTGTACGTAACACACTCCTGAACCCTGCACCCTGTATACAGCACACCCCTGAACTCTGTACTTAACACACTCCTGAACCCTGCACTCTGTATACAGCACGCCCCTGAACTCTGTACACAACACACTCCTGAACCCTGCACTCTGTATACAGCACACCCCTGAAATCTGTACATAACACACTCCTGAACCCTGCACTCTGTATACAGCATGCCCCTGAACTCTGTACATAACATACTCCTGAACACTGCACTCTGTATACAGCACGCCCCTGAACTCTGTACATAACATACTCCTGAACACTGCACTCTGTATACAGCATGCCCCTGAACTCTGTACATAACACACTCCTGAACCCAGCACTCTGCATATAGCACGCCCCTGAACTCTGTACATAACACACTCCTGAACCCTGCACTCTGTATACAGCACGCCCCTGAACTCTGTACATAAAACACTCCTGAACCCTGCACTCTGTATGCAGCACACCCCTGAACTCTACATAACACACTCCTAAACCCTGCACTCTGTATACAGCACGCCCCTGAACTCTGTACATAACACACCCCTGAACTCTACATAAAACACTCCTAAACCCTGCACTCTGTATGTAGTGCTCCCCAGATGCAACCGGCCCTTTAAGGGCAACCATGATGCTGATGCGGCCCGCAATGAAATTGAGTTTGACCCCCCTGGGTTAAACAGATTGAAAATACGTTTTTGAAATGTAAGTAACATACTTGCCAACATATTAGTCCCAGCCCCTCAGGAAATAATGTCATCCCCACCCATCGCCTACACTTTACAATTTCCAAGCAGTCATCCCCAGAGCTTCTTTCTGGCATGGTCCCACTCCTAAAAATGTGCGTTCCTTCCACTTGCAGACGCAAAAGCCTCAGTTAAAAACCTTTTTTCTAAATTTCTGCAGATGCTCATTAGTTCAAATAATGGTAGTGCTGTGATCCCAGGACACGGCTCCATCAGAACAGAGGTTCGAGATGTGGGACCGTCTTGGTCAATCAGAACCGTTCACATCTATGCATAAACATACTAAAGCTTATATAAAATGTTGTTGATTGGGTTAATGTCTACTTTGGTGCAATGTCTGTCTAACGTCTTCCGCATTGTCCGGCTGTTATATACGTCTCCTGCCAGCCCCCCCCCCCCAGCACAGTGTAATCTTCTCCGAAGGGGACACATCTCCTTTCAGTCCCTGGCTCGCACTCCATCTTTCATCCTGGAGTAATGGAACAATTTGTTTTTCCATAGTGTCTCCTCAGCGGTTCTGCTCCTCCAGATGAGGCTTTGTGGATTCTAATCCACTTATCTCTTATTTAAATGGGAAATGGTTCTTACTTAAAGTAATTACCTGGAGGCCAGATGCTTTGTTATCAAGTTTTGAGGAATTACAATGAAAGACTAGTTCAGTCCTATAATAAGCACACATTGGATTATGTCTTCTGTGGTTGCTGCCGCTCTATCAGTGTGCTCCTCCTTTTGGTTTTGCTCCATTCTTCAGCACCTGCACTGCAGGGAATTGCCTTTAAATACCTGAATCCGTTTTGTAATGCCCTGAAAAACTGGGAACGTTGCCTCCTGAGACCTTAACATACTGGTTCCAAGACCCAAAGCTCCTCTCTGCCAATCCCTTCACTGGCTTCCCCTACCCCACTGTATAAAATTCTAAATACTAACCACAACGTACAAGGCCGTCCACAACATCGCCCCCCCAGTTACATCACCAACCTCATCTGCAGATATCGGCCAAATTGTCCTCTCCGCTCCTCCCAAGACTTCCTGCTCACTAGTTCCCTTGTTACCTCCTCCCCCATGCTAGCCTCCAGGACTTCTCCAGAGCCTCTCCCATCCTCTGGAACTCCCTACCCCAGTACGTTCGGTCAACTCCTATCCTGCCAGCCTTTAGGCAATCCCTGAAAACTCACTTATTCAGGGAAGCCTACCTCGCCTCCACCTAAGAACTGTACCCGAGTCACCTCCATCAGATCATCTCCCGCAGCTATAACTTTTTGTACCCCCTTCCTTTAGATTGTAAGCTCCTTGAACAGAGCCCTCCTAGTCCTTCTGTATTGAACTGTATTATAATTGTACTGCCCCCCCCCCCTCTACATTGTAAAGCGTTGCGTAAACTGTTGGCGCTATATATTTTAAATCCTGTATTATAATAATAATAATGTTACATTTGATTGCTTGGGATTGCACTAAAATGTAGGTTCCTAGATAACTGTCCTATTGTTAATAAATCAGAGCTCTCCGATCAGTAGGGAGCAGTAGCTTTGTTGATTGGAGAGACCTGGCTTAGACTCATCAGGGGGTGTCTCAGATCTCTGCAGAGGGACCACCTCTTCCACACAGAGAGCAAATATTCGTCAGGGAATAGATGATGATTAGAGATAAAGACCCTAAGTAACCATGTTTTTAGCCCTGGAGAAGGACCCTTGCTCTCCTTGTGGAAGCTTTGCTCTCTGCAGAAGACTGGCAACACCCCCTGATGTGTCGAAGCTTGGGATCTCCAATCAGCAAAACTCATCCTCTATAGAAGCAGCGGTCTCTCTGCAGAAGTCTGAAACACACCTCCGGATGAATCAAAGCTATAACTCTCCAATCAGCAAAGCTCATTCTGTATGTTGATTGGAAAGCACTAGTCGTGTTTCATCAGGGAACGAGTCCGACTTTTAGTGCTAGGTAAAGCACATAGTTTACCAAGCTAGAAAAAAAAAAAAAACTGTGGGGTTGATTTACGAAAACTGGAGAGTGCAAAATCTGGCACAGCTGTGCATGGTAGCCAATCGGCTTCTAACTTCAGCTTGTTCAATTAAGCTTTGACAAAAAAAATGGAAGCTGATTGGTTTCTATGCAGACCTGCACCAGATTTTGCACTCTCCAGTTTTAGTAAATCGGCCCCTGTAAGACTTTGCATACCTTTTCTATCTTGATACATCAGAGATGTATTTAGTTGATTTAGGGTCTGTGTCAACTGGCTTTTGCTGGTGCCAAATGGGTTTTGTATCTTTATGCAAGTCTATAGGAATGCAAATCCTTCTTGAAGCAGGTCAGAAAGAGGTCAATTGCAGATTTAAATGCACCTATCAGTGAATCTTGAACGATCTCCGGAGCATGAGATCAACATGAAATTGGTCTAAAATTGCCCTTGTTGCATGATAATCCAACTAACATAGCACCTTCCTAGCTTTAACCCACCACTGCAGTTTGGAGGATAGTTGCCTGTAAAACACCTGTTGCTTATCTTTTTAAATAATACTGTATGAATTTGGGATACCATTTATGAGTAACATACTACTGGGTGGTCCCCTTCAGCTGTTCCCTTTATGTTAAATTCTTATGCACTTATGGTGAAAGTAAAGAAGAAGTAACACGATTGTAAAGTTGACTACAATATTGTCTACCTTCTATTATCCCCTTAAGAAGTTGACAGTTGGTTTAAAAAAGGTGCAGAGCTGTCTTTCTTAAACTTTCTACTCAGGAGTAATCCTTGAAATAATTTTCAGGTCTAAGGTAACCCCACTAAGATTAGTCCATCAGGGGTCAGTGGAATGAACGCCACTCACATTTGTGATCAATGGGAAGAATGCTTCTTACATTGGTGGCCATGGGGAAGAATTCCTCTTGCAGTGGTGGTCATTGGAAAGAATGCTCTTTACATTTGGTGTCCAATAGGAAGAATTCCCCTTACATTGGTGGCCAAAAAGGACATCCATTACACTGGTGGTCAGAGGGAATGATGTCCCTTACATTGGTGGCCAATAGGTAGAATTCCCCTTACATTGGTGATCAGTGAGAAGAATGCTCCTTACATTGGTGATCAGTGAGAAGAATGTTCCTTACATTGGTGATCAGTGGGAAAAATGTCCCTTACATTGGTGGTCAGTGAGACGAATGTTCCTTACATTGGTGATCAGTGAGAAGAATGTTCCTTACATTGGTGGTCAGTGAGAAGAATGTTCCTTACATTGGTGATCAGTGAGAAGAATGCTCCTTACATTGGTGATCAGTGAGAAGAATGCTCCTTACATTGGTGATCAGTGGGAAGAATGTTCCTTACATTGGTGGTCAGTGGGAAGAATGTCCCTTACATTGGTGATCAGTGGGAAGAATGTTCCTTACATTGGTGGTCAGTGGGAAGAATGTCCCTTACATTGGTGATCAGTGAGAAGAATGTTCCTTACATTGGTGATCAGTGAGAAGAATGTTCCTTACATTGGTGATCAGTGAGAAGAATGTTCCTTACATTGGTGATCAGTGAGAAGAATGTTCCTTACATTGATGGCCAGTGGGAAGAATGTTCCTTACATTGGTGATCAGTGAGAAGAATGTCCCTTACATTGGTGATCAGTGGGAAGAATGTTCCTTACATTGGTGATCAGTGGGAAGAATGTTCCTTACATTGGTGATCAGTGAGAAGAATGCTCCTTACATTGGTGATCAGTGAGAAGAATGTTCCTTACATTGGTGATCAGTGGGAAGAATGTTCCTTACATTGGTGATCAGTGAGAAGAATGTTCCTTACATTGGTGATCAGTGGGAAGAATGTTCCTTACATTGGTGATCAGTGAGAAGAATGTTCCTTACATTGGTGGTCAGTGAGAAGAATGTTCCTTACATTGGTGATCAGTGAGAAGAATGCTCCTTACATTGGTGATCAGTGAGAAGAATGCTCCTTACATTGGTGATCAGTGGGAAGAATGTTCCTTACATTGGTGGTCAGTGGGAAGAATGTCCCTTACATTGGTGATCAGTGGGAAGAATGTTCCTTACATTGGTGGTCAGTGGGAAGAATGTCCCTTACATTGGTGATCAGTGAGAAGAATGTTCCTTACATTGGTGATCAGTGAGAAGAATGTTCCTTACATTGGTGATCAGTGAGAAGAATGTTCCTTACATTGGTGATCAGTGAGAAGAATGTTCCTTACATTGGTGGCCAGTGGGAAGAATGTTCCTTACATTGGTGATCAGTGAGAAGAATGTCCCTTACATTGGTGATCAGTGAGAAGAATGCTCCTTACATTGGTGATCAGTGGGAAGAATGTTCCTTACATTGGTGATCAGTGGGAAGAATGTTCCTTACATTGGTGATCAGTGAGAAGAATGCTCCTTACATTGGTGATCAGTGAGAAGAATGTTCCTTACATTGGTGATCAGTGGGAAGAATGTTCCTTACATTGGTGATCAGTGAGAAGAATGTTCCTTACATTGGTGATCAGTGGGAAGAATGCTCCTTACATTGGTGATCAGTGGGAAGAATGTCCCTTACATTGGTGATCAGTGAGAAGAATGTTCCTTACATTGGTGATCAGTGGGAAGAATGCTCCTTACATTGGTGATCAGTGAGAAGAATGCTCCTTACATTGGTGATCAGTGAGAAGAATGTTCCTTACATTGGTGATCAGTGGGAAGAATGTTCCTTACATTGGTGATCAGTGAGAAGAATGTTCCTTACATTGGTGATCAGTGGGAAGAATGCTGCTTATATTGGCTGGCAGTGGGAAGAAACAAAGAAAGGAGGCGCCTCTGGGTGCAGACTTAAAAACAATTTTAATAAAAAGAGCAGCAACAGAGATTGCGCTCACATTTGTGTTGAGTTAAAAAGGCATATGAGAGTCCCAGGTGTAACTGGAGGGGTCCGTGAGGTCGATCATCACTGCCATGGATGTGTAATCAGACTGGTCTTTCAGATGCACTGTGTCCACCGGCCTGCAATGATGCATCTGGAAGACCAGTCTGATTACACATCCATGGCAGTGATGATCGACCTCACGGACCCCTCCAGTTACATCTGGGACTCTCATATGCCTTTTTAACTCAACACAAATGTGAGTGCAATCTCTGTTGCTGCTCTTTTTATTAAAATTGTTTTTAAGTCTGCACCCAGAGGCGCCTCCTTTCTTTGTTTCTTACAGTGCTTTTTGGGAATATGGTTTCCATTCCCATTGGAAGGCTGGCGTGAATGTGGGCTTTATACCTCATCATCGACTTTATGCACACCATCATGGACTACTATCTTTTCTTATCCCTTGTTCCAGTTCATCATTTATATGCATAATATTGTCATTTATGTGGATTATTGCTTTTAACCTTTGCGCCAAACACTTGTTATATGCTGGCAGTGGGAAGAATTCTCCTTACATTTGGTGGTCAGTGGAAGAATGGCCCTTACGTTAGCAATCAATGGGAAGAATACTCTTTACATTAGTTATCAGTGGGAAGAATACTCTTTACATTAGTTATCAGTGGGAAGAATGCCCCTTACATTTGGTGGCCAATAGGAAGCATTCCCCTTACATTGGTGGTCATTAGGAAGAATATTCCTTCCATTTGTGATCAGTGGGAAGAATGCTCTTTACATTTGGTCAGTGGAAGAATGGCCCTTACTTTGATGGTCAGCGGGAAGAATGCTCCTTACATTTGCAATCAATGGGAAGAATGCTCTTTACATTAGTTATCAATGGGAAGAATGCCCCTTACATTTGGTGGCCAATAGAAAGAATTCCCCTTCCATTGTTGGTCAGTGGAAAGAATGCGCTTTACATTTGGCGGCCGATATGAAAAATTCCCCTTACACTGGTGGTCAGTGGGAAGAATGCCCCTTACATCGGTGGCCAATAGGAATAATGCTCCTTACGTTGGTGGTCAGTGGGAAGAATGTTCCTTACATTGGTGATCAGTGGGAAGAATGTTCCTTGCATTGGTGATCAGTGAGAAGAATGCTCCTTACATTGGTGATCAGTGGGAAGAATGTTCCTTACATTGGTGATCAGTGAGAAGAATGTTCCTTACATTGGTGATCAGTGAGAAGAATGTTCCTTACATTGGTGATCAGTGAGAAGAATGTTCCTTACATTGGTGATCAAAGGGAAGAATGTTCCTTACGATGGTGATCAGTGAGAAGAATGTTCCTTACATTGGTGATCAGTGGGAAGAATGTTCCTTACATTGGTGATCAGTGAGAAGAATGTTCCTTACATTGGTGATCAGTGAGAAGAATGTTCCTTACATTGGTGATCAGTGAGAAGAATGTTCCTTACATTGGTGATCAGTGGGAAGAATGTTCCTTACATTGGTGATGAGTGGGAAGAATGTTCCTTACATTGGTGATCAGTGAGAAGAATGTTCCTTACATTGGTGATCAGTGTGAAGAATGTTCCTTACATTGGTGATCAGTGAGAAGAATGTTCCTTACATTGGTGATCAGTGAGAAGAATGTCCCTTACATTGGTGATCAGTGGGAAGAATGCCCCCTTTATAATTATCCAGCTGGCTCTGCCAAGTGATGGACCTTGAGCTATGCAGACACCATCAGGTGGGAGGTCCATTAGTCACAGCTCCAGTGACCCCTAGCAACCTCTGGAGAAAACCTAGTATAGAGTGGTTGGTATAGAGTCTTGTTCAAGCATTTCCAGCATGAGTTCCTAATCGATGCCTTGAATATCTCCAGTCAAGAGATATTGCACTAATATGGACTAGGTGTATCGTGCAATACGTTTTTTATCAGGATTAGTATATAACGACAACATTAATTCAACTTCATGTTGGCTTTTCAAGATATGTGTGTTTCTCTATGTAATAGAACAATGATTTTTGTACTGATGATATTATATATTGGTTTGAGTACCCTTCCCTCGTTGTCTTTCAAATGCTTTGCTAAATATATTGGGATGCTGATGTGGTGAAACTTGTCTGGATTAATTAGTGCCATATATTTTTATTATTATTTTTTACATTGCTGAAAAATGTGACCAGCCTATTTTTTGTTGCATTTTTGCTGAATTAGCCACTTTGCCAGCTCTGACTTTCCTCCTTCTGTCCACCCTGTGTATGGTGTGTCCGGTCTCACCATCTGTTCTGAAGCTACCTTGTCCTTGACTTGCAGTTCTGGAGCCTTTGTGGGAACTCGCTGACGCCAAAACGCGGTGTGTTTGGGAAGACGGGTGACCTGCAGACCATACTGTGCCTGGCGGGCGCGAGGGACGAGGTGACCTATTCCGGAGCACTGAACGGTGACATCTACGTGTGGAAGGGGCTGAACCTCGCTCGGACAATCCAAGGAGCGCATGCTGTGAGTACCGCTGTTTCAGGTGCCATCTGTATTATTCTAGGACAGTGATTTAGAAAATAATTTTAAAATGTTTTAAAAAAATCTCCACAGTCAAAGCTTTTTTTTTTTGGCATTGTATGGAGTGGTGGGATTTAGAACCTCAGTCATTTTTTTCTTAAAAGGAGTGGAGTAAATGCGCTGGAACCCTGTCATCTAATGATTTTATGGCAGTATGATTGGGTAGTGCCTGGCAGATTCTTCACCTTCAAGGATTTCCATGGTCACCTTGGGTTTTGATGAAGGTGAATAGGTCTAGAGTTGAAGCATCACACCATAATATTTGAGTCCAGATATAAATTTATTCCAAGGTGGGCAGCACAGTGGTGTAGTGGATAGCACTCTCGCCTAGCAGTAAGAAGGGTTGTTGGTTCGAATCCCAACCACAACACTACCTGCCTGGAGTTTGCATGTTCTCCCTGTGCCTGCGTGGGTTTCCTCCGGGTACTCCGGTTTCCTCCCACACTCCAAAGACATGCTGTTAGGTTAATTGGATCCTGTCTAAATTGTCCCTAGTATGTATGAATGTGAGTTAGGGACCTTAGATTGTAAGCTCCTTGAGGGTAGGGACTGATGTGAATGTACAATGTATATGTAAAGCGCTGCGTAAATTGACGGCACTATATAAGAATCTAAAATAAAATAAATAAAGGCAGATTTTGTGCAGATTCCACCGTGTTTCTGAGGCCTAAGCTCCACTTCCTTCATCAGGGCTTGAAGAAACAATGTTTGTGAACTCAAAGATCAATAAATAATTGTCTGGTTTGATAGTGGTTGTATTGGTACGGCATTCCCTAGCTACTGGTTTAAACTATTGTCTTGTTCCTTCAAGCCATTAGTAAAGGGGTGGGGCTTAAATCCAAAACGCGTTGGATGGGGTAATGAAAATCTGTCTTTTGGATTGACTTCTATCTGTGGTGTGGTGCTTTAATTCTAATTAATTTGGCTTTTTATCACAGGTTGTGTCCTTTTTTTTTTTTTACGAATCTCACCCTCTCTGTTCATTCTGGTCACCATTGTCACTGGGACGGAAAGTGATAGGAAACCCTAATGCCGCGTACACACGAGCAGACTTTTCGACCGGACTGGTCCGACGGACAATTCGACTGTGTGTGGGCTTCATCGGACCTGCAGCGGACTTTTTCAGTCGAAAATCTGACGGACTTTGGATTTGGAACATGTTTCAAATCTTTCCGACGGATTTGAGTCCAGTCGAAAAGTCCGCTCGTCTGTATGCTAGTCCGACGGACAAAAAACGACGCTAGGGCAGCTATTGGCTACCGGCTATCAACTTCCTTATTTTAGTCCGGTCGTACGTCATCACATACGAATCCGTCGGACTTTGGTGTGATCGTGTGTAGACAAGTCCGTTCATTGGGAAAGTCCGTCGGAAGTCAGCCAAAAGTCCGTCGGATAGACCGTCGGACCAGTCCGGTCGAAAAGTCCGATTGTGTGTACGCGGCATTAGTTTTACTGTTCTCCGTGAAACAGGAACTAATGGGGAATTTCCAGTGGAGACATCTACTCTAATGTCGCCTACTTTAAGCGGACCTTCCGTAATTTGTTTTCAACTTTCCATCTATTAAATCTTCTTCCTTTGTTGTTCTAACTTTGGATTGTAAAACATATTTTTTTCCTGCCAGTAAATCCCTTATACAGCCCACTTCCTGTTTCTTGTCTGGTCATTAGCCTAGGCTTATGACATCATGCACAGCTCTCTCTCTCTCGTGAGAGTTTGCCAGGAAGGGAGGGGGGATGAGTCATAAGAGGGCCAATGAGAGCTGCAGAGCTGGAGATGTGTGTCTGTGAAAATCCAGGAAGTGAACAGGCAGCAGCTTCAGCTGCCAACAGTTAAAATGGCTGCAGCCAGACTCAGTGGAGGGAGATTTCTGCAGCATATTTGGCAAGTACAGAATCACAGTATATATAAAATAATATGCAAAGTGGTTGGAGGGAAGCTTCAGAAGATGTTTTTATTACAAATTATGTGAGCAGACTGCAGTTTCTCTTTAAGAAGGGATTTCACATATGTAGATATTTCCTGTGTCTCAAGAAGTGAAGGGATAGTCGTATGGCAGCTGCCATTGATGGCTTGTTTTTGAAGGTGCATGTTCCCTGGCTTCCAATCTTGTCAACTCAGAACAAGTAGGCAGCCAGTGAAGTCTCAGGACATCTGATATGCACACACTTGTTGAAGGACTCGCCAAGCAACGAAGCCAGGAGGATGAGCCTAAGAAACCGCGCCGTCAAAGTTCTGCCTCTCCTGACCAATCACGTTTTCTCTTTTTTCTTTCCAGGCCGGAATCTTCAGTATGAACGCCTGTGAGGAAGGGTTTGCCACCGGAGGCCGGGACGGCTGTGTGCGTCTGTGGGATTTAAACTTTAAACCAATCACAGTCATAGATCTCAGGGAAACCGACCAAGGCTACAAAGGTAAGGGGGCTCTGGGCTGGCAGGTCGGAGAAGATGGCAATGAAGTAGATGTTGAACTCCCACTCATAGTTCATATAAAATATGTGTTAATAAACCTGTTTGTCTGCCAAAAAGGTCAAATCCCATTAAAAATGTAAACTACTGTTCAGAGACTGAGCTTCGGGGTCTTTAAGGAGCTTGGGTCCTCTTAAAGGACCAGGACTGACCATCATTCAACTGGTAGGGTCCTCCTTGTGTTCTCCCTCTCCTGAAGGCTGCATCAAAAGCCTTCCCTCTCCAGTTCCCACTAACTGAATAATGTGAGGTTGACCGTATTCGTTCTAACTGGCTCACAGCCCCGGCACTTACCCTT
This sequence comes from Aquarana catesbeiana, assembly GCF_042186555.1. NCBI lineage: Eukaryota > Metazoa > Chordata > Amphibia > Anura > Ranidae > Aquarana > Aquarana catesbeiana. The sequence goes on from NC_133336.1 coordinate 21,937,087, forward strand.
AGTTTGATATCTTGTGTGCAGAGAACTATGTGAAGCTGATTTATTTTTCTGTTAAAGGCAAAATATAATTTTTTTTTCTTTTTTTACTTTTAAGGGTAAATGAGAGATTTGGGGTCTTTTTGACCCCAGATCTCTCAATAAAGAGGACCTGTCATGCTTATTTCTATTAGACACGTGCCTGACAAAAAATTTGTTCGTTTTAGTTTTATTCGTTTTTTTGCTTTTTCTGAAAATTCAGGAAATTCGTACATCCAAAAATTCAGATTTTCAAATTTTTGGATTTTCGAATTTCTGAATTTTCGAAATTCGAAAATTTGAAAAATCTGAAATAAAGAAAGAGAATCCGTAACATTCAAAATAATAACTAACTATTAAATTGTAGGTATTGGATTTTCCTTTCAAATTTGGCTGTTTGTGAACGTAACGAATACAAATTTATCTGAAGTTACTAATTATCCGAAATGACGAAGGCCGCATCTAAACAAATGGAATGGAACAAATTAATAATAAATAAAATAAGGTTTTATTATTATTATTATTATTTATTATTATTAGAAGGTTACGTTCCATTCGTTTAGATGCGGCATTCGTTATTTCAGATAATATGTAACTTCGGATAAATTTGTACTTGTTACATTCACTAACAGCCAAATTTGAAAGGAAATTCCAATATCTATAATTTAATATTTATTATTAGTTATTATTTCAGATTTTCGGGTTTTCGAATTTTCAGATTTTCTTTCTTTTGAATTTTCAGATTTTTATTCATATTCTTAGATTTTCAATTTTCCAAATTTTGGAATTTTTGCATTTTTATTAAATTTTGAATATTCGAATTTCCTAATTTCGAATTTCCGAACTTCCGAATTTCCAAAATTCGAAATTTGAAAAATCGTAAATTTCGAAAAAATTCGGAATTTCGAAATTCGGAAATTCTGAATTTCGGAAAATTAAAAATTTGGAAATTTCAGAATATATGAATTTGTCAAAATTCGTTAAAAAAAACGAATTCGGAACTAATTGAATTGCACATGTCTAATTTCTATTACAAGGGATGTTTACATTCCTTGAAATAGGAATAGAAGTGATCAGAAAAATTAAAATAAAGAGACAGTGTAAAAATAAAAAGCAAAATAAATAAGAAAAAAATAAAATATTTAAAGCGCCCCATCCCTCCGTGCTCGTGTGCAGAAGCGACCGCTTACCAAGTCGTTCCCGCATAATGTAAAGGATGTTCAAACCACACATGTGAGGTATGGCTGCAATCGTGAAAGCGAGAACAATAATTCTAGCACTAGACCTCCTCTGTAACTCTAAACAGGTAACCTGTTAAAAATTTTAAAGTGTCGCCTATATTTATATTTATATTTTTCAGTACTGTAGTTTGGCGCCATTCCACAAATGTGCGCAGTTTTAAAGCGTGAGATGTTGGGTATCTATTTACTCGACATAACATCATCTTTCACATTATAAAAAAATTGGTCTAAATTTACTGTTTTGTTTTTGTTTTTTCAAATAATTAAAGTGTATTTTGCTAAAAAAAATTGCGTTTTGAAAGACCGCTGCGCAAATACAGTGTGACCATAAAATATTGCAATGATCACTATTTTATTCTCTAGGGTCTCTGCTAAAAATATATAATGTTTGGGGGTTCTAGGTAATTTTCTAGCAAATAAATAGTAATTTAAACTTGTGAACAAAAAGTTCCAGAAAGGGCCTCGTCAGCAAGTTTAACGAAGGACACCAGAAGAGAGAAGAACTTCCATACTTCATAGAGTCACCAATGGGGGAAAGAACCGCCTAACCTGTATGTCATGTGACCGGGGCAAACAAAGTTCAGACCTAAAGAGGGTGCAGAAAAATCATAAAGTAGGAGGTGTAAAATGAGAATACCTGTGGATTTTGGAATTATCGCGTGCGGTTGGAATTCTGCTTTCTGCCATAGGTGCAGACAGGTTGGTTAGGGGAGGTTTTCATTGGATCTAGGAGTGGAGGTGAACTTCGTCCTGATTGGGGCATAGGCTGTTTGTAACAAGGGAGCATCTTTCTTTTGTAATGTGTACGCTGCACCCATCATTGGTGTTCTTCGCAAAGTATTATCGAATATCTGGTACTCCATACAGATGAGTGAAGACATTACTGCAAAATTGATTTCTCTGCCAAAGTGGAAACATACTTATTGAGCTGCTTAGGTGAAGTTTGCTTATAAAAGAAATGATTAGAGGGTGTTGGGCTTTTTAACCACTTGCTTACTGGGCACGTAAAAACCCCCCTCCTGCCCAGACCAATTTTCAGCTTTCAGTGCCGTCACTCTTTGAATGACAATTGCACGGTCATGTTACACTGTACCCAAATTACATTTTTTATCATTTTTTTCACACAAATAGAGCTTTCTTTTGGTGGTATTTAATCGCTGCTGTGTTTTTTTATTCTTTGCTAAATAAAACGAAAAGACCGAAAATTAAAAAAAAAAAAAACGGTTTCATAGTTTGTTGTAAAATTTTGAAAACGGGTAATTTTTCTCCTTCATTGATGTGCACAGATGAGGCTGCACTGATTGGCGACACTGATGGGCACTGATAAGGTGGCACTGATTGGCACTGATAGGCGGCACTGATAGTAGACACTGATGGGCACTGATGGGCACTGATAAGGCAGCACTGATAGGTTGGCACTGATGGGTGGCACTGATAAGCGGCACTGATGGGCACTGGTTGGCACTGATGGGAGACACTGATGGGCACTGATGGGAGACACTGGGCACTGATGGGCACTGGTGGGCACTGATAAGGCGGCACTGATAGGTGGCACTAATGGGCACTGATAGGCGGCACTGTTAGGAGATACTGATGGGCACTGATGGGTTAGCACTGATAGGTTAGCACTGGTAGGTTAGCACTGATAGGTTAGCACTGATAGGTTAGCACTGATAGGTTGGCACTGATGGGTGGCACTGATGGGTGGCACTGATGAGCGGCACTGATGGGTAGCACTGATGGGTGGCAGTGCTAAGCTGCACTGATGAGTGGCACTGATAGGCAGCACTGATTGGTGGCACTGATTATGAGACACTGATGGGTATTGATGGGTGGCACTGGTAGGTGGCATGGGCAGCTGGCACTGGTGGGCACAGAAAATGCAGCCGTGGCTCTCTGTGAGGGACCGATGTCCCTCTGACAGAAGCCGGTGATCGCCATTTTTTCTTTCCCTCACGCTGACAGCATGAGAAAAAAAATAATCCAGATTACGATCTTCTGTTTACATCACGTGATCAGCGGTCATTGGCTGACAGCTGATCACGTGGTAAGGGGCCAGGAACAACCCCTTGCTCTGATCTGTGATCAGTTGAGTCTCATGGACTCACTGATCACAGAGCGCTCCGCGCATGGACGCCCTCCCGGCAATTAAGGACCGCGCTGTATCAGTCTTTCGGCTATAGCGCGGACGGGAAGTAGTTAAGGTAGGTTTGTTTATTTAATTTAGGCCGGTTTCTCACTGCTGCGCTGTGTTTTGGCCGCAATGCTTGTGTATCAACGGGTTTCGTGCGTTCTTTAAACCTGCGATTTTAGCCACGGTTCCATAGACTTTCTATTATGTACCATGTTTTTGGCGCATTATCTGAAAAGCACACCATGTTGCTTCTTTCATGCGCATTCAGAAAATGGGGCAAATATGTGCAACCCAGTAGAGAGTCTATGGGACTGTGGCTAAAATGATCTAGAAACTGCGGGTAAAATGCGACAACCGTGGCTACACCCACGCTGCTGCCTTCCCCTCCAATGAAAGGGACAGTTTTTGGCACAAGGACAGGTCCAGGTTGGCTGAAAAACGTTTGGAAGAAGTTTAACCCCATTGCTGCCAGAGCTGTTTTCACTTTATTTTTTATACATGTGCCCAAAAAAAAAAAAAAAAAAAAAAAATTTTAGGCCTGCAGATTCGATTTAAAAAAAAACTAACAAAAAAAATAAAAATTATATATTTTCTGAAAGCAGAAAATGGTGGTAGTTCAAATTTTCTTTGTCAGGCGATATTTGCGCAACCTCAAATTTTCAGTACAGATTTACACTAAAGCTAATTTTTGGGCACTCAAAGGCAATATATTACCCAATTTTTTTGTTAAATTTTAAAAGATGAGGTTGCGTGGAGTAAATATTCTCAACGTGTCAAGCTTTAAAATTTGCATGTGCTTGTAAAACAACAATAAACTTCAGTACCTTATATTTTCCATAGGCGACAATTTAAAAGCCCCTAGAGGTCATCGCTTTAAAGGTAAAAATCCCCCAAATTGATGTTTTTTTCCCAAGTGATGATGTTTTTTAACCCGACAGGTGTGTTTACATCTGTATGTACGTGGGGTGAGACAAACTCAAATGTTTTTTTGTTTTGGGTGTAACTTTATTTTTTGACAGGTTTTTGTCAAAACTTTATGTATTTCTGATAGGGGGACCAAAAGTCTTAGGGGGCTGACTTACTAATAGCAAATTGACGGTGCACTTTTTAAAGTGCGCTTGCACCAGAGCTTCGTAAAATGGGGTAAAGTTTCACTTTGCAAATAATAATAAATCACGCGCAAGGAAAATAAAAAAAAAACAGAATTTTTGCTTGCACGTGATTGGATGATGGATGTCGGCAGAGCTTCTGCTCGTTTACTAAGCTCTGGAGCAACTGCAGTCTAATTGCCTTTAATAAATCAACCCCTACATGCAGGGCTTTTTTTCAGTGGGAACGCAGTTACAGCACCTCCAGAACTGAATGTATGCAATGGCAAGGGGTGCTGGGGTATAATGGAGGGTCTAATGGTGCTGGCTGCTGGGATATCTATTGTTGCTGGAGGGGATCTTTTGTTACTGGGGGGGTCAATAGTTGCTGGAAGGGATCTACTGTTTAGGAAGAGGGTCTACTGTTCCTGGCTCCCGAAGAGTCTATTGATGCTGGCTGCTGAGAGATCTGTTTTTTCTGCTGGGGGTCTATTGTTGCTGGGGAAGATCTATTGCTGCTGGCTGCAAGGGATCTATTTTATTGGTTTTCTTGTTATTACCAAATTAAATACAAACAACAGCACTACAAAATGATACTTGGCTCTATATTCTCTAAAAGGTGCCACCAAAGGTCTGTGCTTGGAGGTGGGTAGGGACGAAACCAAGGGTCTGTGCTCAGCGTTGGGGGTAGGGACAGAATCAAGGGTCAGTGCTCGGAGGTGGGTAAGGATGGAACCAAAGGTCAGTGCTCGAAGGTGGGCAAGGATGAAACCAAGGGTCTTTGCTCAGAGGTGGGCAGGGACGGAACCAAGGGTCAGTGCTCAGAGATGGGTAGGGACGGAACCAATGGTCTGTGCTTGGAGGTGGGTGGGGACGGAACCAAGGGTCTGCGCTCAGAGGTGGGTAGGGCTGGAACCAAGGGTCTATGCTTGGAGGTGGGTAGCGACAGAACCAAGGGTCAGTGCTTGGAGGTGGGTAGGGATGGAACCAAGGGTCTGTGCTCGGAAGGGGGTAGGGACGGAACCAAGGGTCAGTGCTCAGAGGTGGGTAGGGACGGAACCAAGGGTCAGTGCTCAGAGGTGGGCAGGGACGGAACCAAGGGTTAGTGCTCGGAGGTGGGTAGGGACAGAACCAAGAGTCAGTGCTCGGAGGTGGGTAGGGACGGAACCAAGGGTTAGTGCTCAGAGGTGGGTAGGGACGGAACCAACGGTCAGTGCTCGGAGGTGAGTAGGGACGGAACCAAGGGTCAGTGCTCGGAGGTGAGTAGGGACGGAACCAAGGGTCAGTGGTCGGAGGTGAGTAGGGACGGAACCAAGGGTCAGTGCTTGGAGGTGGGTGGGGACGGAACCAAGGGTCAGTGCTTGGAGGTGGGTAGGGGGCAGAGACACAAAGACACAAGACTTAAAGAGAGTTCCTGCACCTATTCTCTGAGAAAAAAAAACATGCCTATATGTCAATGAGGTCTTTGTGAAAGGTTCTCTTTAATGAGATATCTGGGATCTATTAGATCCTTGATGTCTCATCTCCCTCCACTGAGGCTTAAGTAGCACAGACTGCACTCCGTTAGCTACATAGTTACATAGTTAGTCAGGTTGAAAAAAGACACAAGTCCATCGGGTTCAGCCATAAAGCTTCTTCCCTGGCCACAGCAGCCAGGGAAAGTGACAGCTGAAGTGACAGTATACACATCGTTTTCAAGTTCTCTGCAGCTAGGGAAGATCATTGAATAAACGTTCGCTGCTCTCCCTCCCCTACACCCGGCAACATCTGGCAAGTGGGTTCCCAGCCTGGGACATTGTAGCCCAGAAAGTAGCAGCCGGGGTGTGTGTAAAACCCCCCCACTGCCCCTGACGTAAGACCTATGTCGGTGGCAGTATATAGGTTCAAGCCCATTGAACCAAACTACCAAAAAACTTTAGGTTTATCCTTCACATTGACTCTAGTGCATTTCATTAAAATGGCGAAATCTTCCACACACAATTTATTTTTGCAGAAATTCCGGGGAAACGACAATACAATTCTGCTCCCCCATAGTACTCCATATGGACCTTTCTTTGGGCAGATGTTGGCTATGAAGAAGTTAGGACTGTAGAAGTTTGTTCAGCTGATCAGCAGTTAGGTGATTGGAGACTTATTCCAGCCCGTCCGTGTCCCTGTAAGGGTCTATAATCTGCATACAGTGGTCAACAAACCTCCAATCGGCTCGCACAATTCTATTCCCAGCCCAGCAGTTGGCAGAGACGCAAACGCAGCCATTTCAGACGTTATTTTCCAGCCGGTGGAGGAAAAACTGGCCATCTGAGCCTGCAGAACCCAATTATCTGTCTCTGCTGACCCAATTTTATGCTGTGCTACAGATGGTGAGATCTGATGAGACGCAATAACCAGCAGAGACAGGTAATAAAGATTACTGTTTTCCAGCCCAAAATGCAAGTGTGACGCGTTTCACAGGCTGCAGCTCACCGGCCGCCTTTTAAATTGCTGGATTACTAAAACAGTTATTTTGTTGGATTTTAGAGCCTTGGAAGTGTGTGCTGACTGTTAAATAGGATGAATTTTATTATTAAACATTATACAGTGTAAGCGTTTAGAAAAAAAAAACAGTCATCATTAAGTAACAATAATCTAAACAATTAATCTAAATATTCAAACAGAAACTGTTAAAGCAAAAAAAAAGGTAACAGAGGCCAATTTTTAGGCTGCATTCACATCTGAGCGTAGCACCTTTGAGCATTTTTCCAGCGTTTATTTTGCACGTTTTTATGCAGCGTTTTTGGGCTTTGGTGTTTTATCATTAGCAGATAGAGAAAAGCATTATCTGTTGCATCATTTGTTGCTAGGTTTTTCAGCTTTTTTAGCTTTTCCATTAGCTTTTATTTCTTTTATTGTTGTTATTATTATTATTTTTTTTTTTTTAATTTATTATTAATATTTTTGTTAGGGTAAGGGGTTAAAGTTAAGGTTCGGGTAGGATTAGGGGTTGTGGTTAGGGTTAATAATAATAATAATTTATTATTATTAAATTTTTTGTTTGGGTTTGGGTATTTATTATTATTAATATTATTATTATTATTATTAATAATAATAATAATAATTTAATATATTATATTAGGGGGTTCATTATTATTTATGTATTATTACATATTATTTTATGTATTTATGATGATTTTTAGTTATTTGTGTATTTATTTTGCATTTATTCATACATATAATATTACTATTTTTTTCATTTGAGCAGAAAACCAAGCAACAATGTGCGACTAAATGCGCACAAAAATGCAAATTACGCATTTCCATTCATTTCTATGAGAATAAAAACGCACAAATCTGCCCAATTTGAGCTACAAAAAAAGCTCCAGAACTTTTTTGAGCTTCAGGCGACTTGGAGTGGAGATGTGAACCATCTCCATAGAGAATAATTTATTTTTTTCTCCTCCGGAGTTTTGGAGCTTCGAGTTCCAAAATGCTGAGGTGTGAATGGAGCCTTATAAGCTCAATCCAGGTCCAGAGCCTCAGAGAAAATTCATTTTAAATTACCGACACACATCATATAGACTGCCACGGACATACAAAAGTATCTCAAACAAAGTTATATAAGAATAACAGAAAGTATCTGGTCCTTGTTGGAAATTTGATGTAGCCCAAATACCAAAATTAAAGTGGAGGTAAACCCTTACATATGCCCAGTGAAGTGACTGGCCTCAGAGATTAAACAAATCCTCCTACATAAGTTGTACCTGTGTATCTGCTGTATCTTCTCTTCTCTTTACAGCCTTTTAAAGTGCTGAATTTACAAAGCATTCATGGGCTTTCAGAGGCAGGGGGCGGGGATCCGATGTCACACACTGCAGGGCATAGAGCAGGGAGCTGAGTGTAATCTGAGACCTGAGTGGAAGGAATGAACACACTCCCCAGTTTGATAGAGAAACATGCACAGCTGAGGTTGACAGTCACGGGATGTGTGCAGGAGCTTCCCCTTGATCCTTTTGGGTCTACCAGAAGTGACTTATGCAGGTATCAGAGGAACCAGACTGCATACAGGAATTACACTTGGTGCTTTGGATTGAGGCAATCGCATACTATTGAAGCATATGCTTTGTTCATTTTTTGTACCAGATGCTTACAACTACTTTAGAAATGGTGAGAGAAATATGGGTTGTGTGATGTTATAGTGAAGGTGGAAAATGGTTTTGTTAACTTGGAGGATGGATGGAGAGAAGGTACGATATGTGAGTGTTTAGGGGAAAGGAGGAACTGGGTGGAAGGGGTCTGTTAATGGGATAGAGAAGGTAATCCTCAGAGGTCTCAAAGGTTTAGGGCCAGTAGGAGATTCCTGTTGTAGTTCTTATGTATTGCACAGAGGAAGCAGATTGTGTATTAAAAAAAAAAAAACGTTGCAAAATGTAAACTGTATCTAGATGAAACCTTTTTTACCCATTGTTTATAAATTGTATGTGAAGGATAAATAAGTATTAAAGAAAAATATATAATGATAAATAGTTACAGAAAAGACCAGAGTTATAGCCCCAGCAAAAACCGTCTATTGTACAAAATAGTAATAAAATACCATAGTAATGGTTATTCAAACCCCCAGGGCCACTACATGTCCAATGTATGGAGAGATTGGCATATGTGAATGCTCACATAACAGCTAGGAAATCACGAAAATCCACAGATGGCATTGACTGTATGAAGATCACTGCTTGAACCTTTGGAAAAATCCCCCAATCAGAAAGTCCCAAACCATGTAAGGTACTTCTAAAACGATTCAAGCTGATAGTCAAACTCTTCTATGAATTCAGATACTTTTCAGCGACATGAAAAGACATGAGCAAATGCCACTTATGAATGGAGCTAATCCAATAAACTTCATAGTTTATAGGAGAATTTAGGATTTGATCTCTTACAGGTATATCGACGACATATCAGTCCTGTTGATGGCGACTGCAGAGGAAGTGGTTGCTTTCATAGACTTATTGGGAATATTTTTTTTAAATTTGTTTATTAGCTAATGGAGTGGATGAAAAACCTAGTGACTTTTCTAGAACTCAAAGTTGAAATGGGGTCAATGGTCTATTGCAGGGATATGCAATTAGCGGACCCCCAGCTGTTGCAGAACTTCAAGTCCCATGAGGCATAGCAAGACTCTGATAGCCACAAGCATGAAACCCAGAGCCAGAGGCATGATGGGACTTGTAGTTTTGCAACAGCTGGAGGTCCGCTAATTGCATATCCCTGGTCTATTGTCTGCTAAACTGTTTATGAAACCTGCATCTACCAAGAGTTTGTAACATGAGATCCTATTTCCATCCAACCTCACTGGTATGGAGTATACTATTTGGGCAATAGCTATGAGTCTGCAGTACAATTTTCTGTATCTTTTGTATAGATATATCATTTTGATTAAGATACTTATGTTTGGTCCATGGCAGTCTAGAGGATGGGTTTGCGTGTTGGTGTAGCTTACTCTTGAAATAATTAGCATGTCTTAGAGGCGAGAGACCCACAGAGATCTGACATTTTCTCACTTGCCCACTACCTGAGCTCATTCTGATAACACATGCTACCTCTTAGCTCCTTAGTATGCTAACGGAATGTAAAGGGCAGGTAAGGCTTAAGAAAACAGGTTGGAGCGAGACAGGTTTGTTGAGGCAAGAAACCGCATGGGAACAATATATGGGGGGAATATATTGGGACTGTGACCACAATGGATGGGTCAGGCCCCCAGGTGTATTTGGTTTGAGTTATGTATTCCAGTGGGTGGGAAATAGCTTTTTTGTAGGTAGTAAGATGTGCGTATACCCTACAGTTTCTCAACCTTTTCACATGGAGGAACTCTGATAATAATTACTACATCTACAGCTCAAGGTACATTAGTGTGATGGTCACTGAGAATAATGCTGTTTATATTTGTAGTCATTGGAAAGAATCTCCCCACTTACAGATAACTTAAAAGAGCATTGTCGTCAGTGGTTACTTCTCTGAGAGGTAGAAAGTTCTCATTACTCGAGGAGCCCCTAGCAAACTCAGGAGGAACCCTAGGGTTCCACAGAACTCCGGTCGAGAAAAGGCTTCCCTATAGGCTTGAGAGGCCGGGTCAGGAGTGGGCAACATGTCCATTGACCATTGTCAAGCCAGTAAAGATGGGGGGGATAAACTCTAGCCAGGTGCCCCTTACACATTTTGGCTCTCTTATTTGTTAAAGAGACAGCGGACAACACAGTTGTCAGCACTTCCGCCTAGCAGCACTTGATTCACCGGTTCGAATCCCAACCATGGCACTACCTGCCTGGAGTTTACATGTTCTCCCTGTGCCTGCGTGGGTTTCCTCTGGGTACACCGGTTTCGTCCCACACTCCAAAGACATGCTAGATAGGTGAATTGGCTCCTGTCTAAATTGGCCCCAGTTTGTGTATGTATGAACGTGAGTTACCGAGCTTAGATTGTAAGCTTCTTGAGGGCAGAGACTGATGTAAATGTACAATATACTGTATATGTAAAGCGCTGAGTAAATTGACAGCGCTATATAAGTACCTGTAATAAAAAATAAAAATTAAGTATGAGGTCTGGTGGATGAAAGGGCAGCAACCATCAGATCCCAGGAACCTTCTCCGGAGCTTCAGAATGTCCTCCAGACAATAAATAAAGAGAAACATAATGAAGATCCCTAATGAATAGGCTTCTTAACTCAAATATTCAATATATTACAGCCATGACTGCTAGTCTTTAACCACTTGACCTCCGGAAGATTTACCCCCCTTCATGACCAGGCCATTTTTTGCCATACAGCACTGCGTTACTTTAACTGACAATTGCACGTTCATGCGACGCTGTACCCAAATAAATTTTGTGTCATTTTTTTCCCACAAATAGAGCTTTCTTTTGGTGGTATTTGATCACCTCTGTGCTTTGTTTTTTTTTTTTTTTTGGGCGTATAAACAAAAAAAGACCAACAATTTTGAAAAAAAAAATAAATATATTTTTTACTTTCTGCTATAAAACATATATCCAATATAAATATAAATCCAATATAACATAAATACAATAAAAAAAAAAAATTTCTTCATCAATTTTGGCCAATATTTATTCTGCTACAAGTTTTTGCTAAAAAAAATACCAATAAGCGTATATTGATTGGTTCACGCCAAGGGTACCCAACCAGTGGTCCGCAGAGCCCTGTGATGAGGCCCGCGACCTCCTGTTCTGGGATGGCGCGTTGGCGAGCACAGATCGCAGGTTGCCATCCCAGAGTATCAGTGTTGTGCCGGTGGTAGAAGTGCTGCTTTCACTAGAGGAAGAGATTCTAGTCCCTGCTTTGCAGGAACACAGGATCCATACCTTCCTACCCTGTCAGAAATGAGATATACCTTGTTTACATGGGAAGACACACAGAACTGAGATATGCCTGACGATCGGCAGGTGCTGGAGGACATAGAGTGCCCGACATCCGCAGATCGGCTTCTGCTGTGAATGATCAGAGCAGCAGCATGCGCCCCCTGCAGGCGGAAATCCAGAATTGCTTATTTATATATAGGTGATCTGGCGCACAGCTGCCGCCCTGTAGCAGTAAAAGTGCTATAGGGTGGTCAACAAGCAGTTAAAGTCCATTATCCTTAATTATTAAAATTTGTGGCAGTTTTTTTTTTGAGAATTTCATTGTCTTTCCAGAAGAGCGTTGTCTTTAAAACTTGATTGTGTCTTCTGGTGCGTCATACATGTGCTTTTTCCTTTTCTGTTTTCTGCATGACATTCTCTTTCCAGGTCTGTCTGTACGGAGCGTGTGCTGGAGAGGGGACCACATGCTGGTGGGGACTCAGGACAGTGAAATCTTCGAGATTGTGGTCCACGAACGCAACAAGCCCTTCCTGATCATGCAAGGACACTGTGAGGGGGAGCTCTGGGCTCTGGCTGTCCATCCGACCAAACCGCTGGCGATTACCGGGAGCGACGACCGATCAGTGAGGTTAGCCATGAAGATATCCCATATTTTATATATTTACAGTAAAAACTTGGTTTGAGAGTAACTTGGTTTGAGAGCGTTTTGCAAGGCAAGCAAAATCTTTTTATAAATGTTGACTTGATATACAAGTAGCGTCATGTCACAAATGTGTATAAAAGAGAAGAGAGGCGCCTCTAAGTGTAGCAATATGGTTACATTTAATGAAGGTGCAACATTTAGCAACATATTGCTACACTTAGAGGCTCCTCTCTTCTCTTTTATACTCTGGAGCTCCTGCTGGATTTTGCTTCTAATCCCCTTGTGGAGGCTTCCATTTGTGGATGGACATTTTATGGTTACACAACCTGGTCACATTGCTATAATCTTTTTATATGGACTCTAAACTGAAGGACCTAGGAATAAATGGTTGTGGAACAAATCATTTGAGTTTCCATTATTTCTTCTGGGGAAATTCGCTTTGATATACAAGTGCTTTGGATTACGAGCATGTTTCTGGAACGAATTATGCTCGCAATCCAAGGTTTTACTGTATATCTGTAGAACCGATCACCGTCTTGGAGACCACCAGAGTCTATTGACCCATGTGACCCAAACACAGGAAGGCCGCACGCCGAAATATCCTTTTGCTTTGCTGGGGTTTATATCAAAGCCTGTTTAGCGCCCACTGCTCATGCATTTTGCTCCATTGCAGAGCATGTCTGTAATCTAGAAACTTAGAGGTTGATTTACTAAAGGCAAATAGACCGAGCACTTTGCAGAGTGCAGTTGCTCCAAAGCTTAGTAAATGAGTAGAAGCTCTGCTGACTTTTATCATCCAATCATGTGCAAGCAAAATGCTGTTTTTTTTTTTTATTTTCCTTGCATGTGATTGGGTGCTCTTTGTAAAGTGAAGCTTCACCTCATTTACTAAGCTCTGGAGCAACTGCACTTTTAGAGTGCACAGTCTATTTGCCTTTATTAAACCAACCCCTAAGTCTTTTTGTATAATCTCTGGTTTGGAATAAAATTCATTAGTGGTGGACAGGTTTAATCCAAAGTGAAGACAGGAGGAAGCTGTCTTTGAGCTCCAGTGTCTTTGCCTAGGCCAGTGATTGTGAACCTTGGCACCCCAGATGTTTTGGAACTACATTTCCCATGATGCTCAACTACACTGCAGAGTGCATGGGCATCATGGGAAAATGTAGTTCTAAAACATCTGGGGTGCCAAGGTTCACCATCACTGGCCTAGATGAGTGATGTCATCAATCTGCTGCAGACAGGAGGAAGCATTTCCTCAGTCTCTCCTCCAGTGATCAGACTGCAACATTGTAACTTTGTATCAAGTCAAAAGGTGAGAGGTTGCAGCTGTGTCAGACATTGGTGAACAGGCACAAAAAAAAAACTACAAAGGCACCAGGATTTACATGAAAAAGGAAAAGGGTTGGTCGGCACTCAGGATGACATTCAAAATGGTATTTCTTTATTAATGTACAAAGCTGCAAAACAGCCTACGCGTTTCGGACGTTAGTCCTTAGTCAGAAAACTAAATAAGTAACACTTAAATAGTATATACAAAGGTCACATGATTAACCAACACAGGTGAATTAAAAATGCAAAAGGGAAAAGCCGGCATGTGCAATGTAACACATAACAAAAAGTAGTCATATGAAAAACCAGGCATATAAAAAGTGACCCACAATAGCATGCATGCATAGTTTGTATTTTTTCCAAAATGGAACATCATAAAAATAGTGGGTGCTACATAAAGATGATATAGCCTAGATGCTAAATTAATAATAAAAATAAAGAATTTCTTTTGTAAGCAAATGAAAAGCCTGGCATATAAAAAGCAATCCACAATAACATACATTCGGTTTTCTCCTTCTTCCTCCAGCTGCTTCTTCCCCCACCTCTTCCTCCATCTTCCTCCGGTCTTCTCCATCTTCCTCCGGCTTCTTCTTCCCCTGCTTCGTCCTCCGGTCTTTCTCCTCCGCCGCTCCCACTGAACATTAAAAAAACGAACCTCCTCGGATGCTGTGATGGGGTGGATTACGTCACTCCGAGACCACGGCCCTTGTGACTTCACCGCCCTGGGCATGATTGGTCAGTGATGTCACAAGGGGTGGGGTCTCCTGATGTCATCTGGTGGCCACGCCCTATAATTATATATGAAATGTGCGCTATGGAAGCGGACAGATCGGCAAGCCACAGCGTCGGGGGAGGTTCTTTGTTATCATGTTCAGCAGATTGGTGGCAGGAGTGGAGGAGGAGAAAGACCGGAAGAAGAAGCCAGAGGAAGATGGAGAAGACTGGAGGAAGAAGCGGGGGAAAGAAGACATTTTTAATAAAGGAATTGTCAAAAACAGTCTATGGTCTTTTGTCACATTTCACTGCTTTTTTGGTGAATGGGTAGGGGTACAAAGTACCCACTACCCATTCACATGGGGGGGGGATCTGGGGGCCCCCTTGTTAAAGAGGGCTTCCAGATGCTTCTAAGCCCCCCGCCCGCAGACCCTCACAAACACCGGAAAATGGTTGTGGGGATGAGGCCCTTGTCTCCATCAACATGGGGACAAGGTGCTTTGGGGGGACCCCACCCCAAAGCACCCTACCCATGTTGAGGGCATGTGGCCTGGTATGGTTCAGGAGGGGGGGCGCTCGCTCGCCCCCCCCCTTTCCTGACCTACCAATTTGCGTGCTCGGATAAGGGTCTGGTATGGATTGGGGGGGCCCTACGTCGTCTTCTTTTTTTTTTTTTTAATTTTGGCGCAGGGTTCCCCTTGAAATCCACACCAGACCCAATATGCATTGGATGGGGGGAGACCCTACGTCGTTTTTTTCCTTGATTTTTGAATAGCTGAATTTTTGGAATTCCACAACATATAACAACAATATTATTGAATAATTACATACCATTGCATACATTTGAAGAGTTAAAATGATGGAATAAACCAAACTGATATGCATTCGCTAATTATGCTGCTGAGTACATTGTATGTTTTCAGGAGGTGATACCATTGGTGGGATTCAAACCCATGGCTTGAACGTTTGAAGGTAGCAGGGCATACCACTATGCTATAGAGCTGAGCACAACTATTGGGTAGGGATAAGCCCAACACCCCCGGTTCGGTTCGCACCAGAACTTGCGAACAGGCCAAAAATTTGTGTGAACATTATTAAAGTCTATGGGACACGAACATGAAAAATCAAAAATGCTCCTTTTAAAAGCTTATATGCAAGTTATTGTCATAAAAAATGTATGGGGATCCGGGTCCTGCCCCAGGGGACATGTAAAAATGCAAAAAAGTTTTAAAAATGGAAGTTTTTTCAGGAGCAGTAACTTTAATAATGCTTAAAGTGAAACAATAAAAATTAAATATTCGTTTAAATATTGTGCCTGGGTGGTGTCTATAGTATGCCTGTAAAGTGGCGCATCTTTCCCATGTTTAGAACAGTACTGCAGCAAAATTAAATTTCTAAAGGAAAAAAAATGTCTTTTAAAATGTCTTTTACAGCTCGGGACTGTAATGTATTGTTGGATTTTGGCAATATAGATAAAAATCATTGAAAAAAAACGATGCCCAGATCCTGTAACCCCCCCCCTATGTGAATGGGTATCGGGTACATTGTCCCCCTAACCATTCACGAAAAAAAAGCAGTGAAATGTGACAAAAGACAATAGCCGGTTTTTGACAATTCCTTTATTGTAAAATAGCTCTGAGTGGTCTTCTCCCCCAAGCCGTGTCTCCTACCGCCATCTTCTCCTGGTACTGTCTCTCTTGCTGCCGTCTTCTGTCCCTGTCTCTCCCACCACCGCCTACTTCTCCTGCTGCTGTGTTCTTCCTTGCCGCCATGTTCTTCCTCGCCGCCGTCTTCCTCTGCTGTGTTGTCCCCCGCTGTCTGGCGTCTCTTACACAGCCATGGGGCGTGACTATCCGTTGACGTCACACGCAGAGACTGCCCCTTTTATTTTCTGGAAAAAAAGGGGTGGGCTTTCCATGTGACGTCAACGGAGAGAATGTACCTGATATCCATTCACGTAGGGGGGTGCCGAAATCTGGGGGCCCCCTTGTTAAAAGGGGCTTCCAGATTCCGATAAGCCCCCCGCCCGCAGACCCCCACAACTATCGGTTAAGGGTTGTGGGGATGAGGCCCTTGTCCCCATCAACATGGGGCCTGGTATAGACCGTGGGGGGGACCCTACGCCATTTTTTGTTGAATTTTGGCGTGGGGGGTTCCCTCCAAATCCATGGTAGACCCGAAGGGCCTAGTATAGACCTAAGGGGGGGGGGACCCCATGCAGTTTTTTTTGCAAATAATTTTTTTTTTTTTTGGCTGGCTTTTTTTTTTACTTTCAGTGGGGAAGCCACAGAACAGTTGCATTTCTGGTGCGGTTCCATTGAAATCTATTACCCGCAAATCACGTTAAAAAGTCCCCAACCATTTCCTAAAACACACTGCAAAACGCAAAGCTGTGAACTAGTACCATAGGAAACCATGTTGAATGGACTGTAGAGTGTTTCTAAAAACTGCAAAATGCACTAAAAAATGCACAGTTGGGAACCTAGGGTCAGGGCCAGTTCCCACTGGAGCGATGCGGGAACCCTGCAAATCCAGTGCGGGTTACCGCATTGCATACAACTCGCAGGCAGTTCACACTGCCATATGCGAACTGCTGAGAGTGTCAGTAGAAAGCTAATGACACCCCCAAATCAGTTCACATATCGCAGAGCGAACTGCAAATTCAGACAACACCCATGCGATTCGATTCTGCTGCGGGCCAAAAAAAGGGGTCCTGTGCGAGTTTGGTCCGAATGCGATGCAAATTCAACCATACAATCTGTATGGCTGAGTTTGCATCACACAGACATCGCATGTGATTTGCAGTGCGGGGCAAATCACAACCGATGTTGGACAGCGCAGCAGTGTGAACCGGTCCTAAGGCCCCTTTCACACTTGTGCGACTTGTCCAGCGACTCCTGCATCCAAAGACCTTGGCATTGGACACTGGCATTGCTTCATATCACATCAAATTTGCGGCAAACAGCGGTGCAAAATCGTGGGACTTTCAGGTCGCACAAGTGTGAAAGGGACCTTATGGACCTCAAGTTGTATGAAAAGTGTGAAAGGAACCTATTGAGATTCATTGATATCACCTTCGAATTAGGCCCCATTTGCACTTGTGCGACCATTGCCTGTGTAATATTGCGGTACATGGACCTCAAGTCGCATCAAAGTCAAACCAAAGTAGTGCAGGGACGAATTTGACCCACTTGCGGGATGCACAAGTCAGAATAGGGCCTAATTCAAAGGTATTATCCATGAATCTCATTCACACTGCTGCGACCTGAAAGTCACACTATTTTGATGCCACTTTGCTGCTGCAACTTGGCACTAACTTCTGGGAATGCCTGTGTAATAATTGCGCCCTATGTACCTCAAGTCACATGAAAGTCACACCAAAGTAGTACAGGGACTACTTTGAAGTTGTTACAACTTGAAGTAGCATAGATATGAATTGTTATCATTGAGACTCATGGGGTACAACTTGTCATGCAACTCGGAGGTCCAAATTTGCTGGAAAAGTCTCCCAACTGTGAAACAAGTCATATATATTTTAATAGAAAAGTATTTTATCAAAACATCCCACATTCTAGCATTCTTAAAAACAAAATACATTTAGGTAGAAGCAACAATGTTGCAAAAGAAAATTTATTTCAGAGAAAGATACATTTCATGTAAAGTAATCATTAAAAGGATTTATTTGGGGAAGTTATAATTGTACCATTAGAATCAATGGCTAAAACTTGAATTGGACTATAATAGCTCCGATTTTCACTCCCCAAAAAAATGCTCTTTAACACAGCGCTCATTTTGGTACTTACTATATCGCCCAGTAAAAAAGACATTGGAGCTAAAATGAGAGCTATTTGCAGGTCTGAGCACGCTCAGTTGTGTTGGCACCTAGTTGTACAAAAAACGGGAAATGTATCTCTTCCCAGACTTTTAAAGATATTTCAGTGTAGAAATCACTTTTTCACACAGTTTAAAAGCAGATTATCTTTAAATAATATGCCGCATATTTCACTACCATTTAGGCAATTATATTGTGCTCTAAACCTTATTTCCATTTGTACTACCCTAGGTTTTAGCAGATTAAGGGTTTGGGCGCTATTTGGTTTCAGGGAACTATAGTAAATTCGATTTCGGGAGTATTTTTTTTTTACCAGCGCTATAGTGAATACTGTTGTACCGCTAATTAGTGTGATTAGCGCTAATTCGTGCTGCAGCACTATAGTAAATGACCCCCTAACTGACACATTTTTTTGGGGATCAGTGACTCTAATACATTAATCGATGGTAAAATATGCACTGTCACTGTACTAATGACACTGGCTGGGCAGGGGTTAACATCCGGGGCGATCAAAGGGCTAACTGTGTGCCTAGCCAGTGTTTAACTGTAGTGTGGGAGGTGCTTTTACTAGGGGAAGGCATAGATCTGTGTCCCTGCTTTGCAGGAACACAGGATCCATGCCTTCCTTACTGACAGAATGGCGATCTGCCTTGTTTACATGGGCAGATCGCTGTTCTGCCTGTGTCTCGAATGATCAGCGGGTGCCGGCGGACATCAGGGTCTGTGGGACCTGCTGATCAGCTCCCGCTGTGTATAATCACAGCAGGAGCGAGCTGCCGTGGGCACGCACTCGTTCCGGATATCTGGAAGTGCAAGATTATAATGTGTATATATACATGATCCTGCACAGCGCGGCCGTCCTGTAGCAGTAAAACTGCTATAGGGCAGTCAGCAAGTGGTTGAGTACCTGGAGCTGCTGGGGGCTCATTTACACCAGTCCCTAATGCATTGACCTGGCTATTTGCCTTATTTGTTATTGCTTTAGTTCCCTGAAAAAATGATATCTTGCGTTTTTTGCACAGCCTGTTCCGCTGCGTTATAATCCGTGCCGGCACAAAGTCATCTAGAGCACGGGGCGAACATGTCAAATTGGTCTCCCCCCCCCCCAAGATGTATGAGCATTATGTGTCAGTGAAAATCCCTCCCAACAAAAATTTCCCCCCAAAAAAGAGAATCTTCTCCCTCTGAGCACAAATCCTCTACCCCTCAAATTACCCCTCCAAGCACAAATCACCCCCCACCCCCAATCCCCCATCTGTGCACAAATACCCCCAGTCATCCCTACTAGCACAAATCCTCTCCCCAAAAAACATTTCCCCTCTTCCATATTGCTGTCGTAGCACAAACCTCACAAATCCTCCCCCCCCCAGCACAAATCATTTTTCCCACCCCACTTCCCAACACAAATCCCCCAAATCGCCACTCCTAGCACACCTACCCAAGTTTGCCCTCCTAGAACAATTCTTACCCCCTATGCTGCCCCCCAAATTCACCTCCGCACAAATCCCCTCCCCCCAATCTCCTTGTGGTGCCCAGGGCAGCCGCCCCTCCCGTCCACCCCTTCTCCCGGCCCTGGCTATAATGCATCCCAACATACTGGTGCTCATAGAGTTAAACGAAGGGTAGGTTAATAAAGTTTAAAAAAAAAAAAAAGAAAGCACAAACATTATACTGCATAGCAGTGCGCATACACCGCGCACACCAGCATGTTATGTGCACCATAATGTGCGTCCGCTGCTATGAACGAGCCACTGACACATTACCACGTATGCAGTACTTACCATGAAAACATTTCTGATGACAGGTCCACTTTAAGATCCATTGGAAGTCTTTATCTTCTTATTCTGTAAAAACTATACCCACCATTTTCTTGCTGTGGCGTTTTTCTATGATTTGCTGAGTCGGGGGGAAAAACAAAATCTATTTTTTTTTCTTGTTTTTAATCTTGGTGGAAGGTTCCAGGTAGAGGCTTTCTATCTAATGAACTCCGAGCTGCCTCATTAGTGATCTGGCATCGCTCCATCTTAGAGATGAGATGATCACAGTTCAAAATCCACTTTCCCAAAAAGGCCTTTTCAATTAGGCTGTCAAAATGTTTCATCCGACCGCATTGCATTAGCATAACTAATGACCGCGCGCGGCTGTCATCCCAGAGCTGCAGAACGAAAAAAATCCATCTTGTTTTATTTCTAGTGTTAAAGGACAACTCTACCTTTTTAGGAAAATTGTCCTTTTAACCATTTCTTCTCTCCCTCCTGTACATCCCCCTATAGAGCAGAACATTATACATTTTAGCTATGGGCATACTGATTCAGCAAAATCCTTGTCATTAAATAAGATAACAAAGTAATACATTGTTTTTGGTAATGCTGTTTTGCAAAAATATACATTCCATAGACAAAAAAAATAAAACTAAAAATGCTACTTTTATTGGTGTTATCTTAAAAAAAAATGGTGTTACTGTAGATAAACAGCGTTATATAATTTATATTATTATTTTATATTTTATATATTATAGTAATATCTAATTATGTCTGTACAGTATCTCACAAACGTGAGTACACCCCTCACATTTTTGTAAATATTTTCTTCTATCTTTTCATGTGACAACACTGAAGAAATGACACTTTGCTACAATGTAAAGTAGTGAGTGTACAGCTTGTATAACAGTGTAAATTTGCTGTCCCCTCAAAATAACTCAACACACAGCCATTAATGTCTAAACCGCTGGCAACAAAAGTGAGTACACCCCTAAGTGAAAATGTCCAAATTGGGCCCAAATTCTCAATATTTTGTGTGGCCACCATTATTTTCCAGCACTGCCTTAACCCTCTTGGGCATGTAGTTCACCAGAGCTTCACAGGTTGTCACTGGAGTCCTCTTCCCCTCCTCCATGATGACATCACTGAGCTGGTGGATGTTAGAGACCTTGCGCTCCTCCACCTTCCGTTTGAGCATGTCCCACAGATGCTCAATAGGGTTTAGGTCTGGACACATGCTTGGCCAGTCCATCACCTTTACCCTCAACTTCTTTAGCAAGGCAGTGGTCGTCTTGAAGGTGTGTTTGGGGTCGTTATCATGTTGGAATACTGCCCTGCGGCCCAGTCTCTGAAGGGAGGTGATCATGCTCTGCTTCAGTATGTCACAGTACATGTTGGCATTCATGGTTCCCTCAATGATCTGTAGCTCCCCAGTGTCGGCAGCACTCATGCAGCCCCAGACCATGACACTCCCACCACCATGCTTGACTGTAGACAAGACACACTTGTCTTTGTCCTCCTCACCTGGTTGTCACCACACACGCTTGTCACCATCTGAACCAAATAAGTTTAACTTGGTCTCACTATATATATATATATATTGTGTGTACATGTACATTTTTTTTTTGTGTAAAATAACAAGTAGTGACGCCAAAGAATAATTATAATAACAATAAAAAACCTGAGTGCAGCTGCCCCTTTAAAAGTAGATAAGACCACCTTGCAAATAGGGTTAAAAAAAAAAAAGTAAGGCGCTAACTCAAATAGCATAGACAATAAATAATCTGTGCAAAATCATCCAGTCCAAAATATGTGAGTTCTGCACTGGCTGATTTTGCACAGATTATTTATTGTCTATGCTATTTGAGTTAGCGCCTTACTTTTTTATTTTGAAACTATATGTATGTCGGGGAATCCCCTCCTCATTAGCTGAGATAGCAGCGGGGCGCCATTGGCTCTCGCTGCTGTCAATCAAAGTCAGTGAGCCAATGAGGAGAGGGGGCAGGGCCAAGCCACGGCTCTGTGTCTGAATTGACACACAGAGCAAAGGCTCACTCAGGTGCCCCCATATCAAGCTGCTTGTTTTGGGGGCACTCGGCAGAAGGGAGGGGCCAGGAGCACCAGGGAGGGACCCGAGAAGAGGAGGATCGGAGCTGCTGTGTGCAAAACCGTTACACAGAGCAGGTACAGTATGACGTGTTTGTTATTTTTAAATTAAAAAAAAAAAAGGCTTTTTAAAATCACTTTAAGTAGGATTGAAGGCAAACTTCTTTTTTGTTTTTTGAATTTAATTTCTACTCTGAAACAGGGTAGATACATAGTAACCATGTCACTTTGCATATCTCTTGTCTGAATAATGTTTATAAACAATGTTACTTTGTATCTTTCTATCACTTGTCTGTACAATGTTTAGAAACATTTTTACTTCATCACTATATCTCCTATCTGTACAATGTTTATAAACAATTCTATATTGTATCTCTTTATCTCCTGCATTTTAAACCTGTCATACAGCATGCAATGTATATTGTAGACAGGTACTTTATTTAAGCTTTCTTTTTCACCGTAAAGGATCTGGAGCTTGGTGGACCATGCCTTGATTGCACGTTGCAATATGGAGGAACCAATCCGCTGCGCTGCCGTCAGCACGGATGGCATCCATCTAGCGCTGGGCATGAAGGACGGATCGTTCACTGTACTGCGAGTCAGGTGATGGCACAGGGGGAAAATGTAGCATGGGAGGAGTTGCTCCTTTTAATGTTTAACTCTTTCTTGACCACAAGTCATTGATGCCTCCCTGAGAAAGTTGGCATCTACCAGGCTGGGTGTGAATTGGTAATTACAATTTCTCTCCTTAATTTATGAATGTTCTCTGCCTCCAGGGATATGACGGAGGTGGTGCATATAAAAGACAGGAAAGAGGCCATCCATGAGCTGAAGTATTCTACGGATGGAAATTACCTGGCGGTGGGCTCTAATGACAGCTGTGTGGACATCTATGGGGTGGTGCAGAGGTACAAGAAGGTGGGCGAGTGTATGGGCTCCATGTCCTTCATCACACACATGGACTGGTCATCCGACAGCAAATTCCTGCAGACCAACGATGGCAACGGGAAAAGGATGTTCTACAGGATGCCGGGTGAGGGGCGCCAAACCAAACCTTCACTTGATCATACAAATCAATACTGGAGAAACTCCAAATAGTCAATATAATGATAGTGTATGACTGTGAGAAACATTAGAGTGTAAGCTCCTCTGGTGCAGAGACTTTTGAATGTCTCAGTGTTCTCTATACAACACTGCAGAATATGTCAGAGGTATATAAATGTATCATAATAATAATAGTGTGTGACTGTGGTGGGACATTAGAGTGTAAGCTCCTGTGGTGAAGAGACTGATGTGACTGGCTCTGTGTTCTCTGTACAGCACTGCAGAATATGTCAGAGCTATATAAATGTATAATAATAATAGTTTGTGACTTTGTGAGTGCGTAACTGTAGTATTAATATAGTAAAACACTTGCGCCTTGGTACTGTGTGTCAATATAATTGGGCTGCTGCTGTCCAATATTATCCCCACTAATGGGGCAAAATGAATATATATGGCAAATAGACAGTGCCTGCTCCTCCTTTTATACCTATATTAAACTCTTATAATTGTCTATAACCATGGCTGAATAAATTTCACAATGAATTTACGTTGCTTGCTTACGTGCATGCTATTGTATACCAAAATATAGTTGATACATCGTAGTATATAAAGTGACAATATTTAAAGAGCATGCATAAATTAAAGTGCATAAAGTGTTATAAGTGCAATAAAGTCCTTATTCGTGCAAAAAAGAGGGTGCTGCATGTGTCCATCGATGTCAATACTTCCACCTGCTGGGGTGGTGTAAAGATCCAAACTCACCAGATGTGTTGGACTCCTTTGCTCTATAGCAAAAAGAGTCTTCTGTGCTTTTAGGTCATTTACTGGGGACCAAACCCAATGCAGTGTTTTCTGATGTCCTCCGGGAGCTCTGGAGCCATAACTGAAGGATATCCATCACAAAGGAGTCGGTGGAGGACATCAGAAAACACTGCATTGGGTTTGGTCCCCATTAAATGATCTAAAAGCACAGAAGACTCTTTTTGCTATAGAGCAAAGGAGTCCAACACATCTGGTGAGTTTGGATCTTTACACCACCGCAGCAGGTGGACGTATAGACATGGATGGACACACAGAGCACTGCAGCTAGGGCCTGCCCATAACATTGTGCTGCCTGGGCCCAAGAATGAAATGCTGCCCCCCCCCCCCCAAAAAAAAAAATCATGCTCACAAAAATCCCCCACATTCATTATTTAATATCAAGATAAATAAAACTAAACTTAAATTTCTCAGAAAATCCGATTTACATGCAACAGCACCTTGTCCATATGGAAAATTATATCACAAACCATTACATTCAAATCCAAACCTTTTTTTGTTTATAGTACAAAAAATAAAACTGTAGAGGTGATCCAATACCCCCAAAAGAAAGCTCTATCTGTAGGAAAAAAAGGACGTAAATTTTGTTTGGGTACAGCGTCGCACGACCGCGCAATTGTCAGTTGAACCTCCCAACTAAAAAGTTGTTGCACTTGAATTTAATTTGTATTGCAATTATTTGTAGAGGGGTTTCCACCATCCCTGCTAAGTTTCATTTCTTATGTCTTGTTCTCAGTTTGAATTAAATGTGACGTTGCATATCACAGAGACCGGTATTGTGATAATATTGAAGTTTATTGAGATTTCCATACATTAGAGGGTTTCACCGTTCTTGATTAGTAAGTTAGGGCTGCACTTTTTTTTTTTTTGTGGTGTGAGATCACGTAGGTGCTTAGCGGCAGGCCTTTTACTGACACTTTTGTATTTTACCTCCAGTAGTTTATTGTAAATAGTAGTGTGGTGATTACCTATTATACTAAAGATTGGCATGTGGAATTAATAAACATCAATGGATTTTAGTTGTGCCCCACCAGACTGCTTATTGGTACTGATTGACAGCACTGATAGGTGGCACTGATTGGAATTAGTAGGCAGCACTGATGGACACTCATAGGCAGCAATGATTGGCAGCACTGATGGGCACTGATTGGCAGCACTTATTGGGATTGATAGGCAGCACTGATGGACACTGATAGGCAGCACTGATTTGCACTGATGGGTGGCACAGATGGACACTGATAGGCGGCACTGATTTGTACTGATAGGCGGCACTGATTGGCACTGATAGGCGGCACTGATTGGCACTGATAGGCGGCACTGATTGGCACTGATAGGCGGCACTGATTGGCACTGATAGGCAGCACTGATTGGCATTGATAGGCGGCACTGATTGGCATTGATAGGCAGCACTGATAGGTGGCACTGATGGGCAGCACTGATAGGTGGCACTGATGGGCAGCACTGATAGGTGGCACTGATGGGTAGCACTGATGGGTAGCACTGATGGGTAGCACTGATGGGTGGCACTGATGGGCACTGATTGGCGGCACTGATGGACACTGATAGGTAGCACTGATTTGCACTGATAGGTGGCACTGATGGACACTGATAGGCAGCACTGATTGGCATTGATAGACAGCACTTATTGGCACTGATGGGCAGCACTGATAGGTGGCACTGATGGGCACTGATAGGTGGCACTGATGGGCACTGACAGGGGAGAGCAGGAGTTTCACATTGAGCAGATCATAAGGCTTGCCGGAGCCCCTCAGTGTGTGACACTGTCATCTAATGTAACTGCATTGAGGGAGAGAGATCAGCTGTCACAACTCAGCGGTGATGTCGGGGGTGGGCGCAGCTATCAAACACCAGCCAATAATCGGTCTGTTTAATAAAGGGGCAGAGCCACATAAATGTAGCGTCCCGCCCAGACCCCATCCCATTGGCTGGTGTTTGATAACTGTTTGGTACCGCCCACTTCCGACATCACCGCTGAGTTGTGACAGCTGATCTCCCTCCCTCAATGCAGTTACATTATCTGACAGTGTCACACATTCAGCGGCTCTTACAAGCCCCACGATCTGCTCAGCGTGGGCGACACACTCCTTGGAAGCCTTTCACAGCATCCCAGCAGGCAGATATCGGAAGACAGCCTGGTGATTAGGATGTGCGGTGGCGGGTACTCCTGACGACTTTCTACTGCACGCTCCGGCTGGCTGCCACCCCTCTTGAAGTGCCGCCTGGGACAATGGTCCCACTGGGTCCCATGGTTGGGCCAGCCCTGACTGCAACACCCTCTTTTTTTTCACTAATAAAGACTTTATTGCACTTATAACTCTTTATGCACTTTAATTTATGCATGCACTTTAATTATTGTCACTTTATATACTACGATGTATCATTAACTATATTTTGGTATACAATAGCATGCACGTAAGCAAGCAATGTGAATTCACTGTGATATTTATTCATCCAAGGTTATAGACACATATAAGAGTTTAATACTCTTGCTTGCCTCCAGGATTTCTCCAGAGCTTCTCCCATCCTTTGGAACTCCCTACCCCAATCTGTCCGACTGTCCCCTAATCTATCCATCTTTAGACGATTCCTGAAAACCCTTCTCTTTAAAGAAGCCTATCCTGCTTCTAACTGACACTGTTTTACTTCCATCAGCTCATCCCCCCACAGCTATTACCTTTTGTATCAATTGTCCCTCCCTTTTAGATTGTGAGCTCTAATGAGCAGGGTCCTCTGATTCCTCTTGTACCAAATTGTAATGTAACTGTAATGTCTGCCTTCATTTTGTTAAGTGCTGCGCAAACTGTTGGTGCTATATAAATCCTGTATAATAATAAATGAAAAAAAAAAAAAAATACTGGTATAGCCCAAAGAGTAATCAGTATAAAGGAGGAGCAGGCACTGTCTATTTGTCATTTGTAACTGTAGTATGACATTAGAGTGTAAGCTCCGCTGGTGCAGAGACTGATGTGACTGGTTCAGTGTTCCCTGTACAGCACTTTGGTATATGTCAGAACTATATAAGGTATATTTCTGTGGATAGTCATCATGCTATAATGGTAGATGCCGTCTTGCTTCCAGGAGGAAAGGAAATCACCAATAAGGAAGAATTGAAGGGGGTCCAGTGGGCCCGATGGACGTGTGTGACTGGTTTGGAAGTGAATGGGATTGGTCCCAAATACTCGGAGATGAATGACATCAATTCTGTAGACACCAACTTTCTTGGGCAAGTTTTGGTGACGGCGGATGATTACGGGATTGTGAAGCTTTTCCGGTACCCCTGTGTGAGGAGAGGTAACGTTTCTCCCACTTTTTTGTTTGTGTTTGTTGTCTCTCGTGGTTCCTGGAATTCTGAGGGCAGAAATGCACTTTTGGTTCGTGTTGATGCAATTCAGCATTGCTACATAGTTTACCAGAAACATTTGCAGAGTTCTCATTTTCTCTGGCTGCAGCAAATTGGTCCAGAAGAAGACACGACAACCCCATTGGGTATCTTTGGCTTCACAGCAGAAATATTGAGTTCCTTACATACCAAAAGTCTGATCAGTTTGTGGGATCAGCTTCCAATTCATCCTTTGATCAGCACAACTGTGAAAACTGTTAATTGTAAATATATTTTATTCTCTACAATTAATTCACTAACTTAAGCAGTAGGACCCACCACCACCACAGTCATAATGATGCATATAGCATAGAAAAGCCTACCATGAGGTCCCAAGTACTATGTGTATCCCCCCAGAGACCACGCTGGGGATTCGACGATGTACAAATGGACTATAGAAAGCCATTACACATGTGAGAATATAGCCTTGCAAAGTCCACGTGGAACCAGCAAGAGTTCAAACCACCCCATGCTATCTTTTTTGCCATTAGCCCAGAAAATTGGCATTTTTGATTTGACAGTCTTAGCTTCCATTGATTTCAGTGGGGTTTGGGTTCAGCATTAGAACTTCTTCACTGAGCCCTGCTCGAGCCCAGGACAGTTCGGCTCATCCCTACCCCTCATATGAAATCCTTATGCTAAACCATGGCCCATATACAAGACAGACAGAGGTTTGGCCTGGTCAGGTCAGTTGGATATGGTTGGCTAGGAAGCCTACAGTTGGCATTGCACCATAAAAGATCCCAACCGTTCAAAGAGGGAGTTACAATCCCTGTGACATCAGCTCTGTTGTAAAAAAAAAATGCACAGTTCCTGGGTGCCAGGGAGAGGATCTATGCAGCCCCCCCCCCCCCCCCCACCCCCACCCTGTCACATCCAATGGAATAAATCAAAACTGTATTTCCCATGATGAATCAGTAGGGATGCAGGATGTGGTGGGCTTGTATGTAGGCGGAGGCTGTAATGGAGTATAGATGACAATCAGTGGCTGCAGGTGGGTTGCGACTGGGTTCTGTATACAGGGCCGCTGTTAGAAATCACGGGGCCCCATACAGCCTACCTGACAGGCAACTCCCCAGCCGAAAGTGACTGAGGACACAGATTTATCAGTCCCTTTTTTTTGCAGCCTCAGCTGCACAAATGAATGAATAGGAAACGCTCTGAGGCTTCCTGCTCATTCACAAACTGAAGCCTAGTAAACTGAGTTTACTAGGCTTCAGTGATGAATGAACACAGGAGTTATTGGTACCGATTGCTCACTGTGTTCATTCAGGAAAGGAAGGGGTCAGAAAACAACATATTTACCGGCCCCTTCCCCTGCTCTCCATCCTGAAACTACTCACTGTGCCCGTAGCAGCTGTCGACGGGAGAGGAGAGGAGGGAAGCCGGAAGCGCTGTGGGGGAAAGGAGCACACGGGGGTCTGGACGGAAAATGGAAGGGGCACATGTGCCAGGAAAAATCCCCCTGCAGTGCAGCCAGAGGGAAAAAGAGGAGGAAAAGCTGGCAGCGCTGCAGGGGGAGGCAGAAGAGGCTTGGTGTCTGCAATAAGGCAGTAAAGCCACCCCCTGCTGCCCAGCAGGTGCCCGGGCCCCCCTTTTGAACGGATGGGGACCGAGCCCAGTACAGGAGGGCTGGCTGTACTGCCTTATCAGCGGCCCTGGCTGTATCGACCATAACCACCCACAGAAGCAAGCGTGACATCAAAACGTCACACTTCTCTTTCAGTAAACTACATCAGGGAGGAAACGCGACCGGGAGCCATTTCTCCATAAGGAGAAAATATCTTGGTCTAGTCACAAAACCCAGAAGACCTAATAAATGGGGGATAAGGGACCTATGAAGAAATTCAATGGATCTACAATGCTGCTTTCTGATCGCTGGAGAAGAAGAGACTGAGGAAATGCCTCCTTCTGCCTGCAGCAGATTGATGACATCATCTCAGTCTGGCCAGAGTCACTGACTGGAGGTCAAGAATGGCTTTTCAATGATAAAAGCTGGAGATTTTTTTGAAAAGATTTACTGTTGCTGTACGCGTATTGTTAAATCACACATATTTATGAAGACTTCTAGAAGATTTGTTTATTAAAGCTCTGTATGGAGATCATCAGAGAACTTACAAAATGCCATTGAGTAGGCAAAGTATTTCTTTTCTTTTTTTTTTTTTTTCATGGTTCTCTAGTGGATTTTTATTGGTGCCCAGTTTTTTTTCCTATAACCGGGCTGCACAATGGACGGAGCTGGCGATCTCGCCATAGCCCAGTTGCTCTCCATTATTAATGACGCCCCATTAATTTTTGAACAAGTTAATTACAAAGTAACACAGGGTAAGATTCACGCAGGGAGTTCTTCTCATCTTGATTGAGTCATTAGCCTGAGAAGGCTCGAAATAATGATTTACCCTTTAAATGATGCTCCGCAGACTCGTAGCATCAAGACGGATATTATACCATCAGCCCGACCTCAAACTGGGCATCTCCTGCCCTGACGGAGGACAGCGGCAATCAGCTCACCATGGGGGGGTGAATTCATTGACCGGCGCACAGCGAGACCAACCGTAATGACCTCAACCTCCTGGAAAGAAAATTGGCTGATTATCCCACCCCGAAGAGATCAAGCTTGTTTTAAAAAAAAATGATGGAATCTCAAAATTTGAAGTACACAGAAATGAAAGAAAACTGTTGCCGAGGTTTAAACCCATCAAAACAAACCTTAATGCGGAACTTCACCCAAAAGGTGAAGTTCTGCTTGTTTGCATCCCCCCCCCCCCCCTCCACTTCCACATTTGGCACTTTTTAGGGAGTGGGTACCTGGTTTTTGACAGGTACCTGCTCCCACTTCTGGTCAGATGTGCCTGAGCCGGACGTTTGGTCCCCTCCTTCCCCCGCAGCCTTCTGGGACACATCACAGATCCCAGAAGACTACTGGACCATTCACAAAGTCACGCATGTGCAGCAGGAAACTGGCTTCACTTACGATACCGGGGGGGCCTGCACCTGAAGCGGTTTGAAGATTCGGCTCAGGTGAGAACATCGCTGGATCCCTGGACAGGTAAGTGTCCTTATATTAAAAGTCCGGAGCCACAGTATTTCTAGCTGCTGACCTTAATTTTTTGGGGGGGAACCTGGAGGTCCTCTTTTAATGCCCAAACCCAATTTTGCAAATTTGCCATGTGTAAGATGGTACATATCATCGCAACTACTTAGTGTATCCAGGTCGATTACACCGCATTTTTTTTTTTTTTAGGACAGATTGGGCTTTCATTTGGTGGAAAATAATAATGGATATCTCCTGATTTTATTTTATTATGAAAGGAAAACTGTCCCAAATTAGTAAAAATAAAAAATCATTTTTTAAACTTTTTTTTTAAATGCCACAACTGTGGCCCCCCACTAATTACAAAACCAGTAAAATACGTTCTATGTGATATTGTGGCTATACCACATAGATGTGTATTATTTGTTCCTTATACCTGTAGTAGGGCATAGAAACAATAGTATTCATTTTTGTTTTGTTTTTTTGTCCTACTTAAAGTGGTTGTAAAGGCTTCAGGCTTTTTTAGCTTAATGTGTTTTATGATTAAATCCCCCCCCCCCCCTAATTCCTAAGCCCCATCACAATCCAGCAATGTGCGCGAGAGTCGCTGCTCTCTGGAGACTCTCCTTCCTCATAGGCAGAAACAGCCATTTTCTCCCACTGCTGTCAATCACAGCCAGTGAGCCAATGAGGAGGGAGAGGGGGCGGGGCCGACCTGTGGCTCTGTATGTGAATAAACACGCAGAGCCACGGCTCGAGAAAGAGCCTGCTTGGGTGCCCTCATTGTAAGTGGCTTGTTCTGGGGGCACTCGGCAGGAGGGAGGGGCCAAAAGCGCATGTGAGGGACCTGAGAAGAGGAGGATCTGGTTCGCTCTGTGCAAAATCATTACGTAGAGCAGGTAAGTATGATGTGTTTGTTATTTTAATAGCCTTTAATATCACTTTAGACACACTGATACTAACATTTGCACTGACACTAAATATAAACCCTTTCTTTTCCTATCTAAAACATGCTGACCCTAACACTGACACCAACTGACACTAACGCTGTCACTAACTGACACTTAGCCTGGGTTCACATACAGTTGTGCTCATAAGTTTACATACCCTGGCAGAATATATGCTTTCTTGGCCATTTTTCAGAGAATATGAATGATAATACAAAACATTTCTTTCACTCATGGTTAGTGTTTGGCTGAAGCCATTTATTATCAATCAACTGTGTTTACTCTTTTTAAATAATGGCAACAGAAACTACCCAAATGACCCTGATCAAAAGTTTACATACCCTGGTGATTTTGGCCTGATAACATGCACGCAAGTTGACACAAAGGGGTTTGAATGGCTATTAAAAGGTAACCATCCTCACCTGTGATCTGTTTGCTTGTAATTAGTGTGTGTGTGTATAAAAGGTCAATGAGTTTCTGGACTCCTGACAGACCCTTGCATCTTTCATCCAGTGCTGCACTGACGTTTCTAGATTCTGAGTCATGGGGAAAGCAAAAGAATTGTCAAAGGATCTGCGGGAAAAGGAAGTTGAACTGTATAGAACAAGAAAGGGGTATAAAAAGATATCCAAGGAATTGAGAATGCCAATCAGCAGTGTTCAAACTCTAATCAAGAAGTGGAAAATGAGGGGTTCTGTTGAAACCAAACCACGGTCAGGTAGACCAACTAAAATTTCAGCCACAACTGCCAGGAAAATTGTTCGGGATGCAAAGAAAAACCCACAAGTGAAATACAGGACTCTCTGAAAACAGGTGGTGTGGCTGTTTCAAGATGCACAATAAGGAGGCACTTGAAGAAAGATGGGCTGCATGGTCGAGTCGCCAGAAGAAAGCCATTACTACGCAAATGCCACAAAGTATCCCGCTTACAATACGCCAAACAGCACAGAGACAAGCCTCAGACCTTCTGGCACAAAGTCATTTGGAGTGATGAGACCAAAACTGAGCTTTTTGGTCACAACCATAAACACTACATTTGGAGAGAAGTCAACAAGGCCTATGATGAAAGGTCCACCATTCCTACTGTAAAACACGGAGGTGGATCGCTGATGTTTTGGGGATGTGTGAGCTACAAAGGCACAGGAAATTTGGTCAAAATTGATGGCAAGATGAATGCAGTATGTTATCAAAAAATACTGGAGGAACATTTGCGTTCATCAGCCAGGAGGCTGCGCATGGGAGGCACTTGGACATTCCAACATGACAATGATCCAAAACACAAGGCCAAGTCCACCTGTCATTGGCTACAGCAGAATACAGTGAAGGTTCTGGAGTGGTCATCTCCGTCTCCTGATCTCAATATCATTGAGCCCCTCTGGGGAGATCTCAAACGTGCCGTTCATGCAAGACAGCCCAAGAATTTACAGGAACTGGAGGCTTTTTGACAAGAGGAATGGGCAGCTTTACCATCTGAGAAGATAAAGAGCCTCATCCACAAATACCACAAAAGACTTCAAGCCGTCATTGATGTTAAAGGGGGCAATACAGGGTATTAAGAACTGGGGTATGTAAACTTTTGATCAGGGTCATTTGGGTAATTTGTGTTGCCATTATGATTTAAAAAGAGTAAACACAGTTGATTGATAATAAATGGTTTCACCCAAACACTAACCATGAGTGAAAGAAAAGTTTTTGTGTTATCATTCATATTCTCCGAAAAATGGCCAAGAAATCATAAATTCTGCCAGGGTATGTAAACTTATGAGCACAACTGTATGTGCAATGTGGAAACTAGTGCGATTCCAGTGCCGGTTCCTGCATCGCATCTCTCCCGTAGGCAGTTCACACTGGCCTCTGCGAACCCCTGCGGGATTCAAAACATTGTTAATGACACACCCACCCCCCCCCAAATCGGTTCACAGATCGCAGTGTGAACTGTGAACTCGCACTTGAATCAGATCGCATGGGTGAGAACACCCATGCGATCCGATTCTAGTGCGGGGAAAAAAAAGTCCCTGCACTAATTTTGTGCGAATCCAATGTGAGTTCAGCCATACAACTGTATGGCTGAACTCGCACTGCACAGACATTGCATGTGATCGGCACCTGCGGTGTGCCTGCGATGTCTGAGATCGCACATATGTGAACCTAGGCTGACACTAGCTGGCACTTCCACTAACTGCCACTGATGCTAATGCTAACACTAACAGACACACTGCCACTAACTGACACACTGCCACTAAGGCCCCCTTCACACTTGTGCGACTTGGGACTGCAAAGTCACATGACAAGTCGTACCCCATGATTTCCAATGAGTACCGTTCATATCTGTGCTTCAAGTCTCACCGACTTCAAAGTAGTCCTTGGTCTGACTTTGATGCGAGCTGAGGTCCATAGACCTCAAGTACAGGCATTCCCTGAAATCGCGGCAAAATTGCGCAACTTTCTAGTCGCGGCAGTGTGAAAGGGGCCTTGCACTCCTTAAACTAGATCAAGCCCTGCTCCAATTAAAAAAATTTTTCCTCCAACGCGAAGGAAATGATGCAATGGGGTTGGTTTACTAAAGGCAAATAGACTGGGCACTTTGCAATGTGCAGTTGCTCCAGAGCTTGGCAAATGAGCAGAAGCTCTGCTGACTTCTATCATCAAATGACGTGCAAGCAAAAATGCGGTTTTTAAAATTTTTCCTTGTACATGATTGGGTATTCTTTGCAAAGTGAAGCTTCGCCTGATTTAGGACTCATGCACACTGCAGCTCAAAGAAGCGGCTCCTACAGGCTTTTGAGCTTTTTTTTTTTTTTTCTGCCAGGAAACTCCCCTCCATGTTAGCCAATGGGGTTGATTTACTAAAGGCAAATCCACTTTGTACGACAAGTGCACTTGGAAGTAGACATGTGCAATTCGTTTAGTTCCGAATTTCCGAATTTTTCAATTTCCGAATTTTTCAATTTCCGAAATCTCTGAATTTCCGAATTTCGAATTTCTGAAATGACGAATTTCCGAATTTATGAATTTTCAAATTTCCGAAGATTTGAAATTTCGGAAATTCGTATTTCGGAATTTTGGAGATTCGAAATTTCATAAATTTTAAAATTCTAAAATTTGGAAATTTGAAAATCCAAGAATAAGAATGAAAATCTGAAAATTCAAAAACCCGAAAATCTGAAATAATAACTAACTAATAATAAATATTAAATTCTAGATATTGGAATTTCCTTTCAAATTTGGCTGTTGGTGAACGTAACGAGTACGATTTTATTTGAAGTTATGAATTATATGAAATAATGAATGCCGTATCTAAACGGATGGAACGTAACGATCTAATAAAAATAAATAATAATAATAATAAAACCTTTTTATTATTATTATTTATTATTAATTTGTTCCATTCCATTTTTTTAGGTGCGGCATTTGTTATTTCAGATAATTCGTAACTTTCAGATAAATTTGTATTCATTACTTTCACAAACAGCCAAATTTGAAAGGAAATTCCAATAGCTAGAATTTAATAGTTGGTTATTATTTTGAATTTTACTGTTTTTCTTTCTTTTTTTTAGGTTTTGCGAAAATTCGGAAATCCGAAAAATCAGAAATCTGAAAATTCGAAATTCGAAAATTTGAAAATCTGAATTTTCATTCTTCCAGATTTCGAATTTCCAAATTTCCGAAAAAAAAGCAAAAAAACAAATGAAACGAAAACGAAACATTTTTTGTCAGTGCACGTCTACTTAGAAGTGCACGTGGAGGTGCAGTCGCTGTAGATACAAGGGGAAGATCTGAAATGAGGGGGAAGCTCTGCTGATTTTATCATCCAATCATGTAAAAGCAAAAATGCTGTTTTTTATTTTCCTTGCATGTCCCCCTCAGATCTACAGCGACTTCACTTCTAAGTGCACTAGTAGAGCAAAGTGGATTTGCCTTTAGTAAATAAATCCCTGGTTATTCATGCACAATATGGCCTTTTCAGGCATATGCTCCTACAGGCAGAACCCCCCCCCCCCCCCCAAACTCGCTTTTTTTGAGAGGAGCTAGTGCCCCACAAAGCTCAAAGAAGCTTGAAAAGGCACAAAAACGTTTGTTCCAGCTTTTTGTTTTGTTTATACAGTGATTA
The DNA here is from genome assembly GCF_042186555.1 of Aquarana catesbeiana. Lineage (NCBI taxonomy): Eukaryota > Metazoa > Chordata > Amphibia > Anura > Ranidae > Aquarana > Aquarana catesbeiana. The sequence goes on from NC_133336.1 coordinate 21,972,639, forward strand.
CGAAAATACTATCAAGGAGAGTTTGTGGGGGAAGAAAAAAAAAAACGCTTATGCTCAATAAAGCTCAAAGGAGCTTGAAAAAACTTGAATAAGCTCAATAAAAACATGCACAAGAGCACAAAGAAGCACAAGCTTCAAGATGAAATAAAAGCTCAAATGACTGTAAAAGCAGCTTTTATTTTCTTTTTGATCTGCAGGGTTCCACAAGACCTAACTAAGCTCTGGAGCAACTGAACTTGCAGAATGTACAGATTATTTGCCGTCAGTGAATCAACCCCAATGTATCAATGTCTTTCTTTTCATAGAGAAGAAACAATACAGGGTGGGATTTATCCCTTTTATGTTAGAGACATAGTGAACGAGATGTTCTTGGAAACTAGACGTGCAATTTGTTTAGTTCCAAATTCGTTTTCTAACAAATTTTGACAAATTCGGTAATTCCAAAATTTCCAAATTTTTTGAATTTCCGAAATTCAGAATTTTCAAATTTCCAAAAACTCGAAATTTGGCTGTTAGTGAACATAACGAATACAAATTTATCTAAAGTTACAAATTATCTGAAATGAATGCCGTATCTAAATGAATTAAATGAATTAAACGTAACGATCTAATAATAATAAATAACAATAATAATAAACCTTTTTATTATTGTTATTTATTATTAATTTGTTCCATTCCATTTGTTTATATGCGGCATTCGTTATTTCCGATAATTCGTAACTTCAGATAAATTTGTATTTGTTGCGTTCACAAACAGCCAAATTTAAAAGCAAATTCCATAAACTATAATTTAATATTAATTATTTTTGAATTTTACTGATTTTCTTTCTTTTTTTTCAGATTTTCAAATTTTCAGATTTTTGAATTTTCAAATTCCAAAAATTCGGAATTCAGAAACTTGAAAATTCGGAAATCCGAAAATTCGGAAATCCAGAAATTCGGAAATCCAGAAATGCGGAAATCCGAAAATGCGGAAATCCGAAAATGCGGAAATCCGAAAATGCGGAAATCCGAAAATTCGGAAAATCAAAGTTTGCAAATTTGAAAATTCAGAAATCCGAAAATTCAAAGTTCGGAAATTCGGAAGTTCGGAAATTCGGAAGTTCGGAAATTCGGAAGTTCGGAAATTCGGAAGTTCGGAAATTCGGAAGTTCGGAAATTCGGAAGTTCGGAAATTCGGAAGTTCGGAAATTCGGAGATTCGGAAATTCGGAGATTCGGAAATTCGGAAATCCAAAAATTTGGAGATTCGGAAATCCGAAAATTCTGAAATTTGGAAATTCAGCAAATTAGGAAATTCGAAATTTGGAAATTCAGCAAATTAGGAAATTCGAAATTTGGAAATTCAGCAAATTAGGAAATTCGAAATTTGGAAATTCAGCAAATTAGGAAATTCGAAATTTGGAAATTCAGCAAATTAGGAAATTCGAAATTTGGAAATTCAGCAAATTAGGAAATTCGGTAATAAGCAAAAAAACGAGTAAAACGAAACTAACAAATTTTTTTTTCAGTGCACATGTCTATTGAAAACCACTTTGGATCTTTGAATCTTCTTATTAGTGCACCCCTTTAATTGTCACTTTGTAGCATCTGGAAATGTAGTAAGGCGAGAATGAGAGATTCAGAAATATTAAAAAAATCTTTTCTATATCTTGCTTGTTCAGGAGCCAAGTTTCGGAAGTACTTGGGCCACTCGGCTCACGTCACCAGTGTGCGTTGGTCACATGACTATCAGTGGATTATCTCGGTTGGTGGCGCCGACCACTCGGTATTCCAGTGGAAGTTTATACCAGACCGGAAGCTGAAAGACGTCCTCCATATCGCTCCACAAGGTGAGGCCTCTGCCAAGGAGGGTTGCAGTGATGTAATGCGGACTAAAGCCTCGTACACACGGTACGATTGTTGGAAGGGGATTGTCTGTTGACAGACTGTTGTCCTAAAATCTTACCGTTAGTACGCTCCTTTTGACAATTGTCCAATTTTCGGGCTAACAAATGTTGGATGACAGTAAATTTTCAGTGGACAACGGCTTGATTTTCGTATTGTCAGTACACAAGTCCGTCACACAAAAGTGGAAAGTACAAACACGCATGCTCGGAATCAATGCTCACCAAACACGAAATTAGCAGAAGGGGCCCAAAGGGTGGCGCTCAAGAGCTGAAATTCCTCGTAGTACAACACTACGTTCGTGTTTGTTGGCCAACAATTGTGTGCCGTTAGTATGCAAGACAAGATCCAGGCACACGCCCTTTTGACAAAAATTAGACGCTCAGTTGGCCAACAATCGTACGGTGTGTACGAAGCTAAAGACCCCATACACTGTTAGATTTTCTGCAGATTTTTGTCTTCAGATTTACCAAAACCATATAATATGAGGTCAAACCTTAAAGCGGAGTTCCGATTTTTATAGTCAGCAGCAACAAATACTGCAGCTGCTGACTTTTTATAACCTGTCCCAGGGTCCAGAGATGCGGGGGAACGAAGCCCGGCTCGGATCCCCCTCCTCTCTGCGGCACCGGCATTGTCACTGTGGGCGCCCGGGTGATTGCGCATGTGCAACCTGCACTGTGCGCTGTGACTGGCCGGCAGTCATCTGGGACCTGTGACGTGTCCCAGATGATTGCAGAGAGGGAGGGGGGGAGAGGTGAACTTCCTTCCAGGGCCGCGGAGCTGCAGGAGGAAGTGGGAGCTGCAACCCTCTAAAATGAGGGTTTCCGCTCCCCCCCCCCCCCCAAAAAAAAAAATGTGACATGTCAGGGGGTCACCTTCCCTTAAAGCGGAAGTTCCATTTTTGGGTGGGACTCCACTTTAAGAATTTCAATTTGTATGCAATCAGGCAGGCCCTCGCACTATATGATTTTGGTAAATCCGAAGACAAAAATCTGCAGAAAATCTAATGGTGTGTATGGGGCTTGAGACAATGCAAGAAACCGCTCTGACCCCGCAAAGTACAATTTTATATTGCCATTTATGCTAAATATGGCTAAAAGCGCATTTCATTGTGTGTGCCGTTGATCAATATCCTAATACATTATGTACAATCATCTCTTCTGGAACATTAACCTTCTACAATCTTAAAATCTCCCATAAGGCTTATATATCCACTTATTGGCATCAAGAAATCAATTATCCCTACATTTTACAGCTGATGCTTGTGGAGGGAGGAGACCACTTCTAAACAGGTTTCCTAGATATCAAATCTGCTACTTCATAACAGGCAATGAATTTAACATACTACATAGTAACACACACTCGAAATTTCTGAATTTCAAATTTCCAAATTTTCAAATTTTCAGAAATTGGAAATTTCGGAAATAATTAAATAATATATATTAAATTATAGGTATTGGAAATTCCTTTCAAATTTGGCTGTTAGTGAACGTAACGAGTACGAAATTATCCGAAGTAACGAATGCCACATCTAAACGAATGGAACGTAATGATCTAATAATAATAATAAATAAGAATAAATAAATACCTCGCACTAAAAAAAAATAATTTATAAATTGCTAAATATAGCTGCTAACACCCGAGCTAGATATAGACATTCTAGTGCAAATTGGAAACAAGTGTGATGGGGGGGCGCTAGGCCACTAATTATTGCTTACTTAAAGTAGAGGGCCACCCTGAAAAAAAAAATTACACCAAAAATCCTAAAAAAAAATTAAAAAAAAAATCTTAAACTTACCTAAACCCTTGTTGCTAGGCAGTCTTCCTAATCTGCCTCTTCCTGTTCCGCGGCGTCTTCTGCTCCTCGGTGAGCGGCCCCGTTGTCTTCTGGGAACTGTGTGTGTTCCCAGAACACCACGGGGCCATTCACAGAGCACTGTGCCGCTCGCGTGTGCGCAGTAGGAGACTGGCAGTGAAGCCGCAAGGCTCCACTGCCTGTTTCCCTTACCTAGAATGGCGGTGCCGGGAGCCGAGGGATGGGTCGGCCTCGGGCGGCCGACATCGCGGGCACCCAGGACAGGTAAGTACTTATTTAAAGTCAGCAGCTACAGTGTTTGTAGCTGCTGACTTTAAATTTTTTTAATTTTTTTTTTTAGGCCGGAATCCCGCTTTAAATACATAGTGAATAGACATATCCATAAATGAAAAAAATCTAAAGTGTATCAGTGCCGCTGAATCACTTGAAAAACCTATATGCATCTATATTAAATACCCGTGTACAAATAGTGCATATGTCAAAAAATTGAGTTTGCTACCATATATTCACTACATGTGCTGAAACAAGAAATTGATAGAAAAATAAAAAAAATGATTAAAAAAAATCACAAAAGGAAGTCCAATGTGCAAAACAAAAAGAACATCAAAGAGTGCGTCTTCCACTATAGAAATGAACCACCTTCACCGACTACGTTGTACACCCAAAGTGCTCTGTAAGTGGATGTCTGCTTACCAGAAGTTGTTGACCTTATTAATTAAAAGAAGGTCAAATATAAACTTTAGCAAGAAATGACTTGATGCAATTAGATGGATGAGCCGCATGGGAAACCTTTCCTCTCCCCCAGTGTGGGTAACCGGAAATATATATAGGAAGGATACAAAAAACTGGAATAGTGTAATCCCATTTATTGAAAAATTGAATAAAATCAAAAGCCAAGTGGCTGCTTACATTTAAAAGTGTTCCGCTTGTCTATGATTGAAAACCTCGCTCTGTGGACCTCCTGAAGACGTCATACGAAACGTACGTCGAGGCGTGCCTGGTTACGCGATCTGGTCCACATTTCCGATCCCTCTGGTTGTTGGCAGCTGGCGGTGGAGCGCACGCCAGCCACCACCCGCCCCCTTATGACATCACAGTCCCATCATTCCCCGGGACTGTGATGTCATAAGGGGGCGGGGTCACCTGGTGACATCACCTGGTGACCACGCCCCATGCCTATATAAGTCGCTGCGCACCGCGTACACAGCATTACAGCGGGAGAGAGCGTCGTGTCAACATCAGAAGAAGACTAGAGGGAACAAGACAATTGAGAAGACTGGGCCACCGCTAGCAAATGAGCGGCAAAAGAGCAGAGGATAGCAGAGGAGCCCGGCAGAAGAACCGGACACCGGGAGAAGAGGCCGGAGAGAGCAGAGAAGTCGTAAGAAGACCCCCGAAGTCGGAAGAAGACCCCCGGAGCTGCCTAATAAATTACTTTAAAAACCTGTCTAGTGTGTTTTTTTTATTAACACTTTTTCCCCCAGGTGAATGGGTAGGGGTACGATGTGCCCCATACTCATTCACATAGAGTGGGGGGGCCTATTAAAGGGGGCTTCCGGATTCCGATAAGCCCTCCGCCCGCAGACCCCGACAACCAACGGCCAGGGTTGTCAGGAAGAGGCCCTTGTCCTCATCAACATGGTGACATAGTGCTTTGGGGTGGGGGGGCCAGCAGGGCACCCCCCTGCCCCAAAGCGCCCATCCCCCCATGTTGAGCGCATGCAGCCTGGTACAGTTCAGGAGGGGGGGGGCGCCCGCTCGTCCCCACCCCCTTTCCTGACCAGCCAGGCTGCGTGCTCGGATAAGGGTCTGGTATGTATCTTGGGGGGACCCCACGCCGTTTTTTTGGCGTAGGGGGTGCCCCTTAAAATCCATACTAGACCTAAGGGCCTGGTATGCCCCTGGAGGGGAACCCATGCCGGGTTTTTTATTTAAACTTTGGCATGGCGTTCCCCCTCATGATTCATACCAGACACCTGTCAGCAATGCTTGTCGCTCATCGGGAAAGAAAAAAACAGTTTGCCTTTCCCGATGAGCGAGCCAGCGTGAGATGTACAGTACCCCGTCCCCGAGGACCAGCGCGATTGGATCGCGCTGGAAACACATTCTCGCGGTCAGGTACTGTAATATTATTATGCTTTTTTTTTTTTTTATTTGGGCAAGTTACCACAACACCATTATCCCGTAGTTTTTAAGATCAAAGATGCAACTATGTTGGTGTCCTTTGTCAATTTTACATTGTATTTTTTTAAATGTAACTTCCTACTCCCAAACTGTCATTTGAAGTAAAACACATAGCCAAGTATTATTCTACACAATTTGTTTATTGTGCATTAAAAAAAGAAAACAAATAAAATTAGACATGATATCTGCCAATAGAACTTAACCAAAAAGTGCATTCTATGCATCCAAAATATAGAAAATATACCAAATCAAATCATTATTATTCAACCAAAAAATAATGTCAAAGCAATAACTCCAAGGCCAATAATAAATAACACGTTATCTCCTCCGATTCTGCAACATGTCTGGTTGACGAACGGCCATTCAGAAACGAACTGAAAAGTGCGAATCAACACTCACCAAACTTCTACTAACACGAAATTAGCAGAAGGAACCCAAAGGGTGGCGCTAAAGAGCTGAAAAACAACGTAGTACGTCACTATGTTCGTAATTGTTGACCAACAATTGTGTGGCCTTGTGTATGCAAGACGAGTTTGGCCCAACGCTCTTCGGACAAAAGTCCACGGTTTTGTTGGCGGACAATCTGATCGTGTGTACGGGGCTTAAGTTTGTGAATAAGAAAGAGTTTTGGGACTTTAGGTGAAACACATAACAAATCATGCGTCTCCATCCCTGTATTTGGGTAAAAAAGAAGCTAAAACGCTAATGCCGCGTACACACGGTCGGACTTTTCGACCGGACTGGTCCGACGGACCAAATCCGGCGGACAATCTGATCGTGTGTGGGCTTCACCGGACCTTCAGCTGACTTTTTCAGTCGCAAATCTGACAGACTTTAGATTTGGAACATGCTTCAAATCTTTACGTCGTAACTCCGCCGGACCCAGAAATCCGCTCGTCTGTATGCTAGTCCGACGGACAAAAACCCACGTTATGGCAACTATTGGCTACTGGCTATCAACTTCCTCATTTTAGTCCGGTCGTACGTCATCACGTACGAATCCATCGGACTTTTGTGTGATCGTATGTAGTTAAGTCCGTTCGTTAGAAAGTCCGTCCAAAGTCTGTCGGATGGGCTGTTGGACTTTTGTAGCCTAAAAGTCCGACCGTGTGTACGTGGCATAAGTTTTGTCTTTAAATACACTTAAAGGAATAAATAACTGATCCTCATTACCGTTTTTTATTCTTATTTTGTTTTTGTTGTCAGAGAGTTTGATTGATTCCAATAGCGATGAATCTGATTCAGAACAGTCGGATATCCCAGAGCTGGACTCTGAGATCGAGCAGGAGACACAGGTCACGTACCGCCGCCAGGTGAGCCCCCGCTGGGTGTGTTGTGCCTCTTTCCTGTCTATGTAGGGGGTCCTGGCTTTTCAGTGCTCCCCATTCTACATAGATCAATGTCAATGTCTCTTTTATATTTGAATGAAAAAGTTCTCAGAAGGTGAACCCAATGGCTGGCAATGTTAGTTCATGTAAGGGTAGAATCGGGCCACAATGATAACTCTGATTTTGGAGCAGTTCTCCTTTAAGGGTAGAATTAGATAGAAGGTTTATATGGGAAGTTATTTGCCAGGTAAGTTGCACAGACTCCACCAGATAATCACATTTATAAACATTTTTATACTACAGAATTTGTAGGTTCTCTATGGCTAGATTCTGTTCTTTTTTTTTTCTCTGTTTGTACTAGTATGATTTTTTTTTTTCCTGTTATGTTTAATGTTGTTATTTCCATGCTCCAGGTGTATAAAGAAGATCTACCTCAGCTTAAAGAGCAATGCAAAGAAAAACACAAAAGTGCTTCTTCCAAGAGGCGGGAGAGAGCGCCCCTCAACAGCATCCGTCTCCACTTTGTGCACGGGTGAGGAATAGACCTGCCTGACCCCCATTACCCTCCCTCTCTTTTTCTCTCTTTTATTTCTATCTTTTTTTTTCTCTCTTTCCCTCCCTCACCCCCTTCCCATATTGCTCTCTCTGTACTTTTTCTTTCTTTCTTCTTTCTTTCTTTCTCTCTCTCTCTCTCTCTCTCTCTCTCTCTCTCTCTCTCTCTCTCTCTCTCTCTCTCTCTCTCTCTCTCTCTATATATATATAATATATATATATATATATCTCTTCCCCCTCTCTCTCTGTCTCTTTTCCATCTCTCTCTCTGTCTCTTTCCATCTCTCTCTCTCTCCATATCTCTCTCTCTCTCTCTCTCTCTCTCTCTCTCCATTTCTCTCTCTCTCTCTCTCCCCCCCCCCTCTCTCTCTCTCTCTCTCTCTCTCTCTCTCTCTCCTCTTTTTCCATCTCTCTCTTTTTTTTCCATCTCTCTCTTTTTTTTCCATCTCTCTCTTTTTTTTCCATCTCTCTCTTTTATTTTTTCCATCTCTCTCTTTTTTTCCATCTCTCTCTCTCTTTCCATCTCTCTCTCTCTCTTTCCATCTCTCCCTCTCTCTCTTCTCTTTCCATTTCTCTCTCTCTCTCTCTCTCTCTCTCTCTCTCTCTCTCTCTCTCTCTCTCTCTCTCTCTTTCCCCCCCCTCTCTCTCTCTCTCTCTCTCTCTCTTCCCTCTCTCTCTCTCTCTCTCTCTCTTTCCCTCTCTCTCTCTCTCTCTCTCTCTCTCTCTCTCTCTCTCCCCCCCTCTCTCTCTCTCTCTCTCTCTCTCTCTCTCTCTCTCTCTTTTTCCCCTCTCTCTCTCTCTGTCTCTCTCTCTCTCTCTCTGTCTCTCTCTCTCTCTGTCTGTCTCTCTCTCTCTCTCTCTCTCTCTCTCTCTCTCTCTTTTTTCATCTCTCTCTCTCTCTCTCTCTCTCTCTCTCTCTCTCCCCCCCCCCTCTCCCTCTTCTGTGTCTCTCTCATGTCCTCTGGGTCCCTGCAGGTACCGGGGCTATGACTGCCGCAGTAACCTCTTTTACACTCAGACGGGTGAAATTGTTTACCATGTGGCGGCAGTGGGCGTGGTCTACAACCGCCAGCAGAACACCCAGAGGTTCTATCTCGGGCACACTGATGACATCCTGTGCCTCGCCATCCACCCGCTGAAGGATTATGTAGCCACTGGCCAGGTTAGTCCACGGATCGTGCCCACACAGGAACGTCTATGCGCGAGCCTTGTGAGAGAGTGAATATACAATGAGAGTTACTATATTTCCAGGAAGGGCTTGTTATAGAAAGTGTATATAATGAATAATAATGAAGTGTTTTTTATGGAGCTTCACACAGAATGAACAGGATGTATGAAATCTGACATTAGAGGAGCTCAGTGCTGCCCTCTGTGGGACTCTCTTATCACCATGGAGTACATTGTCTTTGTCCAGCCATGGCTGTGAGATATCATGGGGGGTCTACAGACATAAAACTGCTCCCCGATCCTACTGTACTGAATGTTCTCTCCATTTTAACACATATCTAGTTGTAATTTCACTTCCAAAGCTTTATAAGGTTTTTAATTCACACATGAGATCATGAGATGAAAATCACTAGTTGCGCTTTCAGTGCCATTCATTTTTAACAACCCACCAAACACAGAAGCAAACACACATTTTGAAAAAACAAGGGGCAAATGCTGCAAAATGCACAGTAAACAACACACAGCCCACAAAATGCCAAAATGTCCAATTATCCACAAATGGGCTGCCCTATGCGTGCCACAGGAAAACGAGACACAAAATGTGCGCTCCCACTATGCTAGATGTGAATGGGCCTGAAAGTAAAATTGGTGCGATAACACAAGAAAAACGCCTCCCCCATCGCTAAAAAAAAAAAAAAATGCATGTGGAAATGAGAGTTCGTATATATACGTTGCCCGCTGTGGTCTCTGTGACCCTGCTTGCGGACCCGCGGACTCTATGTCTGCCAGTGTCCCGCGATCGGATCTCAGAATGGCAGAACGAGGGGATGCCTTTGTAAACAAGGCATCTCCACGTTCTACCTAGTGACACAACACTGATCGTCTGCTCCCTCTCATCGGGAGCAGCGATCAGTGATGTGTCACAGTAAGCCACGCCCCTAACAGTTAGAATCACTCCCTAGGACACACTTAACCCCTTCCCCGCCCCCTAGTGGTTAACCCCTTCACCGCCAGTGTCATTTACACAGTAATCAGTGCATTTTTATAGCATCGATCGCTGTATAAATGACAATTGTCCCAAAATAGTGTCAAAAATGTCTGATGTGTCCGCCATAAGGTCGCAGTCACAATAAAAATCGCAGATCTCCGCCATAGCTAGTAAAAAAAAATTAATTAAAAAAATGCCATAAAACTATCCCCTATTTTGTAGACGCTATAACTTTTGCGCAAACCATTTAAATGCTTACTGCGTTTTTTTTTTAACAAAAATATGTAGAAGAATACATATCGGCCTAAACTGAGGAAAAAAAAGTGTTTTTTTTATATATATTTGGGGGATATTTTTTATAGCAAAAAAAAAATGCGTTTTTTTCAAAATTGTCGCTATTTTTTTGTTTATAGCGCAAAAAATAAAACAGCAGAGGTGATCAAATACCACCAAAAGAAAGCTTTATTTGTGGAGAAAAAAGGACGTCAATTTTGTTTGGGAGCCACGTTGCACGACCGCGCAATTGTCAGTTAAAGCGACGCAGTGCCGAATCGCGAAAAGTGCTCTGGTCTTTGGTCAGCCAAATGGTCCGGGGCTGAAGTGGTTAAAAAAACGTGCACCTGGGAATGGGTGGGTGGGATGATGCAGGGTGTGTGCTAATGAGGTCAATGAGGTCAACTGGTCAATTCCTTCCTGTGTCATGACCTAAAATCTGATCAGGAAGAAAGACATTACTAATGGAAACGTCTGGAAACGTGGATTAGGACAAGAAAAGTAAGTGACTGTAGATTTAATGGAAAGCTTTGATATTTTTGCAAAAAAAAAGGTACATGAATGCTAAAAGTACATTGGTGCATAGGGGAGCTGGAATTTGGAAAGAAAAAAAAAAAAAATGTACAAAGGTGAACTTACCGTTTAAAGACAAGACACAGGGAAGTGTGCATGCATTGCAGACATGACCTGCATATGTATTTTTATTATCTCCCTTTTTTTAAAACTGTCATTGTTCTCCGTGGACCTCTAGGTGGGCAGGGACAGCACGGTGCACATTTGGGACTGTGAGACCATCAGACCTCTCTCTGTGCTGAAGGGACACCACCAGTATGGGGTGTGCGCTGTGGATTTCTCAGGTTGGTCCCCTCTACTTTTCCCATTGTATGTATGTCTGCTCCTGCTAGAACTACCAACACTTGTAACATTTGTAGCAATTGGTGTGTGTTGTTTTGTATTACTGTTTTTTTTTTTTAAAAGTACAGTAACTTTTGTTGAGAAAAAAAAAAAATCCATTCTGGGTGATCTCTGTACATTGCAGGAATTTTAAGAAACTTTGTTGCAGATTGCCACCTTTTGTTATTATAAAGATATACCTGTTTTTTTTTTTTTTTCTCCATATGTCCATGTGCAAAGTGAATCTAATGCAGGGGGGTCTCAAACTGGCGGCCCTCCAGCTCTTGCGAACCTGCAAGGCTGAGAGTTACAAGCATGACTCCCACAGGCAGAGGCATGATGGGACTTGTAGTTTCGCAACAGCTGGAGGGCCGCCAGTTTGAGATCCCTGATCTAATGGGAGTGACTTTATAATTATCACTCAGCTGCTGCACTTACAGGGCTCTAATGAGGAAAGTTAGCATCGCTTTAGACATGACTTTTCCTTTGGGAGTAATTACATTTTTGTTGCAGGGGATGCCCAAAATCTGACTTGTATCTTAGTGCAGACTTCTGGGAAAAATCAGTGAGCCAATCACAAAAGCAGAAAATGACATTTCTGGGGGGGGGCGCTCTGTATACCATCTATGTACAGAGCGCCTCCAGGTGGCCATATTGCATTTTAAGAGGCCCAATGGGAACTGCAGAGCTGGGAGGTGTGCCTCTGTGTAAATCCAGGAAGTGAACAGGCAGCAGCTTCAGCTGCCCACAGTTAAAATGGTTGCAGCCAGACTCAGTGGAGGGAGATTTCTGCAGCATATTTGGCAACTACAGAGTCACAGTATATATAAAATAATATGCAAAGTGGTTGGAGGGAAACTTCAGAATGGCAAAGATGTTTTTTAATAAAAAATTATGTGAACAGACTGCAGTTCCTCTTTAATGATTGGATTTGGTACTAAGTACTGAATCCTTTCCAAGGACTTGGAATTATTATTTATTGCTGGCATGACTTAATGAATCAGTGCAAATAAGGTAACGGCGTGCTGTACAACTTTAATGAGGTAAGAATGAAGTCTTCTCGCAGTGAGGACGGGTACACCTGTATTTTTAGGAGAACAGACTTACAAGACGCAGAAAAGCAGCAATTGTTCTGCTTTAGATGTGAAAGAAATCAAGATTGCGGGGGGGGCCACACCAAAAGTGGGCATGTCCAGATATAGCTCTATTAAAAAAATCAAAGGGATGGTCACCAGGTCAATGCATTTTGGGGGGGGGGGGCAAAATATTGCCCCCTTCGTTAGGGCCATTCTGGCAGGGGTGAGTCTGCTCAGCTGTGGCTTTTGATGCCAATTGAAGAGCTGCAGGTTGGGTAGGCATTTCAAAGCATTGGGTATACCAGCCACAAAAGATCAAGCAGCATGTGCTGGAGAATGACCAGCCAGATGAATATAGCAAGCCTGGAAGATGCCAAGCACTGGTGGCAGCTGGAGGGGTTGCCAACTGAGGGGCTCAGGAAACAACACTGTGGCTTCTAGCACTTTGGGATGTCTTGGATGCATTTTTCTCTCTGGACCGGAGCAGGCTCACCCCTCTGCCAGGATGTTTGTCCACATCACCTAATGAAGATTGTGATGTTTTGGCCCTCAAAATGCGTTGGCTTGGTGACAATTTCTTTTTTTCTTTTTTTCTTTTTTTTATTTGGCAATAAAACTGTATTAGACATGATTTTCTTCAGTTGCAGGCTAGGAGGTCAGTGAAGAGGCAGCCTGCTTTTAATCAGTATACCTCGACAAACTTACTAATTTAACCCTCTACATTAAGAGTCTCCAAACTACAGTCTGTGGTCCGCATCCGGCTCAATACAACATTTCATTTGGCCCACAGCTAGGGTCAGTGGCATATCCTCAATGTGCACTGATTCAGGATTGGGGTCAGCAGGGGCTGCCTATGGTTTCCATTTCTGATGTAAGGAGGGACTCTGATGGGGATTCTTTTGGGGGCTCTGATGTATCCCCTTTACCCTGATGTAATGGGGGACTCTGATAATGACTGTGATATAAGGTGGGACCCTAACGTAAGGTGGGGCTCTGATGGGGACCCTAATACAAGGGGAGATTCTGGTGGGGACCCTGCTGTAAGAGAGGGAGTCTGATGTAAGAGGGGACTCCAATGGGGAGTCTGATGTATGGGGGAACTCTTGATGGGAGCCCTCATTGAATGGCGCTCCTGCTACAAATAACTGTTGAGATCCAAAACATGACTTTGTTAGTGCTGATAAGCCATCTTATCAGATCCCATTTGGATTGGTCTGACTACACTGAGCTGCTGAAACCTGATTTGTGATTGGATGCTGTCGGTGGGGTTTGTGGCTCTATTATGTGCTGAACATTGAATGAGTGCTCAGCAGTGTAACTTTGTTACCGTGGACCAGGGGTCTCCAAACCTTCTAAGCAAGGGGCCAGTTAACTGTCTTCCAGGCCTCGGGGGGGGGGGGGGGCTGGGCTGTGGCCAGTGGGAGTAGAATATGCCCTGGCATCAGTGCATCATTGGTTTTAATGTGAGATATAGTGCCCCATTGATGGTGTTAGTAAGTGAAAGGGTGCCCTATCATTGGTGTCAGTTTGTGGAATAGTGCCTCAAAGGCCAGATAGAGGTGAGCAAAGGGCCATATCTGGACCGCAGTTTGGAAACCACAGCCCTGGACAAAGGGTGGAGGAGTTCTACAGAGGAACAGACATGACTGAAGTATTATGGGTAATCATTGACAGCTCTGTATGTGACGCCAAGGCTTGAAATCTAATATATCATAACATGAGTGTCGTCGATGTATCTGTATAAACTAGCTGTCATGGGGTGATAAGGGGCTGAGAGACATTCCTGTGTGACGTGATGCACCTCTACCAGCGGGGGGCTAAAAAGATGGATTCTTGTGGTCAGGAGCCCTGATGAATTTTTATTTATTTTATATAATGGGGAACATAACAGGAAGATTTGGAACATACGAAAGGTGGACAGGAATGGCCATAACTCCCAGATGGACAGCAACAAACCCGAGACTTCTGGCCAGAGATCTTACTACTGGAGCATCCAAGGCATTTAAGAAAGCAGGAGCTGACTCTGCTCACCAGGCTCTATCTTTAACTAAAATATCACTTTTGGGTGGATTGGCCCTTTAAATGCAGCTCTTCCGTTACAACCCGCAGTAGGAACATTTTCTTGGTTTGGTCTTAGTGGTGCACATTTCCTGCAGTCTCTGGGTTTTACTTTTGTTAAGGAGTATTGATTTTTTTTTATTAGTTCCTCAGGCACTGTCCACAAATCTACCTGAACATTTACAAGCCAGTCTATTAAATTATAATCCAAGATGGGCAAAAACTTATTCCCTAGGGTGTACATTATAGAAGCCCCGACCACTTCTGAGGACAGAGCAGAAGCAGAATGGGAGAATCGGAGATGCAGACTGATGTATGAAGAGGGTGAAACAGATGAAAATAAGATTTTTATTGATACGACATTTGTTCAGACAAAAATAAAGAGCGTTTTGATTTGCAACAATTCTCTAATTAAAGTAACCTGCTTTAGCCCTGGGTATCTATGTTGGCAGGCGTTCATCCCCTGCAACAGACAACTTCTTTCAGGTTGTCTGTTGCACAGGGACCGCTGTGGTCCTGGCCCATTTTTATGGCCCTTCCAATGACCCTGCTGGAGTCCATTGTGCATTTCCTATGCCCCTTGAATTTCAGCAAACTTCTTCTCAAAATGTTGTAATTTTGGTAAAATGCATTTGTGTTCACTGGGAAGGTAAAATTTTCTTGCAACTCCACAATTAACCCATCATCCTGTGTATGATTCAGAGTTTCCAGCTTGTCACATCCGTTACATCTACCCTGTTTCCCCGAAAAGAAGACCTAGCGTGATTGTCGGTGATGGCTGCAATATAAGCCCTACCCCCCAAATAAGCCCTAGTTAAAGTCCTTGTAGGTCTTCTTTTCAGGGTAGCGCTTATTTTTGGGGAAACAGGGTAGGGCTTATTTGGGGGGGTAGGGCTTATATTGCAGCCATCACTGGCAATCACGCTAGGTCTTATTTTCGGGGAAACAGGGTAACACCCCTTCCCCAGAATGAAATATCCATTGATCTGATTAAGCTGCAGCCCCTCCACCTCCTCCTTGCTTCTCATAATTGATTAATAAATGTGCAACAACAAAATAAAAGCAGATTTATGCATATTTGTTTAAACACCTAGATCTCGCCATAACTTGCCATTCCCGACCTTCGATCCTTCTCTGAATTCTTTTTTGCAGCATCTCTCTACATCACCAGGCAAATTTTATAGGTAGTATTTACAAAATGTTAGCATAGCTGTTTATCCATAGTAACTGCATGTCAATTCGTTCTGAGCGAATGGGAAAAAAACGAAAGTTTTCAGGCTATAACCTCTACAGATCAAATGTTGTACAGTGGAAAAAAAGCAGCGTGAATGGGAAAAGTGGAGGGCCACCCTGAAAAAAAAAATTCACCAAAAATCCTAAAAAAAAATAAAAAAACATTTGAAAAAAATGTTTTTTTTTTAAACTTACCTAAACCCTTGTTGCTAGGCAGTCTTCCTAATCTGCCTCTTCCTATTCCGCGGCGTGTTCTTCTCCTCGGTGAGCGGCCCTGTTGTCTTCTGGGAACTGTGTGTGTTCCCAGAACACCACGGGGCCGTTCACAGAGCGCCGAGCCGCTCGCGCGGTGCGCAGTAGGAAACTGGCAGTGAAGCCGCAAGGCTCCACTGCCTGTTTCCCTTACCTAGGATGGCGGTGCCGGGACCCGAGAGCCGAGGGATGGGTCGGCCTCGGGCGGCCGACATCGCGGGCACCCAGGACAGGTAAGTACTTAAAGCCAGCAGCTACAGTGTTTGTAGCTGCTGACTTTTAATTTTTTTTTTTTACGGCCAGAATCCTGCTTTAAAGTGTTACTAAACCCAAGACCCTGCATTCACTACAGTGCCTTGAAAACGTATTCATACCTCTTGAAATTTTCCACATTTTGTCATGTTACAACCAAAAACGTAAATGTATTTTATTGGGATTTTATGTGATAGACCAACACAAAGTGGCACATAATTGTGGCTGCTGTCAGAGTCGGGAGAGGGGTATAGAGCTGCTGCAGACATTCACAGTGCTAGACCGAGATTGGGTTCAAGTGAGTATTTAGGGGGACCTGGGGGGGGGGGGAGCCACTATTAAAAGGTTTTTACCTTAATGCAGAGAATGCATTAAAGTAAACACACTTTTACTTTTTAGAAATCACTTTAAAAAGATTCTCAGAACATATGTACAGTGGAACGCTCGTTAACCGCGTTACTCGCAAACCGAGCACTGTATTTCTAAAGATCCTAACTCAGTTTGCGAGTGTTGTCTCGCAAAACGAGCAGGATTCAGGCCAAAAGCGGTGTGCAGTACCGCTTTTTGGCCTGAGGTGGGGGGCGCCGGAACCGAGCAGAGTCGAAAGTCGCTGTTCGGAAATGCACGGAAAGGCCCGAGGACAGTTCGGCTGACCTCGGCAAACCTCGGAGAGGCTCATGAACGGAGTCTTTCCGAGGTTTGCCGAGGTTAGCTGAAGTGTCCCTCGGGCCTTTTCGGCCGTTTCCGAGGCTCTCCGGTGCCCCCCCCCCCGCCCCCCGCCTCTGGCCGCATGCGGTATTGCATCCCATTGAAGTCAATGCGGAACAAATTCTTTTCTTTTCCATTGACTTCAATGGGAAAACTCGCTTTGATATGCGAGTACATTGGATTACGAGCATTCTCCTGGAACGGATTATGCTCGTAATCCGAGGTTCCACTGTATGTAGGGCATTCAAATTTTCTCCCTCCTGAGATAGAACGAGAATATTAATATAGGGGACACATAAATGAGATGTTAATCCACTTAATATTCACAGCCATATTTAATCACAATCAAGTGGATTAACACCTTGTTTATATTCTAGTCCCTCCTGGGGAGGGAGAACATTTATGCATCCTACATATGTTCTGAGAGTCTTTTACATTTTGAATATTGAAGCTGGAGGCTTTCATTTGTTAGTCACCTACGTAAAGGCCATCTAAAGCTATGAATCCATCTAATACTGCCCTCTACAGGGTGCTGCTGGCCCAGGGTGGCTACGTAGCTCCCCCCAGAGATACAGTGAAGAAGTGAGCGTTGTCACCCTAGGACAGAAAGAGTATTATCTGCAGGATCACTAAAGAAAGTAGTAGTGTAGTTATCACATCTAAGGATTAGTAAGCTGCGATATATTCAATTTTTGGTTTGGATTTGCTTTAATTATTACCCCTGAGGGCATATGTGTACCAGGCCACAGCAAATTCTGTATGATGACAGATTGGCCCATTCACATCCATGCATTGGGAAAGTCCAGCAGGTAAAGTGTATCTAAAGCTCAACTTTTATTTTATTTTGGATTAAGTAGGGAAGGGTTAGAACCTCTGTCAGGCTTTAATTGTCTTTCTCTGCTTGAGATTTTCAGTCTCTCGCTGTGTCCTGGTTACCAGTGATGGGAGATCCAAAAATTTACATTTATCACTTTATGTTTTGGGTTTTTTGTTGTTTTTTTTTTTGTTTTGTTTTTTAATGTTTTCTTAGCCCTGATGAAAGGGGTCTTTTTTGACTCGTTATCTGACCCTATACTGGAATAAAAGTTGTACCAGGACTATTGATCTGTGGTGCAATGCTTCAAATTGGGTAGCACTTTGGGATTTTCCCAAATTTTGTATAATAAAGACCTACCTAATCTGTCCAATCAATCTGTATCCAGTTGCACTACATACTTGTTAGTGGATCTAAAGGAGATTGCACAATCAGATTATAACATGTGTGGTGAGTTTAGATCGACTGTTTTTGCACTACACACCAAAGAATCTATGGGAATCCTTTGGGGCATAGATGCTGCCCGCCCGGTAATCAGTAAAAAAACCTGTACCAACATCACTATGATACTATTGGGTAACTATACCAGTAGGACAACCCTAGAGTCCAGCACCATCTGTCCACTTTCCCACGCTGAATAAAGTAAGGCTGGTACATTTTTTTTATCCTGTTGGTAGTCGTGCTTCCATCAGTGGCGACCCTTCCATTAGGGGCGCATGGACTTCAATGTGGGTTTTTTTTTTTTTTTTGAAGCATGTAATTAGAGCCGGAGGCACTAATTGGCTTCAAAAAGGGTGGGCTTGGGGGTGCAGAGCACTGCTCCCCTCGCCCACCCACTTGTGTGACATTAGCGAATTAATATTTGTTAATGTCTTCCTGCTTCTTCTCCTGGCCAATCTGGAAGCGGGCCCTGAGACCCAATTGGCCAGGAGTCTTAGGACGGGTCTCGGGACCCGCCTCCTGTTCGGCTAGGAGGAGAAGCATCGGCCCCGGGAGCAGCCTACCCCGGATTCAGCAGTGTACCGCCACCTCGTCCTCCTCCCCGCACCTCTACTGCAGTACAAGGTAAGGCCACTGATCACGCAAGGATGGTGGCTTTATGGCAAGAGGATCGCCGCAGTGATCGTTCGAGAGCCACACGGTGGGGTTGTGCTAGTGGGGGGGGGGGCTTTAGTGAGAGAGGATCGTCGATGTGATCGATCAAGAGCCATCCGGTGGGGTTGTGCTAGCGTGCGTGAGGTTGCCCCCCCACACCCCCACAATATTGACCACCAGCTGCCACTGACTTCCGTTAAAAACCATGCAACCTACCTCAAGGTGTCTAAACAACTTGCATCAAGTGTATGCAAGTGTGGACCAGCCCTGAGTTCTCACATCCAGACTGCACACTGAGGAACGCATTATATGTGTTGGGTTCAGAGGTGTGAGCAGAGCCCAGCAGGAGGGCCATGTACCTGGAAAGACTTTGGTAAATGTCATGGGAGGTCAAAACAGTCAATATTATGGGGAAGTCCAAACAAACAGACTGTGTCATGGAGGGGTCCAAACAGACAAACAATGTCACAGGGGTCCAAACAGGCTGTATTATGGAGGGGTCCAAACTGACTGTGTCATGGAGGGGTCCAAACAGATTCTGTCATGGGTAGGTCCAAACAGACTGCATTATGGAGGGGTCCAAACAGACTGCATCATGGAGGGGTCCAAACAGACTGCATCATGGAGGGGTCCAAACAGACTGCATCATGGAGGGGTCCAAACAGACTGCGTCATGGAGGGGTCCAAACAGACTGCGTCATGGAGGGGTCCAAACAGATTGCGTCATGGGGGTCCAAACAGACAATGTCATGGAGGGAGCCAAACAGACAGACAATGTCATGGGGGTCCAAACAGGCAATGTCAAGGGGATCCTTGTTGTGTTATGGAGGGGTCCAAACAGACTGCGTCATGGAGGGGTCCAAACAGACTGCGTCATGGAGGGGTCAAAATGAACTGTGTCATGGAAGGGTCCAAACAGACTGCTTCATGGAGGGGTCCAAACAGACTGCGTCATGGAGGGGTCCAAACAGACTGTTATGGAGGGGTCCAAACAGACTGTGTTATGGAGAGGTCCAAACAGACTGTGTTATGGAGGGGTCCAAACAGACTGTGTTATGGAGGGGTCCAAACAGACTGTGTTATGGAGGGGTCCAAACAGACTGGGTTATGGAGGGGTCCAAACAGACTGGGTTATGGAGGGGTCCAAACAGACTGCGTCATGGAGGGGTCAAAATGGACTGCGTCATGGAAGGGTCCAAACAGACTGCGTCATGGAGGGGTCCAAACAGACTGCGTCATGGAGGGGTCCAAACAGACTGCGTCATGGAGGGGTCCAAACAGACTGCGTCATGGAGGGGTCCAAACAGACTGCGTCATGGAGGGGTCCAAACAGACTGTGTTATGGAGGGGTCCAAACGGACTGCGTCATGGAGGGGTCCAAACGGACTGCGTCATGGAGGGGTCCAAACAGACTGGGTTATGGAGGGGTCCAAACAGACTGGGTTATGGAGGGGTCCAAACAGACTGCGTCATGGAGGGGTCAAAATGGACTGCGTCATGGAAGGGTCCAAACAGACTGCGTCATGGAGGGGTCCAAACAGACTGCGTCATGGAGGGGTCCAAACAGACTGCGTCATGGAGGGGTCCAAACAGACTGCGTCATGGAGGGGTCCAAACAGACTGCGTCATGGAGGGGTCCAAACAGACTGCGTCATGGAGGGGTCCAAACGGACTGCGTCATGGAGGGGTCCAAACGGACTGCGTCATGGAGGGGTCCAAACGGACTGCGTCATGGAGGGGTCAAAATGGACTGCGTCATGGAGGGGTCCAAACAGACTGCGTCATGGAGGGGTCCAAACAGACTGTGTTATGGAGGGGTCCAAACAGACTGGGTTATGGAGGGGTCCAAACAGACTGGGTTATGGAGGGGTCCAAACAGACTGCGTCATGGAGGGGTCAAAATGGACTGCGTCATGGAAGGGTCCAAACAGACTGCGTCATGGAGGGGTCCAAACAGACTGCGTCATGGAGGGGTCCAAACAGACTGCGTCATGGAGGGGTCCAAACAGACTGCGTCATGGAGGGGTCCAAACAGACTGCGTCATGGAGGGGTCCAAACAGACTGTGTTATGGAGGGGTCCAAACAGACTGTGTTATGGAGGGGTCCAAACAGACTGTGTTATGGAGGGGTCCAAACAGACTGGGTTATGGAGGGGTCCAAACAGACTGGGTTATGGAGGGGTCCAAACAGACTGCGTCATGGAGGGGTCAAAATGGACTGCGTCATGGAAGGGTCCAAACAGACTGCGTCATGGAGGGGTCCAAACAGACTGCGTCATGGAGGGGTCCAAACAGACTGCGTCATGGAGGGGTCCAAACAGACTGCGTCATGGAGGGGTCCAAACAGACTGCGTCATGGAGGGGTCCAAACAGACTGCGTCATGGAGGGGTCCAAACGGACTGCGTCATGGAGGGGTCCAAACGGACTGCGTCATGGAGGGGTCCAAACGGACTGCGTCATGGAGGGGTCAAAATGGACTGCGTCATGGAGGGGTCCAAACAGACTGCGTCATGGAGGGGTCCAAACAGATTCTGTCATGGGGAGGTCCAAACAAACTGCATCATGGAGGGGTCCAAATAGACTGCATCATGGAGGGGTCCAAACAGACTGCATCATGGAGGGGTTCAAATAGACTGCGTCATGGAGGGGTCAAAACAGACTGTGTTATGGAGGGGTCCAAACAGACTGCGTCATGGAGGGGTCCAAACAGACTGCGTCATGGAGGGGTCCAAACAGACTGCGTCATGGAGGGGTCCAAACAGACTGCGTCATGGAGGGGTCCAAACAGACTGCGTCATGGAGGGGTCCAAACAGACTGTGTTATGGAGGGGTCCAAACAGACTGCGTCATGGAGGGGTCAAAATGGACTGCGTCATGGAAGGGTCCAAACAGACTGCATCATGGAGGGGTCCAAACAGACTGCATCATGGAGGGGTCCAAACAGACTGCATCATGGAGGGGTCCAAACAGACTGCATCATGGAGGGGTCCAAACAGACTGCATCATGGAGGGGTCCAAACAGACTATGTCATGGGGGTCCAAACAGACAATGTCATGGGGGGTCCATAGTCATGAGGGGGGGGGTCCACACAGACTATATCATGGGGGGGGTCCAAACGGACAGTGTCATGGGGGGGTCCAAACAGTTTATATCATGGGAGGGGTCCAAACAGACTATGTCATGGGGGATCCAAACAGACAATTTCATGAGGTGTCCATGCAGACAATTCCAGGGGGGAGTCCAAACAGCCAAATGGACATTGTCAGGCAACAAGTGGAGGTGGGGGATCTAAACAGACAAACAGACAATGTCATGGGGGGTCCAGGCAGACTATGTCATTAGGGGGGTCCAAATAGACAATATCATTGGGGGGGTGTCCAAGCAAACAAGGGGGGTCCAAATGTCATGGAGGGGTCCAAACGGACAATGTCATAGGGGGGTTCAAATAGACAATGTCTTAGTGGGGTCGAAACAGACCATGTCATGGGAGGGGGGGTCTAAACTCTTTACCTGCCCAGGGCTGGGCCCTGCCCAGCCTAGGTCATTTTCCAGCTACAATCAATTCATATTATTACAATCCCAGAGAATAGATTCATCTTTGGCTCAGATCCATATCATTCCTCTCATTACATCTAATGATCCATCAATCGCTCGGCTGGCGATAATATTCTGGAGATCGGCTCTTGGTGGATGTAATATGCAGAGCTGGGCAGGCGGTGCTGCCCTCCGCAGAACATGACCTCCTTACCATGCCAGGGACGTGGCGCCGTGCGTCTCACTCCACTGAACCGCATTAGGCTGAGCCGCAATTTGCATCCATTCCACTTAATCTTTTGTTGGTTTTTAATATAAGTGGAAATGCTCCCTTTACAGGGAATATTTTGTTCCCGAGGCAGTGCTGACATCTGTACACCGTTGATGTTGTACATCTAAAAGGAAATGCGGATTATTTTACATGTTTCTTTTTAGGTAAACGCACAACAGAGATGAGCTTGAGGTGCATTTATAGAAATAAGGCTCATTAGCATTAACACAGATTGATAATTTGTAATTATATATGGGGTAATCAATATGGGGTCATCAATATGGGGTCATTACATTCCCCAGCTTTGCAGCTCTCCTCACGGGTTCTGCTTTACTGCTCCTTCTCGCAATACAGGTCTATGTGATGGCCAACACTCTAAAACAATGCACCCCCTGTGCAGCCTATAGCTCAAAAGTTGTTGAACAGGAAGCAGAGTGATGGCACTGAACCAAGAACTCCCTCTAGTGGTCAAGCAGGAAGCTGAGTGGTAACACAGAACCAATGAGAGCTCCCTCTAGTGGCTAGTCTACACCTCTCTCTATTTAATACAATAGCATGAATATTGAATTAGAGAGTATGTACGACAAAAAAGTCAAAACCTACTTTCTCTTAAACCCAGAGATTCGCTCCAGCAGCCGCTGTGTAACTCATTGTCAGGTTGGATTCCAGATCCAGAGATTTACATGGCAGGAAATCTATCGCACCAGACCCCCAGATCCGAAGTTTTGCCCCAGCGTCCCACATGTAGACTGGACCATGCCTGGGTAATGTGTGTTAAAACGATCAGGGTTGTCAACACTGGAGCACAATTGGAGGACACGGCTTTGTCACTCCATAACAGGAAGTGCCTGAACAAGAATCTTTATGGCAGAATTAAAGATGCAGATTTAAAAAAAAAAAATCTACAGTATATTTAATATACATATATTTAATTTATATATAAAATTATTATTATTCATAATCATATAATTCTAATGATAATTATATTATATTGTTTATTAATATTGTTGTTATTGATAATAATACCCATATTAATAAAGAACAAAAATATATAAAAAATACTTCTATTATTATTATTATTATTATTATGTTTTTTAATATGTATTCTTTATTATTATTTTTCTAAATTATTATTTATTACGTTTTTTTTATTTATTATGTTTTTTATCATTAATAATAAACGTTGTTGTTGTTATTATCACTAATAAGGGGAAACATGCGTTATTAAAAATCTATTTCTTGGAGGGTGGCCAGAAATATGGAATTATTTTTTCTTGACTTCTGATTGGTGTACTTGTGACCCCCTCCATAGTATAAGAGAATAGTGATATCATCTCATTAAAATGTTTATCTTCCTCATGCAGCGGATGGGAAGCGCCTGCCCTCAGCCGGCATTGATTATATTCTATTATATTCTTTAATAATATTGTTATTATTGATAATACCCATATTAATAAAGAACAAAAATATATTAATACTTCTATTATTATTGTTTATTATTATTTTTAATATTATTTTTTTATTATGTATTCTTTATTATTATTTTTTTTAATTATTCTTTATTACATTTTTTTATTATTTATTTTTTATTACGTTTTTTATTATTAATAATAAACATTGTTATTATTAATAATAATGATAATAATAGTAATATCAAAACGAAGTGGAAACATGCGTTATTAAAAATCTATTTCTTGGCAGGTAGCCAGAAATATGGAATTATTTTTTCTTGACTTCTGATTGGTGTACTTGTGACCCCCTCCATAGTATAAGAGAATAGTGATATCATCTCATTAAAATGTTTATCTTCCTCATGCAGCGAATGGGAAGCGCCTGCCCTCAGCCGGCATTGATCATATTCTATTATATTCTTTATTAATATTGTTATTATTGATAATACCCATATTAATAAAGAACAAAAATATATTAATACTTCTATTATTATTGTTTATTATTATTTTTAATATTATTTTTTTATTATGTATTCTTTATTATTTTTTTTTTTAATTATTCTTTATTATTACATTTTTTTATTATTTATTTTTTAATAAGTTTTTTATTAATAATAATCATTATTATTATTATTAATAATATCAAAAATAAGTGGAAACGTGTTATTAAAAATCTATTTCTTGGCCGGTAGCCAGAAATATGGAGTTTATTTTTCTTGACTGCTGATTGGTGTACTTGTGACCCCCTCTATAGTATAAGAGAATAGTGATATCATCTCATTAATTTTTTTTATCTTCCTCATGCAGCGGATGGGAAGCGCCTGGCCTCAGCCGGCATTGATGACAATCACACCGTTGTCTTGTGGGACTGGAAAAAAGGAGAGAAGTTATCATCCGTTAGGTACTTTAATCTGGAAAAAAAACTGTCAACTCTCATTAATTAGAACGTTTAATATTTACTAACTACCTCAAAATGGAATGAAGTGTTAGAAAAAGCTGAGTCAGCTGCATATTACAGGTATTTTTTCCAGGATAATGGTGGCTTGTTACCTGCATCTGCTCTGAAGATACTGAGCACAGCCCATGATGGCACAGCTACTGAAATCTTGGTAATGAGCATCAGTGCCGTGCTCAGTCCTAGTGTAGTATGAAATGTACGCAGTCTTTAGATTCACTTAGTGTTACGCTGCTTTACTGCTCTGGGGCCTTCAGCTTTAATAAAGGAGATGTAAGGAGAGGAGTGCCAGATTTTGTACAGTACAGAGCCGGTTATTTCAACTTCTGTCCCTGAACCTTGACATACAAGACAGGAGGCGGGTCAATTATAGGAGCACGGGGGGGGGATACTGGGAAATCTTGATTATGGATCACCAATAAAAGTGGATGTTTCCTTACTGACCAATGACCATCACTGTAAAGGGACAGTTCCATAGTGACTTCTCATGTAAGAACATTTCCTTACTGACGAGGAATATAAGGGGACAATCCCCTACTGACCACCAAGGTAAGGGGATGTTTTTCTACTGACCACCAATGTAAGGAGACATTTCCTTGATGACCTCCAATGTAAGTGGACATTTCCTTACTGACCTCTGAGGTACTTGTTGGTGGACAATCCCCTACTGACCACCAAGGTGAGGGGATGTTTTCCTACTGGCCACCAGTGTAAAGAGATGCTTCCTGACCCACCATGACTATAAGGGGATGTTTCCCTACTGACCAGCAATGTAAAGATATGTTTCGTGATGACCAGTAAGGTATGGGGACAATTTCCTATGGACCACCAAGGTGAGGGATGTTTTCCTACTGACCACCAGTGTTAAGAGACGTTTCCTGACTGACCATCAATATAAGAGGATGTTTCCCTACTGACCACCAATGTAAGGAGACATTTTCTTACTGACGTCCAAGGTATGCGCCCAATGCCTTACTGACCACCACGGTGGGGGAGACGTTTCCCTTACTGACCACCAAATGTAAGGCCACATTTCCTTACTGACCACAAATGTAAAGGGGACATTTCCCTGCTGATCATCAATGTAAGGAGATGTTTCCTTGCTGACCACCAATGTAAGACCTTTTCGTAGTGGCCACCAACGTTTCCTTACTGACCATCAAAGTAAGGGAATCAGTCTCTACCAATCACCAAGGTAAAGGGACATTTTCTTGCTGACCACCAATATAAGTAGACCATTCCTTAGTGGACACCAATGTAAGGTGATGTTTCCTTACTGACCATGAATATAAGCAGACTTTTCCTTACAGACCACCAAGGTAAAGGGATGTTTTCTTACTGACCACAAGAATAAGGTGACGTTTCCTTACTGATCACCAAGGTAAGGACATGTTTTCTTACTGACCACAAAAATAAAGAGACATTTCCTTACTGACCACCGAGGTAAGGCAATGTGTTCTTACTGACCACAAAAATAAGGGGACATTTTCTTACTGACCACTAAAGGTTAGGAAGGAGAGGTTCTCTTACTGACCACAAAAATAAGGGGACATTTCCCTACTGACCACCAAGGTAAGGCGATGTGTTCTTACTGACCACAAAAATAAGAGGATTCTTTACTGACCACCAAGATAAGGGGGGCATTTGTTTACTGACCACCAAGGTAAGGGAACATTTCTCAATGAAACATCAATGTAAGTAGGGTTTCCACCTTTTCTTAGAGTCAAATCCGAAGGCGGTGCACAGCGATTTTTTAATTTTTTTTAACAGTATAAACTATACATAACATTTTGTGGTTAAATCATATGACTTTAATCACAAGAGTCCCCCTTTACATCACAGTCCACAGAGTTTCCCATTTTACATCTGAAGTCGCATACTTCTCTTGCACTGTAAGGGAGAACTCTGGAGACTCTGACATGAGGGATGCTCTGGGAACCCTGATTTATGGGGGAACACAGAACTCTGATGTACGGAGAGGAAGGGAACACTCCTCTCTGTACATCAGATGTAAAGGGGAACTCTGATGTAAGGGGTGCTCTGAGAACACTGATTTACTTTAAGTGTACTCAGAGGCAGGAGAGAGAATGGGGGGGAGGGGGAGACTTCAGTCACAGACAGGGATGGATGGTGAGCTCATTCACCCCTTGGCAGTCAGCACCTCTCATCCAGATGTATCTGTGGCTGCTGGACTTCAAATTTCCCGCCAAATCACGTCTGTGGGGGGGGGACTGTTAATGTTGGCTTTGGGCAGTGTGAAAGAGAGAGTAACGGACACTCTTGGCTTAGACAAATGCAGCCAACAACCCTGCTGGGAAGCCATAGTCCAGTCTGAATATTGTGTCCGGGTTTCAGGCGGTCTGAAATCCCGGACGCATGATTCAAAACCCGAACTGTCCGGGTGAATCCTGGACAGGTGGCAACCCTAAACGTAAGGGACGTTTCATTATCGACCACCAATGTTACGAGATATTTTCTTACTGATCATCAGTGTACAAATTACTGATGGCACTACTTTATTGTGAGTTAGAGAAATAATTTAGGCAGAGGTTTAATATTTCTATCCTCTTTGGTAAAAAGGTTAAAAAAAAGCCTGCTATATATAATGGATGCCAGAAAAAAGTAGTGTTGTACTGTGCTATGACCTGTTTATTTTCTTAGAGCGCTGCTCCAAGTGCCCATTTAACCCGCTCCAGTGACCCACTACTCTTGGGTGCCGATGTCCTGAAGTTCCCATCCTAGCCTATTGTGCAAAGTGTGACTGCGAGACATCGCACTCCTAAGCAGCCTATGTACTAGACCGGTGGATAGACTCAGCCTAGGCTCCTCCCAGGCCCACTGACCCATTTCACCCCACCCTTAGGACCTAGTCATAGAGTCATATCAGACATCAGAGAGCATGACCCATTTCACCCCACCCTTAGGACCTAGTCATACAGTCATATCAGACATCAGAAAGCATGACCCATTTTACCCCACCCTTAGGACCTAGTCATAGAGTCATATCAGACATCAGAAAGCATGACCCATTTCACCCCACTCTTAGGACCTAGTCATAGAGTCATATCAGACATCAGAGAGCATGACCCATTTCACCCCACCCTTAGGATCTAGTCATAGAGTCATATCAGACATCAGAGAGCATGACCCATTTCACCCCACCCTTAGGACCTAGTCATAGTCATATCAGACATCAGAGAGCATGACCCATTTCACCCCACCCTTAGGACCTAGTTATAGTCATATCAGACATCAGAGAGCATGACCCATTTCACCCCACCCTTAGGACCTAGTCATAGTCATATCAGACATCAGAGAGCATGACCCATTTCACCCCACCCTTAGGACCTAGTCATAGTCATATCAGACATCAGAGAGCATGACCCATTTCACCCCACCCTTAGGACCTAGTCATAGAGTCATATCAGACATCAGAGAGCATGACCCATTTCACCCCACCCTTAGGACCTAGTCATAGAGTCATATCAGACATCAGAGAGCATGACCCATTTCACCCCACCCTTAGGACCTAGTCATAGAGTCATATCAGACATCAGAAAGCATGACCCATTTCACCCCACTCTTAGGACCTAGTTATAGTCATATCAGACATCAGAGAGCATGACCCATTTCACCCCACCCTTAGGACCTAGTCATAGTCATATCAGACATCAGAGAGCATGACCCATTTCACCCCACCCTTAGGACCTAGTTATAGTCATATCAGACATCAGAGAGCATGACCCATTTCACCCCACCCTTAGGACCTAGTCATAGTCATATCAGACATCAGAGAGCATGACCCATTTCACCCCACCCTTAGGACCTAGTCATAGTCATATCGGACATCAGAGAGCAGGACCCATTTCACCCCACCCTTAAGACCTAGTCATAGAGTCCTGGGAGAAGCCTAGTCTGAGACCGCTTTTCATCCACTGATCTACTACAGGGGACTGCGGTGTCTCTGGGTCACACTTTCCCGTGCCTTGCTAGCCATGGATAAAAGAGGACATTTGAAGTCTAAGTAATGCCCTTTATTGGTTAACTTAAGTCTATTAAAGATTTAAGCTTTCAGGATAACTTGGATCACGTTGTCAGGCTTTTTACTTACACTGGTCTACAAATTTCGTGAAATTATTGACCTTCCGAGATAAAATGTGCTAATTCTTACATATTTTGATTAGATGAATTCGAAAACAGGTGATAAAGGTGCTGGTTGGCTAAAGTTTTCAAGATCTTTCACAATAAAGATTTATACACAGATGAGTACAGTGTCTTGAAAAAGTATTCATACCCCTTGAAATTTTCCACATTTTGTCATGTTGCAACCAGAAATGTAAATGTATTTTATTGGGATTTTATGTGATAGACCAACACAAAGTGACACATAATTGTGAAGTGGAAGGAAAATGATAAAAGGTTTTCCAAATGTTTTACAAATAAATATGTGAAAGTGTGGGGGGTACATTTGTATGGCGCCCCTCTGAGTCAATACTTTGTAGAACCGCCTTTCACTGCAATTACAGCTGCAAATCTTTTTGGGGATGTCTCTACCAGTTTTGCACATCTAGAGAGGGACATTTTTGCCCATTCTTCATTGCAAAATATCTCAAGCTCTGTCAGATTGGATGGAGAGCGTCTGTGAACAGCAATTTTCAAGTCTTGCCACAGATTCTCAATTCAATTTAGGTCGGGACTGTGACTGGGCCATTCTAACACATGAATATGCTTTGATCAAAACCGTTCCATTGTAGCTCTGGCTGTATGTTTCGGGTCGTTGTCCTTCTGGAAGGTGAACCTCCGCCCCAGTCTCAAGTCTTTTGCAGACTCTAACAGGTTTTCTTCTAGGATTGTCCTGTATTTGGCTCCATCCATCTTCCCATCAACTCTGACCAGCTTCCCTGTCCCTGCAGAAGAAAAGCATCCCCACAACATGATGCTGCCACCACCATGTTTCACGGTGGGGATGGTGTGTTCAGGGCGATGTGCAGCGTTAGTTTTCTGCCACACGTAGCATTTTCCTTTTAGGCCAAAAAGTTCAATTTTGGTCTCATCTGACCAGAGCACCTTCTTCCACATGTTTGCTGTGTCCCCCACATGGCTTCTCGCAAACTGCAAACAGGACTTCTTATGTCTTTCTTTCAACAATGTCTTTCTTCTTGTCACTCTTCCATAAAGGTCAGATTTGTGGAGAACACGACTAATAGTTGTCCTGTGGACAGATTCTCCCACCTGAGCTGTGGATCTCTGCAGCTCCTCCAGAGTTATCATGGACCTCTTGGCTCTTCTCTGATGAATGCTCTCCTTGCCCGGCCGGTCAGTTTAGGTGGACGGCCATGTCTTGGTAGGTTTGCAGTTGTGCCATACTCTTTCCATTTTCAGATGATGGATTGAACAGAGCTCCATGAGATGTTCAAAGCTTGGGATATTTCTTTATAACCTAACCCTGCTTTAAACTTCTCCACAACTTTATCCCTGATCATTGGCCTTCCTGATGCTGTTTGTTCACTAAGGTTCTCTAACAAACCTCTGAGGGCTTCACAGAACAGCTGTATGTATACTGAGATTAAATTACACACAGGTGGATTCTATTTACTAATTAGGTGTCTTCTGAAGGCAATTGTTTCCACTGGATTTTTGTTAGGGGTATCGGGGTAAAGGGGGCTGAATACAAATGTACCCCACACTTTTCACATATTTTATTTTGTTAAAAAAAAATAGAAAAACCATTTATCATTTTCTTCCACTTCACAATTATGTGCCACTTTGTGTTGGTCTATCACATAAAATCCCAATAAAATTAATTTAGGTTTTTGGTTGTAACGTGACAAAATGTGTAAAAGTTCAAGGGGTATGAATACTTTTTCAAGGCACTGTATTTTGATCTAATTTTGACCTGAAACTGGAGCCAGTTAATACTCCGGACCTAATTTTCCTTTATTAGTGTCCCAATTCTGGTACAATTTAGCTACTTTCATTTCCAAGCCTTTCTTCTTGTGGACCAGTGATGTAGGGGATCTAAGCTTGGATCATTAATAATTTAAGTTAGCCAATAAAGAGAAGGAAGATTTACCTGGACTGATGCAGAGCATGGAGGACACCTGTAAGTGAAATTCATATTTATTGACATGAAAGTACATATTGGTTTGTAGAGACGGACATTCATGTGACTCTAGCAACACCATTCACTTTTTCTATACTTTCAGAGGAAGTAAAGACAAGATATTCGTGGTGAAGATTAACCCCTATATGCCTGACAAGCTCATCACCGCTGGCGTGAAGCACATGAAGTTCTGGCGGCGTGCAGGTGAGAAGCTGAGAAGAAGCAGACTTGCATTTCAGAGGTAGCTACATAGCGTGACCATGTGGAGTTTCAGGTATACAACTCCAATCACAGCCAATCAGTAGACATGTGCACTGACAAAAAATGTGTTCGTTTTCGTTTCATTCTGGTTTTTTTTTTTTGCTAAATTTGGAAATTCGGAATTCGAAAATCTGAAAATTCGGATTTTCGAATCTCCGAATTTTCAAATTTTCAAATTTCCGAATTTTCAAATTCCAAATTTCCGATTTTCACATTCCAAATTTCCGGTTTTCACATTCCAAATTTCCGATTTTCACATTCCAAATTTCCGATTTTCACATTCCAGATTTCCGATTTTCACATTCCAAATTTCCGAATTTTCAAATTCCAAATTTCCGAATTTTCACATTCCAAATTTCCGAATTTTCACATTCCAAATTTCCGATTTTCACATTCCAAATTTTCGATTTTCAAATTTCCAAATTTTCAAATTCCAAATTTTCGATTTTTGAATTTTCTAATTCCAAACTTTCGAATTTCAGAATTTTTGGAAATTCCGAAATCCGAAAATCCGATAATTCGAAAATCCAAAAAAAAAGAAAGAAAATCAGTAAAATTCGAAATACTAACTAACTATTAAATTATAGGTATTGGAATTTCCTTTCAAATTTGGCTGTTTGTGAACATAACGAATACAAATTTATCTGAAGTTATAAAATTATCCGAAATAACGAATGCCGCATCTAAACGGAACAAATTAATAATAAATAATAATAAAAAACCTTTTTATTATTATTTATTATTATTATTTTGTTACGTTCCATTTGTTTAGATGTGGCATTCGTTATTTCGGATAATTTTATAACATCATTATTATTGTTATTTATTATTATTAGATTGTTACATTCTATTCCTTTAGATGCGGAATTCGTTATTTCAGATAATTCGTAACTTCGGATAAATTCGTACTCGTTACGTTCACTAACAGCCAAATTTGAAAGGAAATTCCAATACCTATAATTTAATAGTTATTATTAGTTACTGTAGTTATTTCAGATTTTCGGGTTTTCGAATTATCAGATTTTCATTCTTCTTTTCGGATTTTCAAATTTCCAAATTTTTGAATTTTCAAATATCCGAAATTTTGAATTTCCGAATTTCCGAACTTCCGAAATTTCGAATTTTCGGAAATTTAACAATTCTGAAATTTTAATATTCAGAAATTTTGGAATTAACGAATTTCTCAAAATTCCTTAAACGAATTTGGAACTAAACAAATTGCACGTGTCTACCAATCAGGCGGCTGCAACCTAACAAATGGCTGCCACTCCAGATCATTGGTTTGCAGCACAGTCAGAGTGTTCCTGCCAGTATGCAGAATGGTTTTGCTGTCTACTTGCTCAAACAGGTAAGCGAAACTGGTGGAGGGGGGTGGAATTTAAAGCAGATCTTCGCAACTAGGGTTGCACCAATACCGATACTAGTATCTGATATCTGGCCGGAGGCCAGTACTCCTGTTATCCTCAGCATAGCGGGGGGGGGGGGGGGGGGGCAGCTTCACAGATGATCAGTGTGACGGTAGGGACAATTACAAGCACCGATCTCCCTTTTGTAGCTTTTCTGACAGCCGCTTCTCCTCCTCTCCCTCCCGCGGCTTTAAGGGAGATCGATGCTTGTAACTACCCCCACCGCCGCACCGATCAACCCTGATTGTCCCCTGTTCGGTCCCCCCTCGTCCTGCATCTGTCAGGATGGAGAGCGGAGGAAGGAGCCGGTAAATCTGTCATTTACCGACTCCTTCTTTTTCCGAATGCACAGAGTCAGTAATCACTGACTGTATCATTTATCGTGAAATTGTGTTTATGATGCTTCAGTTTATGAATGGAGAGGAGCCTCTGTCTCCTCTCCATTCATCTTCAGTGCAGCTGAGGCTGCAAAGAACGGGATTGGGGAATCTGTGTCCTTCGTACCTTTCCCTGTCTAAAAGGTGAGATGTCAGGGGTCTGTTTAGACCTATGATATCTCACCAAAGCCCCCCCCCCCCCCCCCCAACAGGGTTGATAAAAAAAAATAAAAATAAAAAAACGAAAAATTGTAATAACAAATATTTAAACGTAAAATTGTAAAAATAATAAAAAAGAAAAAAAAAAGAAAGCATTGTTAAAAAAAATATATATATATATATATATATATATTTATTATAATATGTTTTTTATTTTTTAACAATGCTTTCTTTTTTTTTGGAGTGGTCGGTGTCAGTGTGTTTTTTTTATTTTATTTTTTATTATTTTTACAATTTTACGTTTAAATATTTGTTATTACAATTTTTTGTTTTTTTATTTTTTTTATTTTTGGATATGTGTGTGTGTGTGTGTGTGTGTGTGTGTGTATATATAATATAAATAAATTGTAAAAAATAATAAAAAAAAAAATTGTAAAAAAAATTTAATTAAAATTAAAAACTACTGACACAGTCCACGCCTAATCAGTGCTGCATATTAGTGCTACTGTCACATGACATTAAAAAAAAAAAAATGTATCGGTATTCGGTATTGGCGAGTACTTTAAAAAATAAAAATATCGGTACTTGTACTCTGTCTTCGGTGCTGTGGTCTTCTGACAAATGATGTCTTCAGATCATCTTCTTCTACCTTATTGGTCGTCAATACTACATACAGTAGATGTTAGGACATCAGCACATCTCTCTGTATTATGACATTATGACAACTCCCAGGGGGCGGGTCCATGACAGCCTGGGCTAACAGGAAGTGGGTTGCATAACACTGTCTGTTCTTTAACCTGCAAGAGGATCTGTGGCTGCCTGCGGAGTGGAGTTTCTGTGCGTTTTTTTATTTTTAAAGTGGCCGGACAAGCAAATAAAAAAAATTGAACCTGGAGATCTGCTGTAAAATGTGTCAGTGGAAGGAACACTGATTAAAATGATGTTGCTGTGAGATTGTCTATATAAGAACAAAAGATCTTTTTCTATTGCAGGCGGGGGGCTGGTAGGACGCAAAGCTTGTATCGGAAGCGGCACAAAGATTGACACCATGATGTGCGCGGTGTACGGCTGGACGGAGGAAATGTCCTTTTCCGGGACGTGCACAGGAGACGTGTGTATATGGAGGGATCTGTTCCTCATGAAGACGATAAAGGCTCACGATGGTCCCGTATTCAGCATGCACGCCCTGGATAAGGTGAGAGAACACGGCCGAGGTTTTATTCCTTCTCCCACTTCTATGTCTTATATGAAAAAGTGGATGTTTGGAGCAAGAGAATTCCGAAATTTAAATTTCCTGAACCAGAGGAGCTTACGCTCTAAAGTCCCACCACAGTCGCACACCATTATTATTATTATTATATATTTATCTAGCTGTGACATATACCACAGCGCTGTACAACATTAAGTTGGTCACATCAGTTTACACTCTAATGTACCACCACAGTCACATACATTTATACATTTTTATAGCTCTGGCATATACCGAAGTGTTGTACAGAGAACACTGATCCTCAGTCTTTGCACCAGAGGAGCTTACACTTTAATGACCCCCCCCCACAGTCACACATAATTATTATACGTTTATATACAGTAGCTCTGACATATACCGCAGTGCTGTACAGAGAACACTGAGCCAGTCACACCAGTCTCTGCACCAGAGGAGCTTACACTCTAATGTTCTACCACAGTCACAGGCTACTATTATTATACGTTTTATGTATCTCTGACATATTCCATCACGCTGTACAGAGAACACTGAGTCGGTCACATCGGTCTCTACACACCGCAGGATACATTGTAATGTCACACCACAGTCACAAGCTACTATTATTATATTATTATATAGCTCTGACATATACCGCAGTGCTGTACAGAGAACACTGAGCCAGTCACATCAGTCTCTGCACCAGAGGAGCTTACACTCTAATGACCCACCACAGTCGCACACTATTATTTAGACCTGTGCCATTCGTTTAGTTCCGAATTTGTTTAACGAATTTTGACAAATTCGTTAATTCTGAAATTTCCAAATTTTTCAATTTTCGTATTTCCGAAAATACGAATTTCCGAATTTTAAATTTACGAAATTACGGATTTCCGAATTTATGAATTTCCGAATTTATGAATTTCCGTATTTTCAAATTTTCCTAATTTCTGGAAATTCGGAATTTCGAAATTTCGGAAATTCAGCATTTCGGAAATTCGAAAATTCGGAAATAGTTAACTATTATTTCAAATTTTACTGATTATCTTTCTTTTTTTCAGATTTTCAAATTTTTGGAAAATCCGGTAATTCGAAATTCAAAAATTTGAAATTCGGAAATTCGAAAAATCCGAATTTTCGTTTTTCATAATTTCGAATTCCTGGAGTTTTTGAATTTCTGAAATCACGAATTTTGAATTTCCGTATTTTTAAATTTCCTTATTTCCGAAAATTCGAAATTTTGGAAATTTTGAAATTCGAAATTTGGAAATTCGGAAATTTGAAAATTTGGGAATATTTGAATTTTACTGATTTTCCTTCTTTTTTTTTTCAGATTTTTGAATTTTTGAATTTCCGAAAAAAAGCAAAAAAACGAATGAAACGAAAACAAATTAATTTTTTGTCAGTGCACATGTCTACTATTATTATACATATTATATAGCTCTGACACATACCGCAGTGCTGTACAGAGAACACTGAGCCATTCACATCTGTCTCTGCACCAGAAGAGCTCACACTCTAATGTCCCCAACATAGTCACACAGTATTATTATTGGTATTCATGTATTTAGCGCTGACATATTCTGTAGGGAGGTACCAATATTTCCACCATTGCCCCAGTAGGGGCAAGTAGAAAGGGCAGTAGAAGGTGTACACAGTGACATCTTACGTTTCCTCTGTCAGGGTTTTGTGACCGGAGGGAAGGATGGCGTGGTCGCCTTGTGGGATGACTCCTTTGAGCGATGCCTCAAAACCTACGCAATCAAGAGAGCCGCGTTGGCTCCCGGTTCTAAAGGTGAGCTGCTGCCTGGTGCTCTATGTTAAATTAGCCGCCCTGGTCTGTTATTGACTTTACATACGAATAAGAAATTAGGCAAGTTGACTAAACCACGAGTCCTGGTGGCGAGATGAGTCACACCTGTCCATGTTATGTTCCAGATTCCCAATAACTATCAATGGTCCTGATTCATCAAGCTGCAATAGCCTTTAGGGGTGTGCTAGATAATACTTGAAGTTATTTCATACTTAATGTTAAAATGACGTGATAATATTGTCTGAGGGGCAGTTGTAGCATTCTTTAAGTGCACCTTTGTAAGGGAAACAGCAGATGGCGCCAGCTAAGTGCGGTATATGGGAAAAGACTTTATTACTCGCAAGATGCATAAAGATATGAGCATATAAAACACCCAGGGCTGCCATCAGGGGGGCAGAGCCGATACAACTGTAAGGGGCCCCGGGATCCGAGGGGCCCGCCCGGGCCAGAAGAAGGCAGGATGGGTGAAGGGGAGCCATGTTGTGCGCCAAAGAAAAGATCTTGCTGTTTTCTGTGTCATTGAGCTCAGACATCGAGCTCTTTACTGCCACCTCTGGCTACTATGTGCATGTGCACCCCTCGTGTGAGCTGCCTGTACTGTGCTCCTCTGTGTCAGCAACATGTCAGCTTTGTGAAAACGAACTGGGAGTATGTAGGAAGATTTCCTTTACAAGTAGGGGCTGTGAAGGAAAGGGAGGGGGGCTGTTTGTGTACAGGGAGGGGCCAGAGGCTTGTGTGTTTACAGATGTGTGCATGTGTGGGGCTGGTATATATATATATATATATATATATATATATATATATATATATATATACATATACACAGATACAGGTGGGGGGGTTACATATATACAGGAGTGAGGGGGGCTGACATATAGGCAGGTATGAGGGGGG
Organism: Aquarana catesbeiana; assembly: GCF_042186555.1. Lineage (NCBI taxonomy): Eukaryota > Metazoa > Chordata > Amphibia > Anura > Ranidae > Aquarana > Aquarana catesbeiana. The sequence continues at coordinate 22,009,648 of NC_133336.1, forward strand.
GGTTGTCATATAGGCAGGTATGAGGGGGGGTTGTCATATATACAGGTGGGGGCTGACATATATACAGGTGTGTGTGGGGGGGGAAGGCTGACGTATATACAGGCGTGGGGGGGCTGACATATATACAGGTGTGTGAGGGGGGCTGGCATACATACAGGGGTGGGGGGGCTGATATATATACAGGTGGGGGGGCTGACATATATACAGGTGTGAGGGGGCTGACATATATACAGGTGTGAGGGGGGGTTGTCATATATACAGGTGGGGGACTGACATATATACAGGTGTGTGTGTGTGTGGGGGGGGGGGGTAAGGCTGACATATATACAGGTGTGAGGGGGTCTGACATATATACAGGTGTGAGGGGGACTGGCATATATACAGGTGCGGGGGGTGACATATATACAGGTGTGTGGGGGGTGGGGTTGACATATTTACAGGTGTGAGAGGGGCTGGTATATATACAGGATTGAGGGGGGGGCTGACATATATACAGGATTGAGGGGGGGGCTGACATATATACAGGATTGAGGGGGGGGCTGAGTGCGTACAGGTGAGGTGGCCGGTGTGTGGATTCGGTTGGATGGCCCGTGGGCAAGCCCTGGGGAATGTTGGTGGTCAGGTTTGGGGGGGGGGCAGGCCTAAAGCTGTGTAAGGGGCCCAAAAATCCAAAATTTTCCGATGGCTGCCCTGAAAACACCCAATGTGTTCTGCTGTTGAGCCTCAGTCTGTCTTCAGGAGCCAGGAAGCAGATACCCCTGTCAGGAGCTGTGTAGGACATAAAAAACAAAACCGGACATTCTGGAGCCACCCTGGGAGTGCATGGACTGCACCTGGGTGGGCCGCAGTGAGGGGAGCATGGCTTATGCACCATCCACATAAGTTAGTCTCTACCGGTGGACGGCTTCCATCCAATGTGGCATGGCTGCAGATGAGCTCTTTGATTTTATATTTCTGTGAGTTTGCATTTGGCTTTTTAATCGCATTAAACCCATTGATGCTGCACTTATCTGGCTCCCTTGTTTTTTTTTTTTTCTTTGTAGGTTTCGGGCAGTGCACCCGGTTCTTTCAGGGGAGAGGTGACAGATCGTGTGTTCATACTATGTATGAACACCATCTTTCTCTCCTCCTAGACAGTCCCATCCCCCTACAGTTAAAAACACACCTAGGGAACACATTTAACCACTTGATCGCCCCCTAATGTTAACCCCTTCCCTGCCAGTGACAATTACACAGTAATCGGTGCATTTTTGTAGCACTGATCACTGTATAATTGTCAGTGGTTTCAAAAAAGTGTCAAAAGTGTCCGGTGTGTCCACCATAATGTCGATGTCCCAATAAAAATCGCAGATCGCTGCCATTACTAGTAAAAAAAAAAAAAAAAAATAATAATAAAAATGCCATAAATCTATTCTCTATTTTGTAGACGCTATAACTTTTGCGCAAACCAATCAATATACGCTTATTGCGTTTTTTTGGGTTTTTTTAACCAAAAATATGTAGTAGAATACATATCGGCCTAAACTGGGGAAAAAAATATTTGTTTTGATAAAAAATGTGATGTATTTACTATAGCAAAAAGTGAAAGATATTGTGTGTTTTTTTTTTTTTCCAAAATTGCCGCTATTTTTTTGTTTATTTTATTTTGTGATCAAATACCACCAAAAGAAAGCTCTATTTGTGGGAAAAAAAGGATGTCAATTTTGTTTGGGTACAACGTCGCACGACCGCGCAATTGTCAGTTAAAGCAACGTAGTACCGAATCGCAAAAAATGGCCCGGTCATTAAGCAGCCATATCTTCCGGGGGTTGAAGTGGTTAAAATCCCCGCAATGTACATAGACTACCCAGAGGGGAGGGTTTTTTTTTTTTCTCAAGAAAAGTGGAGTTGCTCTTTAAGCTTAAGGGTTTACAAAAATAAAGAAAAGAATTACTAATGTATTTAAAAAATGGTATTCATGGCTTTATATATTTTTATTAGAGAAATTCTGTCCTTTAACTTACAGTATACTGTATATCCACATCAATTTCAGGGCTCCTATTAGAAGATAACCCTTCTATCCGTGCCATATCTCTGGGACACGGCCATATCCTGGTGGGAACAAAAAATGGAGAGATCCTGGAGGTGGATAAGAGTGGACCAGTCACCCTTCTGGTCCAGGTGAGTGTAGCTCAACCCGATGCAGCCTGGCCTTGGCATGCTATAGTCTAGAATCTCAGCTAACGCCAACTTGTTCTCCCCAGGGACATATGGAGGGAGAAGTTTGGGGTTTGGCCACCCACCCGCATTTACCCATCTGTGCCACTGTAAGCGATGACAAGACCCTCCGCATCTGGGACCTCTCCCCCAGCCATTGCATGCTCGCTGTGCGCAAACTGAAGAAAGGCAAGTTCCAAAAATTGGATTACTCAAGGTGGACACACTGGTTTTGTTGCTGGGGTGGGGCATCGTTGTTTCCCATAACCATCCACCAATACAAATGCACCCATACTGGCTCCTCTAGCTCTATGTCAAAGCTTTAGATGGGGAGAAACAGGCATGGGGGAGTATGAGACCCAATTTGAATAATAAAGCTTGATAAGTTTAAAGAAGAAAAATGGAAAATTGTATCAAATATTTACCAAAATTTTATTTTTCTGGTGCCAATCCATGGCAGCATACACATGGTAGTATGCTGCCATATTGGTGGCAGAAAAATGGAAAATGGTATCAAATACTTAAATTTTTCTTTCCTGTTGCCAATCAATGGCAGCATACTACCACATGTATGCTGCCAAGTTGGCACCAGGAATAAAGCATTCTTTGGTGGTGTGGTCTGTTTGTATCGTCTAAACAAAGGTAACCGTGATATTGGGGTGATACGGACTTACAGGTTGGAACTTTTAAATTCATATGTAGAATGAGCACTTTCAAGGCACTAATTACACAACGAATTGCATCTGTTCAAGTGTCCGAGTGTTGTCACTTGTCTGTGTCTCCTTACTGCCCCCAGGTGGTCGGTGCTGTTCTTTCTCTCCAGATGGGAAAGCTCTAGCTGTCGGTCTAAATGACGGAAGTTTTTTAATCGTCAACGCAGACACGCTGGAGGACTTGGTGTCTTTTCACCACAGGAAGGATGTGATTTCTGACATTCGCTTCTCCCCTGGTGAGAAGATAGTTGGGCAAGGCAAAGATTGGGGTATTTTCAGGGTGTATCTTGGGTCTGAACCTGCTGGAAATATCTTTTTATTTTGTTTCAGGTTCTGGTAAATACGTGGCTGTTGCTTCCTATGACAACTTTGTGGATATTTACAATGTGATGAGCAGTAAACGAATTGGAGTGTGTAAGGGGTCCACAAGCTACATCACCCACCTGGACTGGGACACCCGAGGTCAGTGATGGCTCTATGCAGTGAAGTTCTGAAAGCATCCCTAATTAGATATTACTTGATATGTAGTTGGGTCATAGGTGATATATTATGTCGTTTTTATTGTTGAATTTTACAGTATATGTATTATAGTTTGGATATGCAGATGATCTAGTTTGGTTATAGATTATATGGTTAAATGATATAGGTGATATAATTTGGGTTATTCGATAATATAGTTGGATGATATAGATCAGTGGTCTCTAAACTGCGGCTCGGGGGACAGGTGCTGCCCATTACTTGCCTTTATCCTGCCCTTGGGGCACTATTCATCTCACTGATAGGAGACACTATTCTGCCCACTGACACCAACAAAGGGGCATAATTCCTGCCACTGAAACCAACAATGGAAGCACTATTTTTCCCACTAATACCAAAGATAGGACATGGTTTACTCCAACTGATGCCTAAAATAAACTCCTATTTCTGCTGGCCACAGCCCCCCAAAAGTCTGAAGGACAGTAAATTGGCTCTTCGCTTAGAAAGTTTGGAGACCGCTGATCTAGATGATATAGTTGGGTTATATAGATGATAGAGTTTGTTTAAATAAATGGTAGAATGGAGTCACCGATGATGCAGTTGGGTTGTTTTCTGGCCCTTTGCGTAGAAAGGCTGGAGACCCCTGATCTAGATGATATAGTTGGGTTATATAGATGATAGAGTTGGAGACCCCTGATCTAGATGATATAGTTGGGTTATATAGATGATAGAGTTGGTTTAAATAAATAATAGAATGGAGTCACCGATGATGCAGTTGGGTTGTTTAGATCAGTGGTTTCCAAAATCTGGCCCGGGGGCTGGATGTGGCCCTTTGCTTGCCTTTATCTGGCCCTTGGGGCACTATTCCACCAGTTGCTTAGAAAGTTTGGAGAGCCCTGGCATAGATGATGCAGTTGGGTTTTATAAATTACAGAGTTGGATTATATGGATGATAAAGTTGGGCCACAGATGGTGCAGTTGGGCTATATATACACGATAGGGTAGGGTAACAGATAACACAATTTGGTTATGTAGATCAGTGTTTCTCAACTCCAGTCCTCAAGGCGCCCCAACAGGTCATGTTTTCAGGATTTCCATTATTTTGCACAGGTGATTTGATCTGTTTCACTTCCTTAGTAATTACCACAGTCGTTTCATCTGAGGGAAATCCTGAAAACATGACCTGTTGGGGCGCCTTGAGGACTGGAGTTGAGAAACACTGATGTAGATGATACAGTTGGGTTATGTAGATGATACACTTGGATTATATGGATAATAAAGCTGGGTCACAGTTGAAACTGTTAGATTATACAGATGATCAAGTTGGGTATTTTATTTAGGGTGTTGCAGACATTAGCTGGTATTTTAATTAGGAAAGGTTTAATGTGCTGGCCACACAGGACGCAGGAGGTGCATTTGCTCCATCAAACATTGCATTCAATTATCTCTGGCCCCAATCTTGACAGTCAAATCCAAACATTACAGCCATAGCCGACAACCAGCTGTAATGCCCCCTGGTGGTCCCCACAGCTTATTACAACTGGCATTCAGTGTGCTTTCTGCTCTGTCCTTAGGGAAGCTGATACAGGTGAACACCGGGGCCAAGGAACAGCTATTTTTTGAAGCCCCTCGAGGAAAAAGGCAAATGATTCCAGCCCACGAGGTAGGAAAACAGTTTCTATGTTTGTGGAAAGTTTTGAAAACAAATGTTTTCTCCATTTATGAATGGTTTTATGGGTGGTAAGGAAAGAAAAACATCTTTTAATAAGACACGTATAAATTAATCCAGTAAATGATGGTATATAGAGGTGTCACGTGACCATGTTTTCATAATAGCATTATTTGATTATCAGAATGTGTGAATTTTTTCTGCTTGGGCACTTCAGTTGTTCAGAGATCTGATGAGGAACTTTGTGCTCATAGTTGACATTTTCAGAAGTTTTGATTAATTAATAATCGGCATCCATTCAATGATACTTTCTTTCTCGAACATCACGGGACACAGAGCCACAGTAATTACTGATGGGTTATATAGGTATCACTGGTGATTGGACACTGGCACACCCTATCAGGAAGTTCAACCCCCTATATAATCCCTCCCCCTTGCAGGGATACCTCAGTTTTTACGCCAGTGTCTTAGGTGATGGACGTGTAAAGGTGTCCTGTGCTGAGCTCCAAAGGGAATATCCTAAGATCCTATACTGGGGCAAGCCAGGCGAACCGGATCCATTCAAAGTGTCTTTTCATGGCCGAATTGAATGGTACCCGGGCCTCGTGTCCGAAGAAACGAGGTTTTACCCGTAATGCTTCTCTTTTTAGAGAGCTGGACCCCGCAGATCAGAAAATGGCTTTAAACTTCTTAATTTCTGGCGAGGTGCTTTACGGTCCCAGAACTGTTGGATCCCCCTACTGATGGGGGCCCCAGTCTCTGACGGTTTTTTCAAACGGAGCCCACCGTGAGAGGTGAAGATTGGGTCTGTGTAAACAGCACCCTGCGGCTGGATAAGGTAAGAGGAGATTCCACAGAATTTTTGAGTTCTAGTGGCTTTTCTCCTTTAAGGTAAATGCATGCTATGCCTATTGTGACCACCGGGGGCTGCCAAGAGCACAAACCTACACATGCTGACTGTCTGTCTCAGGTGTTTCATTGCTGATTATGTCCCAGCGTCTCAAGCAGGCTGCAAACAGGTAAGATGGAAAGGGGGATTTCTCATGTTTGAATGTTCCCCCCCCAGGCTAGGGGCCACAGGGGTCTAGAAAGTGGTTATATCACCCGGGCTCTGCGGCCTAATGGCCACCATCTCTGAAGATAGCCGTTCAGGCAGATCTTGTTACCAGCCTCCCTCCCTCCCTCCCCCCCCCATCCCCAGCCTTTCTCCGGAAGCATGACAGGAGAGTCGGCAGCGCGGGAAGCGCTCGTTTTTTTCAAAACTCGAGGGGGGGGGGCGGTAGAGGAGGGGGCGGGACGTCAGCACAGGTGCTTAGACTCCCACTCAGGCCAGCTGCAGGCTATTAAAGGCACTCTGTACAGGTGCACACAGCCTTCTGAGAGACACAGAGCTGACGGTCGCATGTAAGGTGGGACACAGGCATTCTCCTAGGCAGCATTTACTGAAGTAACACCAGACTGAGCATTGGGTAGCAAGGCTTTTAGCCAGACTACATCGCTCAGCGGGCAGTGTTCATTTGTATACCTCACACCTTGTTGCTTTGCACTATGGGTAGAAGAGGTTCAAACACCCCAGGAACCAGAGACACTAGGGGATCTCGTTCAGGTTCTGAGGGCCCCCTGTCGGCACCATCCTCCCCCCCTAAAGATAGGCCAGGGACGGCTAGCCAGGGAGAGCCATCGGGGTCAGGGGCTACACCTGCTTCTGGCACTTCAGCCCCTGTATATATTACACAAGAGGTTTTTTCCTCAACCATTAATGGTCTAGAGGAAAGATTAATGGCCGTGATTACGTCTTCACTCAGTGGAAGAAAACGCACTAGGCTTTCCTCTGTTCCCCAAGACTCTCAGACAGAGGAGCTCTGGGATAAAGGAGATGAATCCCTTTCAGAGGATCGGGATGGGACGGATGATTCCTCTTCCGAGGATTCAGGTGGAGAGGGACCTTCTGCGACTTCCCAAGAGGAGAAAGTCTTAGTGCAGATCCTCACTGGTTTGGTCCGCTCCACATTTAAGTTGCCCATACCTGAAACTGCTAAAGAATCCTCTTCTGCTTTGGGGTCACTGAAACCTTTCCAAGCAGCACATGCTTTTCCTGTTCATACTTTACTTGAAAAGCTTATTTATTCTGAGTGGGATCACCCAGACAAACGTTTTTTTCCGCCGAGAAAGTTTTCAACACTTTATCCGATGGAAGAAAAGTTTACTAAAATATGGGGAATACCGGCTATTGATGCCGCCATTTCCTCCGTAAATAATAGCCTGACTTGTCCTGTAGACAATGCTCAGATGCTCAGGGAACCTGTAGATAAAAGGATGGAATCCCTATTGAAGGATGTTTTCTCCTTAGCAGGATCAGTGGCCCAACCTGCAGTAGCAGCGATTGGAGTCTGTCAATACTTAAGAGACCATGTTAAGCAGGTCATCAAAGTATTACCTGAACAGCAGGCCCAGGGGTTTGCTAACCTTCCAGCAGCCTTATGCTTTGTGGCTGACGCCATTAGAGATTCTATCGTGCAAACCTCCCGTCTTTCACTGGGGTTGGTGCATATACATAGAATCCTATGGTTGAAAAATTGGTCAGCCGAAGCACCATGTAAGAAGCTACTGGCTGGGTTTCCATTTCGTGGTGCAAGGTTGTTTGGAGAGGACTTGGATAACTATATCAAGAGAATCTCTTGTGGGAAAAGCACTCTCTTACCTGTCAAGAAGAAGAGTAAGCGTCCCTCTTTCAAACGGACTCTTTCCCCAGCGCCGGGGGCTTCAGCCTCCAGGCAGTCTCGACGGCCGCCTCAATCGGGGTCCAGAGACAAGAGTCAACCCCAGGGACAAAAGAAGTCCTGGGGAAAGAAGCCTACTAGGCAAAACACTAAGACCTCTGCATGAGGGGGCGCCCCCGCTCACTCGAGTGGGGGGAAGACTGCGACAGTTCTCAGAGCTCTGGCACGAGGACTTCCAGGACAGATGGGTAATCTCCACGGTAACCTTAGGGTACAAGCTGGAGTTTCAGGAATTCCCCTCTCCTCGGTTCCTCAGATCAAATGTTCCCAGAGACCCAGAGAAGAAGCAGTCGCTCCTTCTAGCGTTAGAGCGACTTTTGTCGCAGGAGGTCATTATGATAGTTCCCGCAAAGGACCAGGGATTGGGCTTCTATTCCAACCTTTTTACGGTCCAAAAGCCAAATGGGGATGTCAGGCCCATTCTGGACTTAAGGGATCTGAACCGATTCCTAAGGATTCAATCCTTCCGCATGGAATCAATTCGAACAGTAGTTCCCACCCTGCAGGGAGGAGAATTTCTGGCATCAATAGACATCAGAGATGCATATCTGCATGTGCCCATTTTTCCTGCTCATCAGAAGTTTCTGCGCTTCGAGGTAGGAGGGCGCCATTTCCAGTTTGTGGCTCTGCCTTTCGGGATAGCCACTGCACCTCGAGTGTTCACAAAGATCTTGGCTCCTCCTCTGGCCAGATTAAGGGCTCAGGGTATAGCTGTCATAGCATACCTAGACGACCTGCTCTTGATCGACCGGTCGGTAGCCTCTTTGAAGGGAAACTTGAGGACCACGGTCAGGTATCTAGAACACCTGGGTTGGATCCTCAACTTAGAAAAGTCTTTCCTAAAACCAGTAAGAAGACTGGAGTATTTAGGTCTGATTATAGATACAAGCCAGGAGAAGATATTTCTACCCCAGGCAAAGATCACTGCTTTGAGAGAGCTGATTCTGACAGTAAGGACCAAGAAGGGTCCCTCAGTCTGCCTTTGTATGAGGCTACTAGGGAAGATGGTGTCTTCATTCGAAGCAGTTCCCTATGCTCAGTTTCACTCAAGAATGCTGCAACACAGTATTCTGTCGACCTGGAACAAGAAGGTTCAGGCATTAGACTTTCCGATGCACCTGTCGCATGCGGTGCGTCAGAGCCTCAATTGGTGGCTCATACCCGAAAACCTGCAGAAGGGGAAATCCTTTCTACCGGTTACCTGGACGGTGGTAACAGATGCCAGTCTGTCAGGTTGGGGAGCAGTTCTGGAACAGGCTGCGGTCCAAGGGGTATGGTCCAAGACAGAGAGGACCTTACCCATCAACATTCTGGAGATCCGGGCGATACATCTAGCTCTAAAAGCCTGGACTATCAGGCTACAGGGTTGTCCGGTCAGGATCCAGTCCGACAATGCCACAGCAGTGGCTTATGTCAATCATCAGGGAGGCACCCGGAGCCGAGCTGCTCAAAAAGAGGTGAACCAGATCTTAGTCTGGGCAGAGATGCATGTGCCATGCATATCGGCAGTTTTCATCCCGGGAATAGAAAATTGGCAGGCGGACTATCTAAGTCGCCAGCAGTTACTTCCAGGGGAATGGTCTCTGCATCCCGATGTCTTTTGGGCCATATGCCAAAGATGGGGGGTTCCAGATGTAGATCTCTTTGCATCCCGATTCAACAAAAAGATAGACAGATTTGTGGCAAGGACAAAAGATCCTCTTGCATGCGGGACGGATGCGTTGGTGATTCCGTGGCATCGGTTCTCACTGATTTACGCATTCCCGCCTATTCTGCTACTACCACGACTCCTTCGCAGGATCAGGCAGGAAAGGAAGTCGGTACTTCTGGTGGCCCCCGCTTGGCCCAGAAGGACTTGGTATGCAGAAATAGTAAGGATGACGGTGGGTTCCCCGTGGACCCTACCGGTACGCCCAGACCTGTTATCTCAAGGTCCAGTGTTCCATCCTGCCTTACAAACGCTAAATTTGACGGTTTGGCTATTGAGACCCACGTTCTGAAGAGTCGTGGGCTCTCAGGTCCTGTCATATCTACCTTGATTAATGCAAGGAAGCCAGCTTCCAGGATGATTTATCATAGAGTCTGGAAGGCTTATATAACCTGGTGTGAATCCAGAGGTTGGCATCCCAGGAAATATGTCATAGGTAGAATCCTTGATTTTCTACAGATGGGATTAGAGATGAAGCTGGCCTTGAGTACCATCAAGGGCCAGGTCTCTGCTTTATCAGTATTATTTCAGCGGCCACTTGCTTCGCATTCTTTGGTCCGAAACTTTATGCAGGGGGTGATGCGTCTTAATCCTCCGGTTAAAGCGCCCCTAAACCCCTGGGACTTGAATTTGGTCCTGGCTGTGTTACAGAAACAGCCTTTTGAACCAATAAGTCAGATTCCTTTGGTCTTGTTGACAAGGAAATAAATTTTTCTGGTGGCCATCTCTTCTGCTAGAAGAGTATCAGAATTAGCAGCTCTTTCCTGTAAGGAGCCTTATTTGATTATACACAAGGATAGAGTGGTACTACGCCCTCATCCTAGTTTTTTACCGAAGGTGGTTTCTGATTTTCATTTAAACCAAGACATTGTTCTACCTTCCTTTTTTCCAGATCCCTGTTCTCCGGAAGAGAGATCTCTACATTCGTTGGATGTAGTAAGAGCAGTTAAGGCCTATCTAGGGGCAACTACTCAGATCCGCAAGACGGATGTTTTGTTTGTGCTGTCAGAGGGTCCCAATAGAGGACAGGCAGCGTCAAAAGCTACCATTTCTAAATGGATTCGACAGTTGATCATTCAAGCTTACGGTTTGAAACAGAAGATTCCTCCATTTCAGATCAGGGCACATTCCACAAGGGCTATTGGTGCTTCTTGGGCAGTGCATCACCGGGCCTCTATGGCTCAAATCTGCAAGGCCGCAACCTGGTCTTCAGTTCATACATTCACCAGATTCTATCAGGTGGATGTGAGAAGGCATGAGGATATCGCCTTTGGGCGTAGTGTGCTGCAGGCAGCGGTACAGGGTCCTCAGGTCTGATTGCACCCTACTTGGTCGTGGTTCCCCCCCCTTAGGTAGCATTGCTCTGGGACATCCCATCAGTAATTACTGTGGCTCTGTGTCCCGTGATGTTCGAGAAAGAAAATAGGATTTTTTAAAACAGCTTACCTGTAAAATCCTTTTCTTTCAAAGGACATCACGGGACACAGAGGTCCCGCCCCTCTTCTAATACACTATATTGCTTGGCTACAAAACTGAGGTATCCCTGCAAGGGGGAGGGATTATATAGGGGGTTGAACTTCCTGATAGGGTGTGCCAGTGTCCAATCACCAGTGATACCTATATAACCCATCAGTAATTACTGTGGCTCTGTGTCCCGTGATGTCCTTCGAAAGAAAAGGATTTTACAGGTAAGCTGTTTTAAAAAATCCTATTTTTTCCTCATTAATCCACAAATTTATTCTGCCTGTCTTAGTACAATAGGACTGTAATCAAATCAGAAAACCCCCAACCCTGCCCACCTCTTTTCTTTAGGGACACAAAGTACTTTTCTCCAGGCTCCAAAGATGAGGAGTCACATGAGCAGATTAAAGACATTTGATCATGTGATCAAACCTATACATTTGTACTAGACTACACATTAAAGACTAAGTACAGGTCCTCTGTGGAGCAGGGAGGGCAGTAAGCATATACGGAGCATTCATGTTTTCCCTGAAACCCTAATTCACTCTCTGGGGTTGTTCAATAAATTGCCGTGCATGTTCCAACCCAACACTGATTCACAACTTACACAAGGCATGGACCCTTCGCCGGCCTCCTGGTAATAGTGCTCATGTGGAAGGCATCTGACTGCATAGTGAGGAGTCAAGGAAATGGTCCCATGAATGGATTCTCAGGAATATGTTAAGTGAATAGGGCTTTGCAGTGGGCAGATGACGAAGTAATTAACCCTTACCCTTTATTCTCTAGCAGTGGTCTCCAAACTGTGGCTGATCGGCCAGATGTCGCCCTTTGCTTGCCTTTATCCGGCCCTTGGGACACTATTACTCCCACTGACTTGAACCACTAGTCCTCCTACTGACACCAACAAGGGGCCATTATTTCTCCCACTGATACCAACAAGGGGCCACTATTTCTCTCACTGATGCCAACAAGAGAACACTATTTCTCCCACTGATACCAACAAGGGCACACTATTTCTCCCACTAACACCAACAAAGGGCCAATATTTCTCCCACTAACACCAACAAGAGGACACTATTTCTCCCACTGATACCAACAAGAGGACACTATTTCTCCCACTGATACCAACAAGGGGACACTATTTCTCCCACTAACACCAACAAGGGGACACTATTTCTCCCACTAACACCAACAAGGGGACACTATTTCTCCCACTGATACCAACAAGGGGACACTATTTCTCCCACTGATACCAACAAGGGGACACTATTTCTCCCACTGATACCAACAAGGGGACACTATTTCTCCCACTGACACCAACAAGGGGATACTATTTCTCCCACTAACACCAACAAGGGAACACTATTTCTCCCACTGATGCCAACAATGGGATACTATTTCCCCTACTGATACCAATGATGGGGCACTTTTTCTCCCACTGATTCCACTGATAGGGCACTATTCCTCCTTCTCCTGAATACAGGCTCTACATCATTTATTTACTCCCACTGACCACCAACCTGAAGCATTGTTTACTTCCTCTATTGCCGGGACATTTTCATTTCTGCTGGCAACAATCTGGCCCCCCTGAAGTCTGAAGGACAGTAAACTGGCCCGTCGTTTTAAAAGGTTTGGAGACCCCTTGCTCTAAAACAAACCTGTTACTGCAGCCTAAAAGGGCAAAGTACTGTACAATGTTGCTTTAGGACTGGCATATCAAACTGGCATTTTAGGGCCCCATATGTTCCACTTTCTTCTTCTTTGTACCCCTTATTTACAGTAAGTAAGCATTTTTCAGGGTTTTTTTTTCCTTTTATTTTCACCTGACGATCCTTCCAGTATTTTACTTTATGCCCTATGGTGGCATTGCTCATTCACTGTATCTATGGAGAAGTAGAGGTGTTACACTAGGACCAAAAAAAAATTGTGTTAGAACCATAGAACTCCTCTCTCTCATCATCAACATAATATGGGGTGGGAAGGATGTTTTGTAGTCTACAAAGAGAAGTGAGAGGTCAGTTGACCAAATGTCATTAAATCCTAGAACATGGAGTAGCTTCTCTAAGAGACTAGGATGGGCAGTGGAAAGGGGGGTTATCTGATTTTAGATTCCCTTTAAGCCTATTTGGAGCACTCAACACCCCTGTGTATACTGATTTTACTTTTCCTCAGGCAGAGAAGATCTCCTGGTCCTCGTGGACAAGTGTCCTGGGTGCAAGCTGTGAGGGCATCTGGCCAGTGATTGGAGAGGTCAGTGACGTAACTGCCGCCTCACTTACCAATGATGGCAAAGTCTTGGCAACTGGTGACGATTTTGGATATGTGAAGCTATTTCGATACCCCGTAAAAGTAAGAAGGAAAATCTAGTTGTTCATATAATGTACAACATGACTGAACTACTAATAACCCGGAGGATTAGATTATCAAAATGCGCGCACACACACACACATGCCTTACTAAAGCAGTCTGCTCACATAATTTGTAATAAAAACAACTTTGTTATTCTGAAGCTTCCCTCCAACCACTTTGCATATTATTTTATATATACTGTGATTCTGTACTTGCCAAATATGCTGCAGAAATCTCCCTCCACTGAGTCTGGCTGCAGCCATTTTTACTGTGGGCAGCTGAAGCTGCTGCCTGTTCACTTCTTGGATTTACACAGACATACAAAGGCACACCTCTAGCTCTGCAGCTTTCATTGGCCCTCTTATGACTCATCCCCCCCTCCCTTCCTGGCAAACTCTCACGAGAGTGAGAGAGAGCTGTGAATGATGTCATTAGCCCTAATGACCAGACAAGAAACAGGAAGTGGGCTGTAGAAGGTATTTACTGGCAGAAAAAAAAAATTACTATCCGAAGTTAAAACAACAAGGACAGAAGATTTAATAGATGAGAAGTTGAAAAAATGACTGAAGGTCCGCTTTAATCATTCTAATCTAAAAGTTGATTTATTAGAATAGATTTTGCCTTGTGGGACCTAGTAGAGGGTGATGGCACAGGTATTTCAGTTAGATCCTGAGAGCTCACGGACAACACAAATCCAAGAATCCTTAATCCCATGGGAAATGGGCTTCACAAGGATCCTGGGATTTCAAATATCATGGGAATGGGCTCCGGAAGGATCCAAGGATTCCAAATCTCATGGTAAGTAGCTCCAGAAGGATCCAAGGATCCAAAATCCCATGGGAAGGAGTTCAGAAGGATCCTAGTATCTCAAGTCTCATGGGAAGGGGCTTCAAAATGATCCTAGAATCTCAAATACCATGGAAGGGGCTCCAGAAGGAATCTAGAATCCCAAATCCCATGGGAAGGAGTCCAGAAGGATCCTAGGATCTCAGATCTAATGGGAAGGGTTCCGGAAGGAACCTAGGATCCCAAGTCTCATGAAAAGGGGCTCCGGAATGATCCAAATCCCATGGGAAGGGGCTCCATAAGGATCATAGGACCTCAAATCTCATAAGAAGGGGCTCCAGAAGGATCCTATAATCTCATATCTCATGGGAAGGGGCTCAAAAAGGATATAAGAATCCCAAATCCCATGGGAAGCATCTCCGAAAGGAACCTAAGATCCAAAATCTCATGGCAAGGGGCTCCAAAAGTAACCTGGATCCCACATCCCATGGGAAGGGGCTCCACAAGGATGCCAGGATCTCAAATCCCATGGGAAGGGGCTTCATAAGGATCCTAGGATCTCGTATATCGTGGAAAGGGGCTCCATAAGGAACCTGGGATCCCAAATCACTCCTGCTGCAGCATCTTCTTGTGAGATTTGGCATTCTCAGGTTTCCCTGTATCTCACTGGATGGCCTGGGACTTCTCCCTCACCTAGGTGCTCTAGGTAGAATCTGGGGTGTAAATTAAGTACATTGTTCATTTTTTCTTCGAATATATTAATGTGTGAATGCTTAATGCTGCATTTTTACATAAGGTTCAAGGGTCTAAAGAACAATTTGGCCTTGTATTTTGATGCAAGATCCTCTTTAAAGAAGAACCCTCACTTCAATTTTTTTCAGTGTTCTGTCCTCTAGAGGACAAAGTACAAGTAGTTCTTTGGTCTATGTTACTTGTAAGCCTAGCTACAAGGGAGGACAGAGCACCCCCTCCTCTTCCTGTGGCCATCTGACAACGTTGTTAGCAAGGAGAGGGCTGCATTCATTGCTGGCCCTCATCTCCAGCTCCAGGCCCTTGCCTGAAGCGAGTGCCAGAAAGAGGAATGCAGAAGTGGGGGCATGTCAGCCTCCCACTTCCCTGCATTCTGCTTGCCGCCGCTTGTCTGGACAAATGCTTTGAACCAAAGATTAGGGCCAGTTATCAAGCAGCCACCTCCTTGTTAACTATGTTGTTGGATGGCCGTGGAAGAACTCCCATTTGGAGTTCTTAATTTACCTCTGTACTCATCCAGGTGCACACACTCCAGGCTGGTTTGGTGAGGGACAATTTGACCTTCCACAATGCTTTTGAAATGTGGAAGGACACCAGGTCACCTAGGGGGAAACGCCTTCAAGTGCGTGGAGAGAGAACAAACTCCATGCAGAGGTGGGTCCCTGGTGGAATCTAAAATGACAGGCAATGTGAAACATTTGCATGTAGCAATATTGTAAATAATTCACCTCTTGTACGCAGGGAAAATATGGGAAATTTAAGAGGTATGTAGCCCACAGCTCCCACGTCACCAATCTACGCTGGATTTACGATGACAGCTTACTGGTCAGCGTTGGCGGTTCGGACACCTCGATCATGCTCTGGACACACGAAGTGGAGGGGCACCGAGAGACGCGGCAGTGCGACAGTGAGGAGTCAGACCTTGATTCCGAGGAGGACGGAGGTAAATGATGGCTGGATGGGGGTCAGCAGATCAGCCAATCAGAATTTCAGAAGAGCTGCACTTGATTGGTTGTTATTGTTTATCATGTGTCACAGTTTTGTTTATATTGTTCAAATAGATTCTGCAGCACTTTGCAATATAGACAGACCTATTCGAGTAATAAAGTACTTAGCAAAACAAAGTTTTTAAGAAATGAGAAGTACCCTGACCACAAGAGCTAACAGTCTGGAGGAAAGTGAGAAATAAATGGGCTCAGCCATTAGGAACCTTGGCTATATCTTATCTAACCTAGTTAGAAATCTGTCCCTGGCCCCGATGAGTTGCAGACACAGATGTCTTTTGGTGGTTGGATTGTCCCCACATGTTATCCTTTGTCTATGGGCAACATGGCTCCTCATTCCTTACCCTATAATAACGATAAGCACCAACGTTACAAATGTGGTGACATGCATGTGGCACCCCATAGCGGCTGGTTATTGAGCCGTTTACCATGCTATGGCCCACAAGGAAAGTATACCTGTATTTTTTCAAGATGGTGGGTCAATGACCCAAGAAGCCATCTACTGGTTCTCCACTGGGCTTAGGTTCCTGTTCTCTTCAGCCCAGAGCCATGCTGGGAGATGTGTGAAAATATACGCTCAGGAGGCCTCATTCTGATTTCAGTGATTGTATTCAATATAATAATGCTGCGCCTACTTCAGCTATCATCATCAACCATTAGAGCTTACCATCAATAAGTGCACTTATACTATATGAAAAATACTAAAAATACTTGAACAATAAATATAAAAAAAAAAGGAATTTAAATCTCATCCAAATCCAATTCTTCATATTTTCCACCTCTTGTGTGCTATTGATTCCCTGTGCAGTGATTTCCCACCACCATCATTTACCATATGTACTCGCCTCCAATGGTGGACCTACCAGATATCAGGTGGACCTACCAGACAACTTCCCCTGTTTCCACTTTGGAGATTGTGTAATACTTTGCATAAATGGACCTTTAAAAACACACATTGGGCGGAGCTGGGTGGTTGACAGCTGTAACAGGGAGTTACGCAGGAGCTGCGGCCCCGATGTTTGTAATAGATGCCATTACTTTTATATTCAATATAAGTGCAATTTTAATAAATAAAGGGTTTTAAGAGATATACTACAACCATAGGCGTGCACACAGGGTGTGCCTGGGCACACCCTAATCATCCTGTGTTGCACAGATTCCCTCTGTTTAAACCACTGATATTGTACCAAAGCCCCCTAATGGGGCTCCTAAAAAAAAATCTGTTAAAATTATTAGAAAAAAAAAAATTGTAAAAAATAATACAAAATTAAATAATAAAAATAAAAACTAATGACACCAATCTCTGCCCTACTGACAATGTCCACTGCTCTATTGACACCGTCAGTATATATACACATGCATGCGTATGAGCTTTGCTGTGCACACCTATAACTACAACACCATGAGTAACCCCTTTGTTGTATGAGTGCTATGCAGGAAGAAACCGCAGTCTTTTAAAGGGCCATACACTCATTTATCTGAAGTATCACACAGCCTCCAAAGTGGGAAGGTGTCTGGCAGGTCCACCATTGGAGGTGAGCGCATATGGTGACTGGTGGTGGGAATCAATAGAGCGCAAGAGATGGATAATAAGAAAAATTTGATCTGGATGAAATTTAAATTCTTCTTCTTTTTTTTTTTTTTTTTTTTTTAACAATTGACAACAAAGAGGAAATTTATTATATTATCATTTTTATCAATTTAGTATTGTATTTTGTATATTTATAAAAACAGTAGTTTCATTAGGATTTATTGTTCAAGTATTTTTTATATTTATCACAGTAGAAGTGCAATTATTGATGGTAAACTTTAATAGTGGATAATGATACTAGAAGTACGCGCAGCAGCATTATATTGAATACATTTTATATGCAGGTTGTGGGAACACAATTTACTGTTTTCAACCACTTATTATATACTTTGTTTCACGAACACAGATATTCATATTTAATTGCAATTTTATTTTTTTAATAATTTATATTTGGTCACAATTCACTGGTAGTGCAGGACTGATACTCCACATACAGGTGCATCTCAAAAAATTAGAATATCGCCAAAAAGTTAATTTATTTCAGTAATTCTATTCAAAAAGTGAAACTCAAATATTATATAGATTCATTACACACAGAGTGATATATTTCAAGCATTTCTTTCTTTTAATTTTGACGATTATGGCTTTACAGCGAGTGACACCCCAAATTCAGTATCTCAGAAAATTAGAACATTGTGAAAAAGTTGAATATTGTAGACTCATGGGGGTTCATTTACTAAAACAGCAGAGTGCAAAATCTGGTGCAGCTCTGCATAGAAACCAATCAGCTTCCAGGTTTTATTGTCGAAGCTTAATTGAACAAACTGAAGTTAGAAGCTGATTGGTTAGCATGCACAGCTAAACCAGATTTTGCACCCTGCAGTTTTAGTAAATTAACCCCATGGTGTCACACTCTAATCAGCTAGTTAACTCAAAACACCTGTAAAGGTTTCCTGAGCCTTTAAATGGTCTCTGTCTGGTTCAGTAGGTTACACAATCATGGGGAAGACTGCTGACTTGACAGTTGTCCAGAAGATAGTCATCCTCCACAAGAAGGGTAAGTCACAAAAGGTCATTGCTAAAGAAGCTGGCTGTTCAGTGTGCTGTCTGCAAGCATATTAATGGAAAGTTGAGTGGAAGGAAAAAAGTGTGGTAGAAAAAGATGCACAAACAACAGGGATAACCGCAGCCTTGAGAGGATTGTGAAGCAAAGGCCATTCAAGAATTTGGGGGAGATTCACAAGGAGTGGGCTATGGCTGGTGTCAGTGCTTCAAGAGCCACCACATACAGACGTATCCAGGACATGGGCTACAACTGTCGCATTCCTTGTGTCAAGCCACTCCTGAACCAGAGACATCGTCAGAAGCGTCTTACCTGGGCTGAGGAGAAAGAGGACTGGACTGTTGCCCAGTGGTCCAAAGTCCTCTTTTCGGATGAAAGTAAGTTTTGCATTTCATTTGGAAATCAAGGTCCCAGAGTCTGGAGGAAGAGTGGAGAGGCACAGAATCAAAGTTGCATGAGGTCCAGTGTGAATTTTCCAATCAGTGATGATTTGGGAGACTGGGTCATCTGCTGGTGTTGGTCCATTGTGTTTTATCAAGTCCAAAGTCAGCTCAGCCCTCTACCAGGAAATTCTAGAGCACTTCATGCTTCCCTCTGTTGACCAGCTTTATGGAGATGCTGATTTCATTTTCCAGCAGAACTTGGCACCTTCCCACACTGCCAGAAGTACCAATACCTGGTTTACTGACCATGGTATTACTGTGCTTGATTGGCCAGCAAACTCACCTGACCTAAACCCCATAGAGAATCTGTGGGGTATTATCAAGAGGAAGATGAGGGACACCAGACCCAACAATGCAGATGAGCTGAAGACCGCTATCAAAGCAACCTGGGCTTCCATAACACCTCAGCAGTGCCACAGGCTGATCGCCTCCATGCCACGCCGCATTGATGCCGTAATTCATGCAAAAGGAGCCCCGACCAAGTATTGAGTGCATACTATACTGTACATGGACAGACTTTTCACTAAGCCAACATTTCTGTATTGAAAATCCTTTTTTTTTTTTTTTTAATTGGTCTTATGTAATATCCTCATTTTCTGAGATACTGAATTTTGGGCTTTTACTAGCTGTAAGCCATAATTATGAAAATTAAAAGAACAATGCTTGAAATATATCACTCTGTGTGTAATGAATCTGTATAATATATGAGTTTCACTTTTTGAATTGAATTACTAAAATAAATTAACTTTTTGATGGTATTCCAATTTTTTGAGATGTACCTGCATTCATAGTGATTTCAGTGATTACAGGCTAGATGTGAGGGGGTCCGCCAGACTCTTGAGGCCTATGAAACATGAGGGCCCAGGTCACCAGGTGCGTGACTCGAAAAGGATCCATTTACTTTACTACTAGGCAGATGGACCTTTCCCTATCAAGCCACTACTCCCTCCTGACCCGAACCGGGGTTCCTCTACCACACTGCCCATGTGTTGGCAGTTCCATGTCATTTTAGAGAGATTAGGAGACTGACCCAGCACTAATAATGCTGCACTCGTTGCTGTTTGTTCTGCTATTCCCTGCTACAAACACCAAAGAGGCATAGTTGGTTTAAATTTTTTATTCTAGTCTTTAACTGCATAGTCAGTATATCCATCCATAACTGTCAATTTGTTCCAATGGATCCAAACATACACTATATTGTCAAAAGTATTGGGACGCCTGCCTTTACACACACATGAACTGTAATGGCATCCCACTCTTAGTCCGTAGGGTTCAATATTGAGTTGGCCCACCCTTTGCAGCTATAACAGCTTCAACTCTTCTGGAAAGGCTGTCCACAAGGTTTAGGAGTGTGTCTGTGGGAATGTTTGACCATTCTACCAGAAGGGCATTTGTGAGGTCAGACACTGATATTGGACGAGAAGGCCTGGCTCACAGCCTCTGCCCGAATTCATCTCAAAGGTGTTCTAACGGGATGAGGTCAGGACTCTGTGCAGGCCAGTCAGGTTCCTCCACCCCAAACTCGCTCATCCATGTCTTTATGGACCTTGTTTGTGCACTGGTCCAAATCATTTGGTGGAGGGGGGGGGTTATGGTGTGGGGGTTGTTTTTCAGGGGTTGGGCTTGGCCCCTTAGTTCCAGTGAAGGGAACTCTTAAGGCGTCGGAATACCAAGACCTTTCATGCTCCCAACTTTGTGGGAACAGTTTGGGGATGGCCCCTTACTGTTCCAACATGGCTGCGCACCAGTGCACAGAGCAAGGTCCATAAAGACATGCAACATCGCTGGATCTAGATGGACCTCAGGTAAGTATTAGGGGGACTGCTGCACACAGAAGGCTTTTTTAGAATGCATTAAGATATAAAAAAAAAACCTTCTGACTTTACAACTACTTTAAAAGAGAAATCCTAACTATTAAAATTAATAAACAACTATAGTATTGCGCATTGTGCAAGACTGATTGGAAAGGAAAAAAGATATTTCTAAAGCCAGAAAGTCCCAGTTAATTCAGTGTGTAATAGTCCAATAAAAAGTAATTCCTATGGATGGCTGCTGCTCCTCTGAGTATTGGACATTTCTCTGTGTGCAAAAACTGAAAGAGAATGACAGGACAGGGGGCACCACTATCTAAGTGTAGTCTTTTATTAAAACAAATTCGTAAAAACAATATGCACTCACTTGATTACAAAGGGAATCTGTGCGTGACACTGATGACTTGGAAAAGGTGGTCAGATTTGGGTTTACAGGCTTCTTTTAGTCACTTGAGGTGGCTGAATTCAGATTCAGAATACGTTATTGATCCCAAAGGGTTGGGGGGGGGGGATGTTTGGATAACAAATGTGACAATACAGGGTCTCTAATCCTCAGGTTATGACAGCGACGTAATGAGAGAGAATGAAATGACCTACACCATCAAAGCCTTATCCACCAACATCCGTCCTACGGCTGGGATCAAACCTCACCTGCAACAGAAGGAGATGTCCTTGGATGAGAGGTAACCATCACTTATGCTTTTGGGGCAATTTTATTTTTTGTACTGTTCTGATGGATGTTTTATATATTTAATATTTTTACTGTTTATTTTTTTTGGTACAAATACAAATAGGCCTCGTTTACACAGGCAGCTGGAGGAAGGTGGGGTTGGCGACAAACAAATTAGGTGGTTAAGCCAGGTACTTGAATCCATTTTGCCCAAAATGTTTTGGTCCAACTGTGTAGTGGTGCAGACAATGTAATGCTCCAGAGAAGGCTCCCAGGTGTAAAGACCGAGGGGATCAGGCAGTTGCTTCTCTATTTGTCACTCAATGTTGAAGCCAGGCTAGGACCGCCTCGGGGTCTTCAAACAAGTGTACTGGGTTGTCTCCTTTCACTCGAAGACTTGCTAGGAACAGCATAGAATATTTAGGATGTTGTATTCAGAGGCGCCTTCTGGATTCGGTAAAACGTTTGCAGTGGCGCTGCACCTCCGCCGAGAAATTAGGGAAATCCACAATTTTAACATTTTTCAAAGGAATATTACCCTTTACCCATGCAAGGTGAAGCACCCAATTTCTGTCTTTAATTCAGGAGCTTTGCAATAGAAGTGTGAAGAGGTGCCCCTTGAGGTTGTGGTCATGCGGTGCACCCTCTCTACCACAAAAGTGGGGATAAGGCCTTTCGACCCTGGGTAGTAATAAGTAGTTGCTCCAGGAATGCTGATGGATTGGATCTTACTGCACCCTCAGGCAGGCCAATAAAACGCAGATTACTACAGCAAAGTCTATTCTCTGAGTCCTCTTGTTTCTGCAGGAGTTGGCCTAGTTGTAACTGAAGGTGGTCAGAGACATCTTGCAGAGGTGAGAGCGAGTCTTCCACACTGTGCAGCCTAGTCTCAGAGTTGTTGTCCCATTCCCTAAGCTTTTGTAAGTTTTAGCGGATAAGGGAAATGTCAACCTTCACCTCCTTGATTTTCGTGGTTATCATAGTCTAGCAGGAGGATATGGCTTCCAGCACCTTTGCAGTGTCATTTGCAGAAGACTCCTCATCCTGCTGCCTGAATTGATCCAATTTGGATCCAGTTTCCGAGGCTTTTTTTGGCGGGGATACGTTCCGGCAAGTCGCTGGTCCTACAGGGAGCACAACAAAGCCAGGTAGAAGACTATAGGGTCACAGGATTAGTAATCAAGGAGATTGTGAGATTGTGGAAGCAGAGCTCTTCACTCTAGCGTCCTACTCCATGCCGTGCCATGCCACGCCCATCACCCAAAATGTTTTGAAATTTGTTTGGAACTCCCCTATGGTTTGTCCCTGGGAGAACCCGGAGCAATCAAAGTGACGGACTTTGAAGGTGGGTGGTCTCATACAGACACTACAACTCACATAAAATCAGTCAATTTTATTCCATGAAATTAATGTCTAAACCGCTGGCATTTGTCGTTTCTTCAGTCTTGTCACATGAAAAGATATAATAAAATATTTACAAAAATGTGAGGGGTGTGTACTCACTTTTGGGAGATACTGTAGATGTGATAGTATGCTGCCATGTTTGTACCGGGAAAATGGAAAATTTTATCAAATGCTTACCGTAATTTCCTTTCCTGGTGCCGATCCATTCTATCAAATACCATAATTTTCCTCTCCTGGTGCCAATCCATGGCAACATACATGTGGTAGTATGCTGCCATGTTGGTGCCAGGAAAATTGTACCTACCGTAATTTTCCTTTCCTGGTGCGGATCCATGGCAGCATACTACCACATGTATACTGCCATGTTGGCACCACGAAAATTGGATTTTTCTTTACCTGTAAACTCCCTTGCTCGGAGTACATCACCCTTCTTACTTTTAGTTTATGGCTTGCTACAAAAACGAAAGCCTTGCCAAATGGGGAGGGGTTATGCCTGGGAGAGGACTGCCTGTCTCGTTTTTTGTTTTTTTTTTTGCTAGCGTTCAAAAACCTGAGGGTTGCAGTATAACCCTATTGTTTTGGCTATGAAGATGTTCTATGTCCTGTGATGCGCTGCAAGAAAAGGATTTTACAGACAAAATTCCTATTATACAGATTATGTTCCACATTTTGTTTTAAAATGTATCATCATGTTGAACATTGTCTTTCCAAAGTCTTACCGCCATCATTTTATTACACGAGTACAAAGACTGGAGATGGCAAACTTTCTAAACTTTGAATGAGATGTCTGGAAAGTCAGAGAGTCCTAATTAATTCGTTAGACGTAGCCAGGACGGTGAGTCATAAAGGGAGATGTCACCTCGAAGATGAAACATTTTATAACAAAGTTCCATCTTCTGATCTTTCTCTCTGCAAAATCGCAGTTATTTCATTATTTTCCATGGCCGCTTCCAAACTAAACTCATTGTGTATTCTGAAGTGATTGCAGCTTCAATAAAATGTCTTCCAAAGACGAAGGGGGGTCTGTGTGTGAAAAATTGGTGTAAGTAATGATCCAGCTAAACTGCGCTTATATTCGTTTTGTGTGAAGTAACCAGCATGCGCTCATTAGTTTTAGGGGTTTTTTTTTTTTTTGTTTTTTAACCACTTGCCAACCAGGCCAATTCTGACATTTCTCTCTTACATGCAAAAATCGTAATTTTTTTTGCTAGAAAATTACATAGAACCTCCAAACATTATATATGTTTTTTTAGCAAAGACCCTAGAGAATACAATGGTGGTCATTGCACGGTATTTGCGCAGCAATTTTTCACCTTTTTTGGAAAAAAAAACAGTTTTGTGCTTTAAAAAAAAAAAAAAGAAACAGCCCAATATTTTTACATAATGTGAAAGATGAAGTTACGCCGAGTAAATAGATACCTAACATGTCACACTTTAAAATTGCACACGCTCGTGGAATGGCTCCAAACTTCGGTACTTAAAAATCCCCATAGGCAATGCTTTAAAATTTTTTACTGGTTATATATTTCTTAGATAACTCATAAAATATTACACTGTATGTTCTTAATCTCAATATCCTACCATTATTCCATCTATTTTATTATGTTGGGGTGAAAGGGGAGATATATCTAACATAACCATTGGATGGCCCCTATTTCAGGCTATATTATATATTGCATTTTTGATGTCTATCAAATTTTGTGAACTCGCTTTGATGCTCTGGTGGCGTTAGTATGTCAATTTTTTCTAATATCTAGTTAATAGATTTTGATTTTTAAAGTAAAATAATTTTTTTTCAGTATAAATAATTGTCGTTTTTTTTAACTTTAGTTTTTAGGATTTAATATCCCACAATATAGTTGGTAGCTTTGAGTGCTATTTCTACTTTTCCCACTAGATGGCACATGTGAGTTTCCATTCATGTCCTCTAATGGTTTTTAACAATTTATATCCCTCCCTGTCATCGGAAGGTTGTGACTGGCTGATGGGTGAAGCGTTAGCCTATCCCACAAGTACTAGACACATACATCCTCTCTTAACAGGATGTTGTAACGACGCCATCCGAGCTTCATAGCGAGGCTTGGTTTCGTTTTGTCTTTATAAGTAGCGATGAGTCAGTGCGTCGCCCGTTCCCATGACGACGTCCAATAGGACGAAACGTACGTCGGAAGGTCGACGCGCTGACGTCATCGTTTCCATCCTAATCTCGTTGAACGGGTGTATGCAAGCCGGCCGGCTGTTCCTTTGATTTTTAACCACAGTTTTTATGTAAGTGTATTTACTCATATTTTAAATAAATAATCTTGCGGATTCACACTATGGAGGAAACTTTTTATTCTTCTGGGTTCCCCTGACATGCTGTTTGTGGTTCGCTGTGAGAAAGTTCCTGCTTATCCCTTCCTTGTGAGGAGATCCTGGGAGTTGTGTCCCTCGTGTGGAGATCCATTGATAAGCTGTTATCTAGCTTACCTCCGGTAAGCGTACATCTATTATGGTGGAGGATTTCTCACTGGGTGCTGAGTGCTTACCGTAGGATCACTTATTTTACCTGCTTTGTCTCCAAGGACTTATTTACCTTGAATATTTCCACTATTTTCTTTGGACATATTTTGTCAATTGACATATCTGCTTCCAATATTGCAATTTTAGGTCATATTTGGTTCACTGTATTATCAATTTATTTTTCACTGTATTGTTTATACTTATATTATCTGGTTTGATTACCAGATTGATTGATTTTCCGAATATTCACATTATCATATATGTTGTTAAATATGGGTTTTAGTTTTAGCGCAGTCTTTTTTTGATTTTCTTCTTATATATTTTGAGTTACAGAGAAGGTCTAGGGCTAGAATTATTTCTCTCGCTCTAACGTTCGCAGCGATACCTCACATGTGTGGTTTGAACACAGTTTTCATATGTGGGCGGGACTTACGTATGTGTTCGCTTCTGCGTGCGAGCACACGGGGACAGGGGCACTTTAAATTTTTATTTTTTAAGGTTAATTTTACTTTTTTTTTTTTTTTTTCAGTTTGACATTTAAAAAAAAAAAAAAAAATTTTGATCACTTTTATTCCTATTACAAGGAATATAAACATCCCTTGTAATAGGGATATGGAATGATTGGTCCTCTCTACAGTGAGATATGGGGTCAATAAGACCCCACATCTCACCACTAGGCTGGGAGGCCTAAAATAAAATAAAAGCGCCGTTTGTTTGAATGCAGAGGCCGGACATCATTACATGGCGCCCGGCCTCCGAACGATCATAGAGACTCCGGCGACCATCTGGTCTGCCGGAAATCTCTATGGTCACCATCCGGGGCTGGCGGATCCTGTCTCCAACTTATCGATGGAAGCGGTGAATCGGTAGAAGCACCGGATATGGCGGTGGGAGGGGGGGTCATCCCCTCTCGCCGCCCGTAAGAACGATGAAGTGGTGGAACAGCCGCTATGATCATTCCTATGGTGTAGGGAATCGCTGGCTGAAAAAGCCAATATCTGAATGATGCCTGTAGCTGCGGGCATCATTCATTTATACCCGCTCAACGTCAAGGATGCCATATGACGGCCGGCGGTGGGTAAGTGGTTAAAAAGCTGTGACTGTTTGGGGTAAAATCAAATGTTCTTAGGGCAGGGCCCAGATCAATAGAGGGTCCTGAGCAGCGGGGGAATTGGATGTGGACAGCAGAGGGGGTGATCGGTGCAGTAGAGGGGCAGTTACAGGAACCGATCCCCTGTGCCTCTCCCTGCAACAGCTGAAAGTGGGCGTCGGCTCCTCTCCTTCCCACTGGCTTTCAGCTGCTGCGGGGAGAGTGTGACGGACCCTCAAGAGGAGTATGTCCGCTGTATAAGCTTCCCTTGCCCCGTAAGAGAATGATACCAGATCCCGCAGCCCACCCAGTCACTAGTCGGGACACAGTGTAGGGTGGGGAAAAACATTAAACTGTTTATTGAAACACGGGCACAAAGAGATTTACACTCTGGGACAATCCCCCTTTCTTTGCATGGCACAGGGTGGGGTAAACTGTACATACAGTAACATGAGACACAGGTACATTCAAACTTTTCCACGCATAATTCAATCAGTAACTGGTCGTGTAGACAGCCTTCTCAGCAGCAAGGACAGTTGGAGAAATTCCCCCCCTCCCCCGGTCTACATGCTTAGAAAACACATAATGCGAACAGTAAAGGTGAGCCGGGTGTGGTAGCAATGGTGGCCGATAATAGTTCCATAAGCCCGGCTGGGAGAAGTGTGACTGCCCGGCACCAAGGTCAGAACACAGTACATTAAACATTATCATAGGTATAAACGCATAACATCCCACAATAGTTTGCTAACGAGGTGGAGGGGACACAATTCTAGCAGACAGACAGAAACAATAGGTGACCCAATTAACAATGGGAGGGACACAAACTGTATCCTGTCCAATAGAAAAGTCATCAGAAGGCAAACAAGATTCCAGCAGTCTGATACAGTGGAATTAATCTATCTTCATAGATCTCTTGAGGATTATGATTGATAAATATTTCTGCTCAGTCTGCAGGAGGGCCACCATATTCCCTCTGATCATTAACCTGTACAAGATCAATATCTCACCTTTCCATCCACTCCAGAAGGGAGGCTTTATTGTCCTTATTCAGAGAAGTAATTCAAGCCTCAATCTCAGCGTCCATTAAGTAGTCCATCATTATAGAATGATCTGCTTTCTCCATGGGCCATAATCAGTGGGCAGGAGGCTCGCCCCTAGTCCTCTCCAAAAGCCCCTGTCCTGGTTGGGTCTGTCAGAGAGGTACACATGGGGATCAGTTCCTGTAATTGTCCCCCCTCCTCCGCCTCACTGATTACTCTCCCTGTCCAGGATTCAAGCCCACCTGTGTGCCCAAAGCCACCCACCCCCTGCCTCACTGCGGGCTTCCCTTCTCTCCAATCCTTAGGGCTGTTGTGTTTACTATGCTTCAGTTTCTGAATGAACAGGAAGCCTCTGTACAGAGTGCCTTCTGTTCATTGACTGTGCAGTGCAGCTGAGGTTGTAGAGGAAGGGATGGCGGAATCAATGTCTTCAGTACCTTTCTCTGTCTCAAAAGTGACCCCCTGATATTTCACCTATTTTAGGGGATCTCCTCTGATGTTCTTAGGGTATGTTCTCCTCTAATCAAATATTCTAAGGGTATGTTCTCCTCTAATCAAATATTCTAAGGGTATGTTCTCCTCTAATCAAATATTCTAAAGGTATGTTCTCCTCTAATCAAATATTCTAAGGGTATGTTCTCCTCTAATCAAATATTCTAAGGGTATGTTCTCCTCTAATCAAATATTCTAAGGGTATGTTCTCCCCTGATCAAATGTTTTTGGGGTATATTCTTCTCTGATCGAATGTTCTTAGGTAAGTTCTCCTCTGATTGAATGTTCTTAGAGTATGTTCTTCTCTGATCAAATGTTCTTAGGGTATGTTCTTCTCTGATCGAATGTTCTTAGGGTATGTTCTTCTCTGATCGAATGTTCTTAGGGTATGTTCTCTTCTGATTAAATGATCTTAGGGTATGTTCTCCTCTGATCAAAAGTTCTTAGGGTATGTTCTCTTCTGATTAAATGTTCATAGGGTAAGTTCTCCTCTGATCAAATGTTCTTAGGGTATGTTCTTCTCTGATCGAATGTTCTTAGGGTATGTTCTTCTCTGATCGAATGTTCTTAGGGTATGTTCTCCTCTGATCAAATGTTAAGGGTGTGTTCTCCTCTGATCAGATGTTAAGGGTGTGTTCTTCTCTTCCCAAAGACATATTAAAAAGGATATTGGGGGTGGGGTTTGGGTTTTTAACCCTCCAGTCTCCATTAAAAACGAAAAACTTAAGTTCTGGGTGGACTCCATGCAGACGTAAGTTATTGCAGATTGCCATCCATAATTATAAATCTGACCTGGTATCAAGCCCTGTACAGCAGAACTCAAACCGGAAGTTGCAGAAGCGGCACAAGGAGCAATCATGTACTTATAAAGGCAATGCTGTTTGGAGGAGAGAGCAGAGTGAAAGAGGGATGAGCTCACCAGTGTGCTGCTTTTCTTTTCACTGTCCATTCACAGGCTGGGGGAGGGTGAAGACCTGTAAGTGTTACTCAGCTGCAGCATGTCTCCTCCCCCTGCCAGACAGGTCTGTGTGCTGTGGCAGAGCTGGGTAAATCTCAGGACTGGATGGACAGAAATACAAATCCTTAGCTGTATTTATTTCATCTGTGTAGATAGCTGTTTGCTTGAAGTTCGGCTTTAAGTTCATCATTTGTGTTCATTTTGGAGTTTTGTGTCCTAATATATATATTGGTAAAAGTCTTCCTCCTTGTCTTCTCTCCTCGCTTCCATGAAGGCAGGGCGTCGTCAGGTAAGATCTCACTCTTTGACTTCTCTCATGTTTGTCACATTAATGTTGTATCTACAAAAAACGTTTTTTTTTTTTTTAGCCAAATTCCCCTCCCTAAGTTATGGTAAGGCCCGGCTATAGACAGAGCTATGATTGGACAGAGTGGTGAAGGGATAGAACCTCTGTTAGGTTTTTATTTCTCAAAGTGTAAAAGTACAACAGGAGCGCCAGACCAAGAATGAAAAAATTTCAAGTCGCTTTAATGATTCATCATCTGATCATATAAAAAAACCAACGTGTTTCTGGGCCAACACATGTCCCCTTCATCAAGGCTACAAAACAAATAAAAAGGAAGTGTGTATATAAATCTATCTATCTATCTATCTATCTATCTATCTATCTATCTATCTATCTATCTATCTATCTATCTATCTATCTCTCTATCTCTCTATCTATCTATCTATCTATCTATCTATCTATCTATCTATCTATCTATCTATCTATCTATCTATCTATCTATCTCTCTATCTCTCTATCTATCTATCTATCTATCTATCTATCTATCTATCTCTCTATCTATCTCTCTATCTCTCTATCTCTCTATCTCTCTCTCTATCTCTCTCTCTATCTATCGAGCATACAGTCTAATATATATATATATATATATATATATATATATATATACATACATACACACACACTATATACTCTATATTACCAGAAGTATTGGGAAGCCTTTACACAACGTGAACTTTAATGGCATCCCAGTCTTAGTCCGTAGGGTTCAATATTGAGTTGGCCCACCCTTTGCAGCTATAACAGCTTCACCTCTTCTGGGAAGGCCGTCCACAAGGTTTAGGAGTGTGTCTATGGGAATGTTTGACCATTCTTCCAGAAGCACATTTGTGAGGTCAGGCACTGATGTTGGATGAGAAGGCCTGGCTTGCAGTCTCCATGATAATTCATCCCAAAGGTGTTCTATCGAGTTGAGGTCAGGACTCTGTGCAGGCCAGTCAAGTTCTTCCACCCCAGATTTGCTCATCCATGTCTTTATGGCCCTTGTTTTCTGCACTGGTGGGCAGTCATGTTGGAACAGGAAGGGGCCATCCACAAACTGTTCCCACAAAGTTGGGAGCATAAAATTGTCCAAAATGTCTTGGTATGCTGACGCCTTAAGAGTTCCCTTCACTGGAACTAAGGGGAGAAGCCCAACCCCTGAAAACTAACCCCCACACCATAACCCCCCCTCCACCAAATGATTTGGACCAGTGCACAAAGCAAGGTCCATAAAGACATGGATGAGCGAGTTTGGGGTGGAGGAACCTGACTGGCCTGCACAGAGTCCTGACCTCAACCCAATAGAATACCTTTGGGATTAATTAGAGTGGAGACTGCGAGCCAAGCCTTCTCGTCCAACATCAGTGCCTGACCTCACAAATGTGCTTCTGGAAGAATGGTCAAACATTCCCATAGACGCACTATATTTCTAAAGGTGCTATTGACATAAAATTGACACCTACTTTACATTGTAGCAAAGTGTCATTTCTTCAGTGTTGTCACATGAAAAGATAGAAGAAAATATTTACAAAAATGTGAGGGGTGTACTAACTTTTGTGAGATACTGTATATACACAGCGTGTAAAATAAGTATTGAACACGTCACCATTTTTCTAGGTAAATATATTGGTAAAGGCGCTATTGACATGAAATGTTCACCACATGCCGGTAACAACCCATAAAATCCATACATACAAAGACACTAAAACAAATCCGTTCAGAAATGAAGTTATGTGTAATAAAAATGCAATGACACAGGGAAAAAGTATGGAACACACGAAAAAAGATGTAATAAAATATTTTTACAAAAATGTGAGGGTGTACTTACTTTTGTGAGATGCTGTAGATAGCTAGAGACATTTTTAGATTATATATAAATTTTGGTATATTTATTTTGTAGCCTTGATCGGGGGGGAGGTGTTTTGGCTCCAAAACATGTTGACTGCGTTATGATATGATGAATTATTTTATAATTATTCTATATTTAATTATCTTATAATAAAATATATTCGATAATTAAATCATCTTGGACTCTTTTTAAGCACTTGGTCTGGAGCTCCTATTATTATTATGATTATTTTATTTATTTTTCTTACATTTTAAGCCTTATTTTATATGAGCGGCCTCACCAGAGCCAGTGAGCTCACTGCACTGCCCAGGGCCCATCAGATTATGTATTTTTGAGGTTTTTTTTTTTTTTTCTGTGCGTTTCCCTTCATTTTGATGAGATTTCCTCTCACCTCCTGTGTCTTGAGACAGAAAAAAGAAGGAAAATGTCCTTCAACAGCAAAAAAAATGTAAAATAAACAGCAAAAAAATGTAAAATAAACAGCAAAAAAAAAAAAATGTAAAATAAACAGCAAAAAAATGTAAAATAAACAGCAAAAAACAAATTAAAATAAACAGCAAAAAAATGTAAAAAAAAACAAAAAAAACACAAGTCCATCTAGTTCAGCCAAAAGAAAAAAAAGGCACAAGATCATCTAGTCCAGCCAATTCAATAAATAATAAATCAATAAACATACAAGTCCAAAAGGCTACAAATGGCCAAAAAAAAAAAAATAACCCTCTCTAATCTCTCCAAAAATTAATAAATATTTTTTTTACTTTTGGATATATTTTTAATTTTATTATTAAAAATGAGATGATGAGCATGTATGCAGACTATGGAACCCAACATAAGGTTTGTGTAGACTGGTATTGTATAATTGTTATATTTGTACAAGAAGGCTGAGTTTGAATGCCGCTTCGATCTGTAACATTCTGGCCTTGCGGCGCTGGTGTCCTGGTACCAAATCCCTCCGAAATCACAAAGCATTGGCGTTAGTGTGGGGTTCCTCCATGCTGGTACGCTCATTGTCTTCAGACCAGATCGGCGTGTGTGGCTGAGATAGAGACGTTACATTGTAAGTCATAAGTCGATGGTTCAAAAAAAAAAAAAAAATGCCAGAACATGATCGTGAAAATTTACACGATCCCGAAATATACGTAGGAGTCTCTACTGAACACTCATTTCCTTCTGACAATATATGAGCAGATGTTCAGTTAATGGGGTTTGCTTACAGGGAGCCTCATGAGGTTAATTTGCATTCTTTTATAATTAGGAAAAGCCCGCAGGGAAGTGTAAAGAGAGACGATTGTGCAGCATTCGACTCGGTATACGGACTAGAGATCACCGTCATGGCGGCACGCTTCATGAAATATTACAACTCTCTAGTTCTGCTTGTAACCCCATTTGTGTGATCATTGTGACGGATGCTAAATGGTGATAAAGACCTTGTCATCATTACACTGCCAGATAGATAATCCCCGTACGTACATCACCTCCGTAACCAGCGCCAGTTCACGCTTGGCTCCGCCCACCTGGCAAAAGTTGATGTTCTGCGCAGAACTGCAAAATCATTACATTTTTAAACATTGTTTCCTATCTTATTTATCCTAAATAATATTTATGTAACATTAACCTTCTTCCTGCAAGCTGACGCATATAGGTTACATAGATACATATAGTAGGTGTGGTTGAAAAAAAGACACAAGTCCATCAAGTCCAACCTATGTGTGTGATTATATGTCAGTATTACATTATATATTCCTGTATGTTGTGGTCGTTCAGGTGCTTATCTAATAGTTTTTTGAAACTATCGATGCCCCCCGCTGAGACTACCGCCTGTGGAAGGGAATTCCACATCCTTGACGCTCTTACAGTAAAGAACCCTCTACATAGTTTAAGGTTAAACCTCTTTTCCTCTAATTTTAATGAATGGCCACGTGTCTTATTAAATTCTTTTCCGCAAAAAAGTTTTATCCCTATTGTGGGGTCACCGCTACGGTATTTGTATGTTGAAATCATATCCCCTCTCAAGCGTCTCTTCTCCAGAGAGAATAAGTTCAGAGTTCACAACCTTTCCTCATAGCTAATATCCTCCAGACCCTTTATTAGCTTTGTTGCCCTTCTTTGTACTCACTCCGTTTCCAGTACATCCTTCCTGAGGACTGGTGCCCAGAACTGGACAGTATACTCCAGGTGAGGCCGGACCAGAGTCTTGTAGAGCGGGAGAATTATCGTTTTATCTCTGGAGTTGATCCCCTTTTTAATGCCAATATTCTATTTGCTTTGTTAGCAGCAGCTTGGCATTGCATGCCATTGCTGAGCCTGTCATCTACTAGGACCCCCAGATCATTTTCCATCCTAGACTCCCCCAAAGGTTCTCCCCCCAGTCTATAGATTGCATTCATATTTTTGCCACCCAAATGCATTATTTTACATTTTGCTACATTAAACCTCATTTGCCATGTAGTTGCCCACCCCATTAATTTGTTCAGATCTTTTAGCAAGGTTTCCACATCCTGCGGAGAAGTTATTGCCCTGCTTAGCTTAGTATCATCCACAAATACAGAGATTGAACTGTTTATCCCATCCTCCAGATCGTTTATGAACAAAATTAATAGGATTGGTCCCAGCACAGAACCCTGGGGAACCCCACTACCCACCCCTGACCATTCCGAGTACTCCCCATTTATCACCACCCTCTGAACTCACCCTTGTAGCCAGTTATCAGTCCATGTACTCACCCTATGGTCTATGCCAATGGACCTTATTTTGTACAGTAAACGTTTATGGGGAACTGTGTCAAATGCTTTTGCAAAATCCAGATACACCACGTCTACGGGCCTTCCTT
This sequence comes from Aquarana catesbeiana, assembly GCF_042186555.1. Lineage (NCBI taxonomy): Eukaryota > Metazoa > Chordata > Amphibia > Anura > Ranidae > Aquarana > Aquarana catesbeiana. Next base: position 22,043,549 of record NC_133336.1, read on the forward strand.
TATCTAGATGGCAACTCACCTCTTCATAGAAGGTTACTAGATTGGTTTGGCAAGAATGTATCTTCATGAATCCTTTGATTACTGCTAATGATACCGTTCTTATTACTAAAATCTTGTATATAGTCCCATATCATCTCCTCCAAGAGCTTGCATACTATTGATGTTAGGCTAATTTGTCTTTAATTCCCAGGGATGTCTTTTGGGCCCTTTTTAACTATTGGTGCTACATTGGCTCTTCTCCAATTGGCTGGTACCATTCCAGTCAATAGACTGTCAGTAAAAATTAGGAACAATGGTCTGGCAATTACTGGACTGAGCTTCCTAAGTACCCTCGGATGCAAGCCATACGGTCCCGGTGATTTATTAATGTTAAGTTTCCCAAGTCTAATTTTAATTCTGTCCTCTGTTAACCATGGAGGTGCTTCCTGTGATGTGTCATGAGGATAAACACTGCAGTTTTGGTTACTGAAGCCCCTCGATTCCCTCGTAAAGCATGAGGAGAAGAATAAATTCAATACCTTCGCCATCTCCCCATCCTTTGTAACCAAATGTCCTTCCTCATTCTTTATTGGGCCAATATGGTCTGTCCTCCCTTTTTTACTGTTTACATACTTAAAGAATTTCTTGGGATTTTTTTTGCTTTCCTCCGCTATGTGTCTTTCGTGTTCTATCTTAGCCACCCTAATTGCACCCTTACATTTCTTGTTGCATTCTTTATAAAGTCTGAATGCTGATGATGATCCCTCAACCTTGTATTTTTTGAAGGCCTTCTATTTGCTTTTATATGCATTTTTACATTGGAGTTAAGCCATCCAGGACTCTTGTTCGCTCTTTTAAATGTATTACCCAATGGGATGAATTGGCTAATGCCCTTATTTAATATGCTCCTAAAGCAAACCCATCTCTCCTCCGTGTTCTTTGTTCCTAAGATTTTATCCCAATTCATGCCTTCTAGCAAGGTTCATAGTTTAGGGAAGTTGGCTTTTTTGAAATTCAGTGTCTTTGTATTCCCCTTATGTTTCCTAAATTGTGATCAGGTTTGTATTGTTGGTAATCAGTAGATCCAGTAACGCTTTATTTCTAGTTGGTGCGTCTACCATCTGAACCATGAAATTGTCCTGCAAGACATTTAGGAACTGGCGAGCCTTAGATGAATGTGTGGTTCCCTCCGCCCAGTCTATGTCTGGATAATTAAATCCCCCATTATGATAACACTTCCCATCCTTGCTGCTAATCCAACTTGTGATAGGAGATCTGTCTCAACTTCCTCCCTCAGGTTAGGGGGCCCTATAGCATACTCCTAGTATTATTTTCCCCTTAGCTTCATCCCTTTGGAGCTCTACCCATAAGGATTCCACCTCGTCCCTAGCTACCTTAGTGATGTCATTTCTCACATTCACTTGTACATTATTCTTGATATATAGGCAAACCCCTCCCCCTTTTTTTACCTTCTCTATCCCGGCGATAAAGGGTAAACCCTTAAAGGGTTGCCAGCCAATCATGAGAGGTGTTGAACCAGGTCTCTGAAATTCCCACAAAATCCAAATCCTCCTCGTACAACAGTATCTCTAGTTCACCCATCTTGTCCGCCAGGCTCCTGGCATTGGTGAACATGTCACGGTGGTGGCATGGAAGTGAACTTTATTTCTTCCTGCCATATATACTTGCATAGTTGGGTTGAAAAAAGACACAAGTCCATCCATTTCAGCCAATAGAAAAAAAAGACACAAGTCCATCTAGTTCGGCCAATAAAACAAATAAAGATACAAGCCCATCTAGTATAGCAAGAAAAAAAAAGATACAAATCCAAACCTAGTTCAGCCAATAAAAAAAAAATTATAAAAAGACACAAGTCAATCTAGTTCAGCCAACAGAAAAAAAGACACAATATCATATAGTTAAGCCAATAAAAAAAATTAAATTAAAATACAAACCCATCTTGTATAGCAATACAAAAAGATACAAATCCATATAGTTCAGCCAACAGAAAAAAACAAACAAAAAAAGACACAAGATCATCTAGTTCAGCTAATAGAAAAAATAAAATTGATACAAGTCCATCTAGTTTAGTCAATAAAAAAAATAATATTAAAAAATGACCCAAGTTCATCTAATATAGCCAATAGAAAAATGAATAAAGTATTTATAATAAAAAAAATATATTTATGCATTACTCTTTATTATTGGGAGAGCGCTCAGTTGTACGCCCCCAGCCCTGTGACCACACTGTCACCGACAGCTCCCGGTCACAGAGTGATAACTGTGGGCCAGTGGGATGGGCTCCCGATCACGTGATCAATGACAGACAATTTTGGGTTAATTAACCCTTCTCTAATCGTGTTTTTCTGCGGTGCTGGAAATTTTGCAGGATTTCCCACACAGCAGCACCTGGTGTGAACAAGCCCTAACCCCTGACTGTCCTTTTGACAGCCAAGAATTGCCAGCAAGTGCTGGATGTAAGCAGCAGCAGGACGTACTACTCACGTCCCATGTACTCCAATGGAATTTTTGGGCATGTGTAGCACTCCCAGTGTCTATGTCTGGTTAAATCAACTTACTGTTGACTGACTCCCTACCTCTGCTGGTCTAGTCTGTTCCAGGCATCAGCTACTTTATTGGTAACCTAATATTTTCTAAGATTACTTTTGAACTTTCCTCCTTTACACTGAGGTCATGTCCTTGTGTTCTTGATCTTAGCGCCATACAGAAAATCCTGCCCTCCTCAACCTTATTCACACTCTTCATGTATTTAAAGGTTTCAGTCATGTCCATCCTTTCCCTTCTTTCCTCCACTCTGTACATACTAAGTTCCTATCGTCTCTCCTGATATGTTTCATGTCTCGATATGCTTTATTCATATTTTATGTCTGAGGTTTACAACCATTTTAAGTTGATGAACGTTTAACCTGGTTGCTGTGGGTTACAGATTTTGGCGATAGATTAGTTCACCAGCCCTTATCCCTATTCAGCTTTGGTAAATTGTGCAGATCTGAGTCTTGCCCTCTAGCTGTCCTGCTGTGTGTAATCCTTATCTTTCTCTTGCCTGCTGCTGGCTAGAGGTTCCAGGTAATTCCTCTTTCTTTCAGTTTTCCTCCATCTCGATCCGCCCGCTGATTGCTCCCACATCTGAATGTCGTCAATGTACCTCACCCATCACAGCTATGCAGACCTTACAAATCATTACATCGTAGCCATAATGACCGTACATAGCCTGCCCCCTACTGGGCAGTGTGGGAATCTGCAGGAGGTGTCGGTCTGTGATAGAGCACAGTCCTTCCTCTCGGTGTGACCTTGTCCACCTCTGCAGATCTCTTACTCTCATGCGGGATGGGTGACAGACTGGCCTTTTCTTATTCACAGTTCTTTGTTTCAGACCGCCTGTTAGTAGGGCCTTACCGCAGCCGGAAAAACTTCAGACCAACAACGTGGGGAAAAAGAAGAGACCCATCGAGGTAAGAAGTCTGGAGGCTGGATTGATTTACCGTTCATGGTTATCTACAGACTGACGAAGAATGCTCCAGAATCAGGAAACCTTGTAGGGGGAATGTATGCTGTCTAGCAGACTGGGTGACAGATTCAATTTGCATGGCACCCCAATGCACTAAGGAAGACGCTCCAAACTTCTTAGTTTGAGGACCACTTTATACATGTATAAATATTTGTGGGCTGAAATAAAGTGTTTTTATAATCATTCCATCAGGGTCCCCATCAGAGCCCCCTTACATCAGGGTCCCCATCACAACCCCCCCTTCCTACATTTAAGTCCCTATCAGAGAGCCCCCTGTACATCAGGGTCCCCATCAGGGCCCCCATTTCATCAGAATCCCCCTTACATCAAGATCATCATCAAAGCATCCCCCTACATCCGTGTTCCTCCTTACAGCAGGGTCCCCATCAGAACCCCCCATCACAATCCCCATTTACATTTGAGTCCCTATCGGAGACCCCACTTACATGAAGGTCACCATCAGTCACTCTTACATTAGGGTCCCCATCGGAGCCCCCATTAAAACAGAGTCGTCCCTTCCATCAGGCTCCCTATCAGAGCCCCTCCTTACATCAGGGTCCCCATCAGAGCTGCCCCTTACGTAAGAGTCGCCCCTTATATCAGGGTCCCCAGCAGAGTCAACCCTTACATCAGGGTCATCATAAGAGCCTCTCCTCCACATCAGAGCCCCCCTTACATCAGGGTCCCCATCAGAACCCCTATCACAATCCCCCTTACATTTGAGTCCCTATCGGAGACCCTACTTACATCAAGGTTACCATCTGTCACTCTTATATTAGGGTCCCCATCAGGACCCCCATTACATCAGAGTCCCCCCCCCTTTCATCAGGGTCTCCATCAGAGCTTCCCCTTACATTTGAGTTCCTATCAGAGACCCCCCCCCATACATCAGGGTCCCCTTCAAAATCCTGGAGGCGATTCAGTTCGCATTTGCAGCACTTTACAAATCATTCATTCAAAATCCTCACTTACATCAGGGTCCCCATCAGAGTAGCCCCTTACATCAAGGTCATTATCAGAGCGCTCCCCCTTACATCAGGGTCCTCATGGGAACCCCTCCCTACATCAGGGTCCCCATCAGAGTCGCCCCTTACATCAGAGTCACCATCAGAGCTTCCCCCTACATCAGGGTCCCCATCAGAACCCCCATCACAATCCCCCCTTACGTTTGAGTCCCTAAAGGCAACCCCCCCTTACATGAAGGCCACCATCAGAGCCGCCCTTTACATCAGAATTCCCCCCTTACATCAGGGTCCCCATCAGATTCGCCCCCTACATCAAGGTCATTATCAGAGCTCCCCCTACAATAGTGTTCCTCCTTATATCAGAGTCTTCATCAGAGCCCCTTCCCATATCAGTGTCCCCATCAGAGTCACCCCTTACATCAGGTTTCCCATAGAGCTGCCACTTACATAAGTCGCCCCTTACATCAAGGTCCCCATCAGAGTCAGCCCTTACATCAGGGTCGTCATTAGAGCCTCCCACCCACATCAGAGCCCCCCTTACATGAGGGTCCCCATCAGAGTCGTCCCTTACATCAAGGTCATTATCAGAGCCTCCCCCCACATCAGAGCCCCTCCCTACATCAGGGTCCTCATCAGAGCCCCTCCCTACATCGGTGTCCCCATCAGAGTCGCCTCTTACATCAGGATCCTCATCAGAGTCACCCCATACATCAGGGTCATTATCAGAGCCTCCCCCTTACATCAGAGCCCCTCCTTACATCAAGGTTCCATCAGAGTCCACCCTTACATTTGAGTCCATTTCAGAAGCCCCCCCCCCTTACATCAGGGTCCCTTTGAAAGTCTACTCCTGTATCAGAGTGCCCCCTTACATCATTGTCCCAAACATAGTACCCCTTACCAGTCTAAGGTTTGCAATGTGTCTGTAGCAGCAAGGTGAAGACTAAAAGCCAGAGCAGGTCTGGATGGAGGAAGTTCCATCCTCCTGTAAATGCTGGAATGAATCCGGTATTGGTTGCTAGGATGCTGGTGGTCATAGCAACCAACAGGGATGATGACAACACAGGGGGGGCTACACTGAAGACTGCAGGATTGGGGGGTAGAAGCAGAAACCTTAGGCAGCTTATACTGACCTAGTTCTCAAGCTATGCACATTGAGGATACTCCACTGACCCTAGCTGCGGGCCATATAAAACCTTGTAGCAGGCTGGGCATGGCCAATAGGCCGTAGTTTGGAGACCCCTACACTAAGGACACACACCTGCATTGAGGTGCATTGCCAAAAATGATGCATGTCCGATTTGCAATACATTAGTGTGCATTGGCAGCCTATTCATTTCAATGGGCTTCCTTAACTCAATGCATGCTAACACACTGCAACTGTAAATGTAAAGGGCCCCCCGAGCCTTTTAGTCAGGATTGTTTTGACGCTGCACCTTTCAACACAACAGATTCTAATGGTGAAGCTTTGCTCTGTCACTGATTGTTCCTGGTCATTTGCCCCTCCAGGATCTGGTGCTGGAACTGGTGTTCGGTTATCGGGGTAAAGACTGCAGAAACAACGTTCACTATTTAAATGATGGTGCTGATATCCTGTACCACGCTGCCTCCATTGGGATCCTGTATAATGTCGCTACAGGTAAGCAACCTGTGCAGTGCGTGGTTTGGGGAGGGGTCGGACAAATGACTTCAGGAAACAAATCAAAAAGAAGCCAAACATCCGCCATGTCCTTTTCTCAAAACCTTTAAAAAGCTTTAATACAGCATGGATACCTTCACAAAGCCAAGTCAGTGTACATAGCTTTCCAATGTACCATGCTTCTTCTACTCCTACTACTATACATATTTACCTGGCAGGGGTATAGTCAAAGAGTCCTTGACTCCCATGTTGGGGGAAAATTTGAGGGAGAAGGAGAAAAGTCTTATGGAGAGCTAGGTGCTTAGGCTTCTTCTACTCCTTGTTTCCCAATAGGGACTTCGTCAAGGAGTATTAGCTAGGTGCTTATGCTTCTTCTACTCATTGTTTCTCAATAGGGACTTCTTCAAGGAGTATTTGACTAAGCCCATGTTGGGGAGAAATGTGTCAGAGGAGAAGGAGCAGGGACTGGTGGAGAGCTGCTGGATGCGTTTTTTGCTCCTCCTACCCCAACACTTTGTGACCCATTAGGGGCTTAGTCAAAGAGTTTTTTTTACTTAGCCCCTGTTGAGAAATGCGCCGGAGGAGAAAGAGCAGGGTCTGGTGAAGAGCTAGGTATTTGTGCTCCTTCTACCCCAACACATTGTTACTCAATAGGGGCTTAGTCAAAGAGTCTTTGACTAAGCCCCTTTTGGGGAGAAATGCATAAGAGTGTCAGGAGCAATGTCTGGTGGAGAGCCATACGCTTGTGCTCTTTCTACTCTGATATATTGTTACCCAATAGGGGCTTAGTCAAAGAGTGTTTGACTAAGTCCCTGTTGGGGGGGGGGTGTGAGGGAGAAGAAGAAAAGTCTGGTGGAAAGCTATGTATTTGTGCTCCTTTTACTCTGACACGTTGTTACCCATTGGGGGCTTAGTCAAAGAGTATTTGACTAGGCCTCTTTTGGGGAGAAATGTATAAGAGTGGCAGGGGCAAGGTATGGTGGAGAGCCACGTGCTTTTGCTCCTTCTCCGACAAGTTGTTACCCATCAGGAGCTTACTTAAAGTCTTTGATTAAGCCCCTGTTGGTGAGAAGTGCATTAGAGTTGAAGGAGGGGGGTCTGGTTAAGAGCTATATGCTTGCGCTCCTTCTCTGATACATTGTTATCCAATAGGGGCTTAGTCAATGAGTCTTTGACTAAGCCCCTTTTGGGGAGAAATGCATAAGAGTGTCAGGAGCAATGTCTGGTGGAGAGCTATATGCTTGTGCTCCTTCTACTCTGATATATTGTTACCCAATAGGGGCTTAGTTAAAGAGTGTTTGACTAAGTCCCTGTTGGGGGGGGGGGGGGGGGGGGGGATGTGAGGGAGAAGAAGAAAAGCCTAGTGGAAAGCTATGTATTTGTGCTCCTTCTACTCTGACACGTTGATACCCATTGGGAGCTTAGTCAAAGAGTATTTGACTAAGCCTCTTTTGGAGAGAAATGCATAAGAGTGGCAGGGGCAATGTATGGTGGAGAGCCACGTGCTTTTGCTCCTTCTCCGACAAGTTGTTACCCATCAGGAGCTTACTTAAAGTCTTTGATTAAGCCCCTGTTGGTGAGAAGTGCATAAGAGTTCAAGGAGCGGGGTCTGGTTAAGAGCTATATGCTTGTGCTCCTTCTCTGATGCATTGTTATCCAATAGGGGCTTAGTCAGAGATTGTTTGGCTAAGCCCCTGTTTCTGAAACGTGTGCCAGGGGAGCTGGGGAAATGTTTGCTGAGGAGTCATCTGCTTGTGCTCCTTCTACTCCGACACATTGGGGTTTATTTACTAAAGCTAGAGAGGGCAAAAGTAGTCACAATTCTGCAGAGAAACCAATCCGTTTCTAACCTCAGCTTGTTTAATTAAGCTTTAGCAATAAAACCTGGAAGCTGATTGGTTTCTCTGCAGAATTGTGACTACTTTTGCCCTTTCTAGCTTTAGTAAACACAAACCATTGTTACCCATTAGGGGCTTAATCGAAGAGTGTTTGACTAAGCCCCTGTTGGGGTAAAATTTGAGGGAGAAGGAGAAAAGTCTGGAGATAGGTGCTTATGCTCCTTCTACTCTGGCACATTGGTACCCATTAGGGGCTTAGTCAAAGAGTCTTTGATTAAGTCCCTTTTGGGGAGAAAAGCATAGGAATGGCAGGAGCAAGGTCTGGTGGAGAGCCATGTGCTTGTGCTCCTTCTTCTGAGACAAGTTGTTAACTATTAGAAGCTTAGTCGTAGAGTCTTTGATTAAGCCCCTGTTGATGGGAAGTGCATTGGAGGAGAAGGAGCAGGGTCTGGTTGACAGCTATATGCTTGTGCTCCTTCTACGTCACGTTGTTATCCAAAAGGGGCTTAGTCAAAGAGTGTTTAGCTAACCCCCTGTTGGGCAGAAAAATGTGTCTGGGGGGGGGGATGGAGAAATGTTTGGTGGAGAGCAAGTGCTTGTGCTCCTTCTACTCCCACACATTGCTCAATAGTGCCTTAGGCAAAGAGTTTTTGTCTAAATTCCTGTTTGGGGGGAAATGTGCAGGAGGAGAAGGAGAAAAGTCTGGTGTTCTTTCTTCTCCAACACATGGTTACCCAATAGGGGCTCAGTCAAAAAGTCCTTGACTAAGTCCCCGTTGGGGATAAATGCGTTGGAGGAGAAGAAGCACGCTCTAGTGGAGAGCTATGTGCCTATGCTGCTTCTATTCTGACAAGTTTTTACCCAACGGGGCTGAGTCAATCAGACTTTGACTAAGTCTCCCTGGACAAATGGGTTGGAAGAGAAGGAGTATGGTCCAGTATAGAGTTAGGTGTGAGAACTATGAAACAGACTATGGGCTAGTAATGTGATTAGAGCTGTGTGTGTTGACTTGGCTTTGTGAACATATGCAACTTCTGATAAAATGTTTTGAAGATTTAAAAAAGAAAAAAAGATGTGGCGGATGTGTAGAGTTTTTTTTTTTTTTTTGGAATTCAGTATGGACATTCAGTGGGCAGAACACAACTGTTGGGTCAGCACCCGAAGTTGGGGAGAAGTTGAGGCAGAAGACTACATGGAGCGGAAATCTATGTTTGCATCTCTGCAGACCCTTGACATGTTCATAATACAAGGGTTGGGCAACACAAATCTGGGGCTACAAATCAGTACAGTGGCTTAGTGGTCAGCATTGGGGTTCTGGTTTCAAAGAACCACTTCACCTGAAAAGGATGGAGTGAATTGATGTATTCGGCAGACCAGGACGTTCTCCCCAGGGCTTTAGAATGTTGCTGATTAGTCTGATCCATCTGAGAGTTCTAGTAAGACGTTTTCCTGTGCTTGGCTGAGCCTGTAAAGTTTGCTTTAAATGGAGTCAGCCTTTACAAATCGGGTCTTTCTCTTTGCAGGATCTCAGAGTTTTTACCAAGAACACACAGATGACATCTTGTGCCTCACCGTGAACCAACACCCAAAGTTCACCAACATTGTGGCAACTGGCCAAGTAGGTATGTTTGTACATACAGATCAGTCTAACCTGAGCAGAGCACCCGGTGCCAGAGGGGGGGGGTATATGGAGGATTGGAGGGTGGGGGGTGCAATTGGCAAATAGCTGACTATTGTCACATCTACAGTTATCAGAATAAATTCTATAAACCTTTAATTACCTGCTATAAACCTTTCATTCAGTTTACAATTTCTGACATCACAATCATACCTCAACAGTATCAGTTCCTCCTTTTATCAGTAAAAAGCTGTTCTTGAGCTCCAGCCTGTGACTTTGGCTGAGATGATCTCATCAGTCTGCTGCAGGCAGGAGGAAGCATTTCCTTAGTCTCCCATTCCCCAAGTGATCGATTTATATCTGTTGCTAGACTCATTTTAATGCAGCCCCCGGCTGCGGCTTATAATTCCTTTCCATTCATTCTCTCACCACTCTGTTCAGCTGCTGGAAGAATCCTTGTGGAGCGAAGGTAAGGTGGGTATAAAAGTGGCTTGGGGTCCGGTATTCGAAAGAAGCAGTTGCTCATAGGCTGATAATGGGCATGCGGATAGGAGAAGAGAACAAAGTGACAGATTAAGTCTGAGTTTATAGAAAGTGGGTTGAGCGCATCTTGTGGCAGAAAAGAGGTACTGCATGCGAAAGCTCTGATTTGAAAGCGAACTTTGAAAATACTGTTTTTTGTTTTTTTTTTTATTATTGTTTTGCTTATATCTCAATCTGCTTATATTTTGCCTTTCCTGGTCCTGTAACACCAACTTCCAATCCCCCCCTCCCCCACCATGGATCAGAGCATTCTGCTGCTGAATTCCACCTCTATGCTTAAAAAAATTGAAGATGAATTTCCATCACCCTCCCTGCTCCTCATCTCCCCACCATCGTCAACCTTCCATCCCCCCGTCTGTCAGTGTACCGATCCGTAAATATGTGTAAATGCCATACAGAGCCCCATGGGCTGTGTAGCAGCATATTATGGGTAATGGCACGCAGTCAATGGTCACTGGTGGTCATGTGACTACGCTGACTGGTGAGTCTTTTGTTCTTTCCAGGAAGCAAAAAGAGACTCTCATTGGTCAGTTCCGTCATGTGACCGCACTGACCAACTTGCCCATGTTATGCAGCTACACAGACTCTGGGACTATGTACGGAGTTTACATGTGTATGGATCGTGCACCAGATGATGATTCGCAGCACATGTAGATACACTATATTGTCAAAAGTATTGGGACACCTGCCTTTACACACACATGAACTTTAATGGCATCCCAGTCTTAGTCCGTAGGGTTCAATATTGAGTTGGCCCACCCTTTGCAGCTAAAACAGCTTCAACTCTTCTGGGAAGGCTGTCCACAAGGTTTAGGAGTGTGTCTATGGGAATGTTTGACCATTCTTCCAGAAGTGCATTTGTGAGGTCAGACACTGATGTTGGACGAGAAGGCCCAGCCCACAGTCTCCGCTCAAATTTATCCCAAAGGTGTTCTAACGGGTTGAGGTCAGGACTCTGTGCAGGCTAGTCAAGTTCCTCCTCCCCAAACTCGCTCATCCGTGTCTTTATGGACCTTGCTTTGTACACTGGTGTGCAGTCATGTTGGAACAGGAAGGGGCCATCCCCAAACTATTCCCACAAAGTTGGGAGAATGAAATTGTCCAAAATGTCTTGGTATGCTGACGCCTTAAGAGTTCCCTTCACTGGAACTAAGGGGCCAAGCCCAACCCCTGAAAAACAACCCCACACCATAATCCCCCCTCTACCAAATATCAGTACAGCTCTGTGTCTCCTGTATGGAATATATCAGTGCAGCTCTGTGTCTCTTGTATAGAACATATCAGTGCAGCTCTGTGTCTCCTGTATTGAACATATCAGTGCAGCTCTGTGTCTCTTGTATAGAACATATCAGTACAGCTCTGTGTCTCTTGTATAGAACATATCAGTACAGCTCTGTCTCCTGTATAGAACATATCAGTGCAGCTCTGTGTCTCCTGTATAGAACATATCAGTGCAGCTCTGTGTCTCCTGTATAGAACATATCAGTGCAGCTCTGTGTCTCCTGTATAGAACATATCAGTGCAGCTCTGTGTCTCTTGTATAGAACATATCAGTACAGCTCTGTCTCCTGTATAGAACATATCAGTGCAGCTCTGTGTCTCCTGTATAGAACATATCAGTACAGCTCTGTGTCTCTTGTATAGAACATATCAGTACAGCTCTGTGTCTCTTGTATAGAACATATCAGTGCAGCTCTGTGTCTCTTGTATAGAACATATCAGTACAGCTCTGTCTCCTGTATAGAACATATCAGTGCAGCTCTGTGTCTCCTGTATAGAACGTATCAGTACAGCTCTGTGTCTCCTGTGTAGAACATATCAGTGCAGCTCTGTGTCTCTTGTATAGAACATATCAGTGCAGCTCTGTGTTTCCTGTATAGAACATATCAGTGCAACTCTGTCTCCTGTATAGAACATATCAGTGCTCTGCTCTCCTGTAGTAATATGTTGTGTTTTCATATTTTCAGGTGATGCCGCCGATATGTCCGGTGAGTACAAATTTATAGTACTGGGAATTGCTATTTCTAAACGCCTTTTAGATATCCAAGTGAAAGTGATGGGCTCAATGTAAATGAAGTCCTGATTGACTGTTAGGGGTCTGTTTATAAAATATTTGCACAAATAATCCCTGTAACTTGTCTAATATGTGTATTTTCTATGAGTGTGAGCTCCAACTAGTGTCCATAATGTGGCATTTTCTTAATTGGGATAATTCAGGAAAATACCACATTATAGCCACTAGATGGAGATGATAATCACAGGAAATTAACATATTAGTGGGATTATTAGTGAAGTCTTTGTGAATGCCTGAGACGGCTGTCATAGATGGCTCTCCGTCATTATATGGTCATAATCAGGAGTCGGCAGGAAGGCTCCCAGTCATGTGACAGCTGCTCACAGTGGTCATGTGATCGGCAAGTCCCGCCTGGCCCCTGGGTGTATAGACTCATTTAACTACTTGCCGCTCGGAGGACATCCATGGATGTCTTCGGGTTTGCAGTAGTTATACGAGGATGAGGTCTACACTTGGAGGCATCATCCTGTTATGAGATTTTTCAGCCTGCGATCTAATAGACCCCAGATCTCTCCATAAAGAGGACCTGTCATGGCCCATGCTGTCATGAGGGATGTTGTTCATCCCTTGTGATAGCAATAAAAGTAATTAAAAAAAAAAAAGTATAAAAAATTAAATTTTGCATAAAATAATAATACAAATAAAAAAATTGAAAGCACCTCTGTCAAGCCCCTGTGCTTACGCGCAAATGCATACATTACTCCCGCACGCATATGTAAACAGTGATTGCACCACATGTGAGGTATTGTCACGAACGTCAAAGTGAGAGCAATTATTCCAGCAGTACACTTCCTGTGTAACTCTAAACTGGTAACTTCTAAAGGCATTTAAAGCGATGCCTATAGAGAATTTTAAGCACTGTACTTTGCCGCCATTCCATGGGCAGACACAATTTTAAAGTGTGACCTGTTAGGTATCTTATTTACTCAGAGTAACAACATCCTTCACATTTATACATAAAAATTGGAGTAAATATTGTGTTTTGCGTTTTTTTAAATTCGTTATAGTGTATTTTTTTTCCAAACACATTGCCTTTGAAAAACAGCTACGCAAATAGCGTGTGACATAAAAAAATTGCAACACCCATCATTTTATTCTAAAGAGCCTCTGCTAAAATGTTTGGGGGCTCGAAGTAATTTTCTAGCATAAAAAAGTTGTTTATTACATGCAGGAGCGAAGTGTCAGAATTGGTCCAGGTATAAAGTGGGTAAAGGGACACTAATTACTACTTTTAGTATACACAGTATCTCACACAAATGAGTACACCCCTCACATTTTTGTGAATATTTTCTTCTATCTTTTCATGTGACAACACTGAAGAAATGACACTTGTCTACAATGTAAAGTAGTGAGTGTACAGCTTGTATAACAGTGTAAATTTGCTGTCCCCTCAAAATAACCCAACACACAGCCATTAATGTCTAAACCGCTGGCAACAAAAGTGAGTACACCCCTAAGTGAAAATGTCCAAATTGGGCCCAAAGTGTCAATATTTTGTGTGGCCACCATTATTTTCCAGCACTGCATTTACCCTCTTGGGCATGGAGTTCACCAGAGCTTCACAGGTTGCCACTGGAGTCCTCTTCCACTCCTCCATGACGACATCACAGAGCTGGTGGATGTTAGAGACCTTGCGCTTCTCCACCTACCCTTTGAGGATGTCCCACAGATGATCAATAGGGTTTAGGTCTGGAGACATGCCTGGCCAGTTCATCACCTTTACCCTCAGCTTCTTTAGCAAGGCAGTGGTCATCTTAGAGGTGTGTTTGGGGTCGTTATGTTGGAATACTGCCCTGCGGCCCAGTCTCTGAAGGGAGAGGATCATGCTCTGCTTCAGTATGTCACAGTACATGTTGGCATTCATGGTTCCCTCAATGATCTGTAGCTCCCCAGTGCCGGCAGCACTCATGCAGCCCCAGACCATGACACTCCCACCACCATGCTTGACTGTAGACAAGACACACTTGTCTTTGTCCTCCTCACCTGGTTGCCGCCACACACGCTTGTCACCATCTGAACCAAATAAGTTTATCTTGGTCTCATCAGACCACAGGACATGGTTCCAGTAATCCATGTCCTTAGTCTGCTTGTCTTCAGTAAACTGTTTGCGGGCTTTCTTGTGCATCGTCTTTAGAAGAGGCTTCCTTCTGGGACGACAGCCATGCAGACCAATTTGATGCAGTGTGCGGCGTATGGTCTGAGCACTGACAGGCTGACCCCCCACCCCTTCAACCTCTACAGCAATGCTGGCAGCACTCATACGTCTATTTCCCAGAGAAAACCTCTGGATATGACGCTGAGCACGTGCACTCAACTTCTTTGGTCGACCATGGCGAGGCCTGTTCTGAGTGGAACCTGTCCTGTTAAACCGCTGTATGGTCTTGGCCACCATGCTGCAGCTCAGTTTCAGGGTCTTGGCAATCTTCTTATAGCCTAGGCCATCTTTATGTAGAGCAACAATTCTTTTTTTCAGATCCTCAGAGAGTTCTTTGCCATGAGGTGCCATGTTGAACTTCCAGTGACCAGTATGAGAGAGTGAGAGCGATAACACCAAATTTAACACACCTGCTCCCCATTCACACCTGAGACCTTGTAACACTAACAAGTCACATGACACCGGGGAGGGAAAATGGCTAATTGGGCCCAATTTGGACATTTTCATTTGAGGGTGTACTCACTTTTGTTGCCAGCGGTTTAGACATTAATGGCTGTGTGTTGAGTTATTTTGAGGGGACAGCAAATTTACACTGTTATACAAGCTGTACACTCACTACTTTACATTGTAGCAAAGTGTCATTTCTTCAGTGTTGTCACATGAAAAGATAGAAGAAAATATTTACAAAAATGTGAGGGGTGTACTCACTTTTGTGACATACTGTACATGCATGTCGGAAGCCATGTTTGTTCAGTACATATATACTGCCTGCTGGTGATGTACAGTGGTCATGCTTTGCAGATCCAGGTCTGTGTCGATGAAACCAATAAACTCAAATAATCTTTAATGATGTTAAATCCTCTAAAATGTACTTGATGTAGCCAGGGACCATGTGATCTGGGGGCTGCCTAGGCATTTGGTAATAAGAGACTCATTGGATGTGGCTTTTTTTTTTTTTATTCATGGTTAAAGAGAGATGCCTTTTTTTTTTTTTTTTTTTTACTCTCATTTATCTCTAGATTTTTCTGCTTTTTAACGATTTCTTGCTGCCAGTTTGGACACATGCATACTGGGCATCTAGCCCGTTTGTGACCAGTCCCGGCGTTTTCACACACCCAGGAAGCACAGCATCCGGCCGCATAGACTGCAGCATGTCAAAGTTGATGGCAGGCTGAAATACATTGCAGCTGGACACTGTAGCAAGTGGTGCTCACATTCAGGGCCCTATGTGTTAATGTGCCCAGAACAAAGGTATTCTCAAAGGCTCTGCTTTTGTTAGATCTCAGTGCTGCTGATCTTCTGAAGCCTCTTTGCAGCCATTCCTGTCTATATGCACTCCAGCGATGGCTGCATGGCATTTCTCAGGGTTGTTCTGATGCGTGCCACCTGTAGTCTCCATTGGAAGACCATGTGACAGGGTGGCAACACGGGAGCACAAGTGGGAGAAGGGGACAGAGCGTTGTCACCCTAGAACAGGAAGTGCCCGAACGAGGAACACCGGGGATTATTAAAAAAAAAGATGGAGATTTATAAAGATTGAAAATGACTTGAAATAATACTCAAATGTTAGAGATTTTTTGAGATGTGTTGAATATGGATTATATCTGTTTTATTGTTACATTGTGGCCAGTTGTTCTTAATAATTTTTCAAAATAATTTTCACGCAGCATCAGCCCCCTCTATACACATATGGGATGCCATGAACAAGCAGACGCACTCGGTACTGCGCTGTTACCATTCCAAGGGGGTGTGCTCGGTCAGTTTCAGCGCCACTGGGAAGTTGCTGCTCTCCGTTGGGCTGGACCAGGAACACACCATCACCATCTGGAAATGGCAGGAAGGTAACGGATCGATGAGGAGAGGCCACATTTCTAAAAGTCACCTGCATTCAGGGCCCATTTAGGTTTAAGCTTTCAATTGTGTTCATGCGCATCATGGCACACATTAATGTGCATTGTGCACAGCCCAAGGTATATGCACTGTTGTGAGTTGTGTGCATTGGGCTGTATTGTGCAGTGCGATGCAATGAATGGCAGTGCGATGCAAAAAAAAAAAATATATATATATATATATATACCGGTATATATCTATATGTACACTCACACACACACATATATATATATATTTGTATCGCACCACCATTCATTGCATCGCACTGCACAATGTATAAATATTTGTGTGTGTATGTGTGTACACACTCCAACTTTGAACCTGAACCAGACATATAATCAAAAGGAAATTGCTACATGTTACAAAAATAAATAAATTAAAATTAAAATTAAAAAATTAAACAATCAAAAAAAAAATTAAAAATAAAGAAATAAAACAAAAAGATGAAATAATGAAAAATAATAAAAAATGGAAAATAAAATAAAATGAAGATACATACATATTACACCATTACAAAAATAAACATAAGGTTGGATATATTTTTATTAACCATTTTTTTAAAGTAAAGCAGTTGGGGGTACAGAATAATGTAAAACAGGTGGGGTGGGTGATAGTGGTTGAAAGCCACCACCACACTAACGGTACATAGAGTTAGGTTGTGGAAATGCAGATATCACAGTGTAATAGTTGCAGTCAATATCCTGAGCATTTAATGCATCTATGCAGTTGGGTATGCAGAGTTGAACCTGAGGTGGGGGAGGAGGGGGGTAAAGTAGGAGAGATAAGAGGGGCAAAGTGGGGTGGGTGGGGGGTATTGATATACATTCAGTGTGACTGTAACTGTTTTTCACAGTATGGATGAGCTTGGGTGGTTGGGAGGCCGTTCACCGGTGCGTGGTCATCAAGACATCTAGACCAACTACCCCAGTGTTGTTCTGGCCATTAATTTTAGGGTGTTTTTCAGCTCATCCTCTAGTGATTCTATTCAATAGTCTATCCGAGGTAGAATAATGAACCCAGACACACCACATTTTATGGTGTTTATCCCAGTTGTCTCCCTCTCCTGCATACATCTCCTCCATTAACATGATATCATTGAGGATGGCGATCCACTTATGAAGGGGGGAGGGGGTTACCTCAGATTTCCAATATTTCGTGATCAGCTGTCTAGCTGCCGATAAGTAGGTTGGTTTTCTGGGATTTGACTGATCCCGGTAGTATAGACAGTAGGGCTACTTTAGGGGAGAGGGCAGTAGAGGCATCGTACTATTCATTATAAATCGCAAATATACCTTTCCAGAAGGGGTGAACGCGAGCGCATTCCCACCAGATATGGAGATGTGTTCCTCTTCCTCTGTGACAGCGCCAGCAGGTATCAGAAACACTGGGAAACATCCTGTGAACCAAAACCGGATCCCTGTACCACCTGGAGAGTAATTTATAGTTTTTCTCCTGCGTGAAGCTGGAGATTGATGATTTGTGGGTGAATGTGAAAGAGGTCTGCCACTCCCGTGGAGTGATGTCCACGCCCAGATCTCTGAACCACTTTTGTGTGAATGTGTGTGTGTGGGGGCGCTGTGTGTATGGGAAAGGATTTCCTTGTATATTATAGATAGCATGTGTCTGGGAACCTGGGAGAGACCACACGTTTCCTCAAAGGTCGTTGGGGTCCTATGTATTTGACCGGATAAATGCAAGTTCGAGCAGAAGGTTTTTAGGGATATCATGGATAACCAATTGGTTGAGGAGGATTGACTTCCCTCCTGTGTTGTGAATCCGCCTGTTGTCGCCTGGACAAATGAGCGTGCCGTTGGCCAGTCTGTCCTCTCGTAGCCTCCTATTCATCCTGAGGCTTCATAGTCAGGGAGTGTCGGATTGTTGAAGAGCGATGTTAGAGGGCTGGGGTCGGTGGATAAAGCTTAGGTGGTGTGTCGGTGGTACCACAATGACAGCGCTGCTTCAGTCAATGGGGAAAGCATGGGCATGGAGCGGTGTTTGAGGTGGTATCCCCAGAGCAGAACACGTAGGTCTACTTGTGCCATGCCTTGTTCTGTGATTGTTGCTGGTTTGGTCAATGGGCATGGGAACCATTCCAGTAGCCTGGAGAGTATGGCAGAGTCGTGATATATTTCAAAATCGGGGAGGCCGATACCGCCTGTGTGTTTGTGGGAGCATAGGACTTTGTGTTTTATTCCGGTGGTGGTGCCAAATGAATTTAACTGCAAGGAACTGTAGTGTGCGGTAAAAGGAAGTTGGGAGCGTAATTGGGAGGGCCTGGAACAGGTATAGTAGTTTGGGGAGGATATCCATCTTCATTTATACGTCCGAGCCATGTCAGTTTTAAGGTGGTGCCACGAGTCTAGCGATCTTTGGATTTTAGTCAGTACAGGGCTGAAGTTTAGAGGGTAGATGTCTTAGAAATTAGTTGGGATCTCCTTCCCCAGATATTTGATTGATTTAGTTTGCCAATGGAAGGGAAAGTTTTGTTGGATAAGTGGAAGGGTGTGGATGGGTAGGGATATGTTTCGGGCTTCTGTTTTAGGCTCGATTCACATCTATGCATGTTGCTTTTGAGCGTTTTTGGAGTTTTTTTTGTGATGCTTGCCACGTTTTTGAGCAGCGTTTTTGTAGCGTTATTACAGCGTTTTTGCCGCGTTTTGCGGTTTTATTTTTTTTTACAGTTTTTTTAGACTGTATACAGTTAAAAAAAAAAAAAAGCCTAAAACGCAAAACGCTGCACTTGCGTTTTTGATGCTGGTCCATTGAATTCTATTACATGCAAAACGCTGCATTTTGCATGAAAAAAAGTCCCTGACCCTTTTCAAAAATGCAGAGAAACAAAAAGGCATTAATGTGAACATGTTCCATAGGAAACCATGTTAAAAAATTCCCATGCATCTCTGCAAAATGCAAAATGCATCAAAAAACGCGCTAGTGTGAATGGAGCCTTAGTCATGTTCAGTTTAAAGTTGCTGTGGGAGCCGAATCGAGCTAGTTCATGGAGAAATGAGGGGATGCTGATGTGTGGTTGTGTCACGTAAAGTAATAGGTCATCGGCATAGAGGGAAAGCTTACAGTGGGCTGAGGGGGTGTGGATACAAAAATAAACATTAATCAAGATCAGAATTTAACCCTTTCAGGCTCAAAGTATCTAAACGGTGTATCCAAGATACTTCTCGTTTTTTTTTAATTTAATTTTTATTTTTTCAATTCATCCTTTTCTTTTATTTTTTTGCTTATTTTTAATATTTTTTTTTGATTGTTTCATTTTTTTTTTTATGTTTTTTTTTTTTTTGTAACATGTAGCAATTTTCTCTGATTATATGTCTGGTTCAGATTCAAGGTTGGAGTGTACACACACACACATATATATATATATATATATATATATAAAATAGTTATAGGTATAGATAGATTTTTCTCTTTTTTGATAACAGGTGCCTTCTCCTGGTATCCTCATGATGTGTGTGGAACTTGTCACACCTGATGGTTTTCTTGTTTCATCATTATGCTAGTTTCTATGTTCATGATTACTTGAATGCTAAATTAATTTATTTGTTTCCAGATGACTATAGTGAATATATGTAGTGAATTTGTATTTTGATGTTATTTATGCACTTGGTTTGAAGAAGGTCGTTATCGTCTTAGCCTGAAACTGTTAACATACCTTGCATAATATGGAAAGTATGTAACTTTTTTTACTATTTTTTGAATAAACATTCTATTTGTGCAGCAATCCCGTTTTTTTTCCTCTATACATGGCCTGTGGAAAGCCCTGATTTCTTGCACTTGCTTTTACTGTGATGCACCTCACCCCTTGTGTGTGTGTGTATGTATATATGTATATTTGACTGTTAGTCAACGTAACTAATACTAATTTATCCGAAGTTACAAATTATTTGAAATAAGGAATGCGGCATCTAAACACATGGAACGGAACGATCTAATAATAAATAATAATAAAAAATCTTTTTATTATTATTAATTCGATATGTTCCACTTGTTTAGATGCAGCATTCGTTATTTTGGATAACTCGGAACTTCGGATAAATTTGTATTCGTTATGTTCCCTAACAGCCAAATTTGAAAGGAAATTCCAATACCTATAATTTAATAGTTAGTAATAGTTAAGTTACTAGAATTTCCTTTCAAATTTGGCTGTTAGGGAACATAACGAATACAAATTTATCCGAAGTTCTGAATTATCCGAAATAACGAATGCTGCATCTAAACAAATGGAACATAACAAATTAATAATAATAATAAATAATAATAATTAAAAGTTTTTTTTATTATTATGGTTATTTATCCAAAATAACGAATGCTGCATCTAAACAAATGGAACATAACAAATTAATAATAATAATAATTAATAATAATTAAAAGTTTTTTTTATTATTATGGTTATTTATCCAAAATAACGAATGCTGCATCTAAACAAATGGAACGGAATGAATTAATAATTTGTAAGGGGTCTCTGTTCGCGTGCTCAGGTGCACACACCAAAGAAGGACCTCTCCATGCAAACACCCAACACACGCACATTCACAAATTTATATGTACTTAAAGAGGTTTCTGTGCCCATTCTGTTTCCTTGATCCTCCGCAGGTGCCAAAATTGCCAGCAAAGTTGGCCACAACCAGCGAATCTTTGTGGCGGAGTTCCGGCCGGACTCGGACACCCAGTTTGTGTCGGTAGGGATGAAGCACGTGCGGTTCTGGACGTTGGCGGGGAGAGCGCTGCTTAGTAAGAAGGGGATGATGAGTTCCATCGAGGACGCCCGCATGCAGACCATGTTGGCCGTGGCGTTCGGTGCAGTGAGTACCTGTCCCGGGACAAACATACACCTCTGTCTAATCCAGGTTCTAGCTAAAATCCACAGATGGGAGCTACTAAAGAGAGACAACAGATTCAGCAAAGGTTGCTGTGAAAATCTTATATATCATCTCTCTGTATATGAGTTTTCGTACTTTGTTACATCTCAGTGCTGCTGATCTCCTACAACATTTTTGCAGCCACTTCCTGCCTACAGTGATGGCTGGATAGCATTTCTCAGGGTGGGCTTCCTGATGGTGACATGGCCACTTCCATTGGAAGCCCATGTGACAAGGTGACAAACAAAAAGAGCACCATTTGGAAACTGTTGTCACCATTTGGACACCAGTTGTCACCCTATCAGGAAGTGCCTGAACAAGGAAGTCCATGGCGGTTCTCCAGGGATTATATTAATGAAAGCTTATACAATGACTTTTGAAATTGAATGTTAAAGCAGAACTTTAGTCATTTTTTTTATCTTTCCGTCTATTAAATCTTCTGCCCTTGTTGTTGTTTTACCTTTGGATAGTAAAACATTTTTTTTTCTGCCAGTAAATACCTTATACAGCCCACTTCCTGTTTCTTGTCTGGTCATTAGCCTAGGCTTATGACATCATGCACAGCTCTCTCTCTCACTCCTGAGCGTTTGCCAGGAAGGAAGAGGGGATGAGTCATAAGAGGGCCAATGAGAGCGGCAGAGCTGGAGGTGTGTCTCTGTTTGTTTGTCTGTGTAAATCCAGGAAGTGAACAGGCTGCAGCTTCAGCTGCCCACAGTTAAAATGGATGCAGCCAGACTCAGTTGAGGGAGATTGCAGCATATTTGGCAAGTACAGTGGAACCTTGGATTACGAGCATAATCCGTTCCAGGAGATTACTTGTAATCCAAAACACTCGCATATCAAAGCGAGTTTCCCCATAGAAATCAATGGAAACGAAGATAATTCGTTCCACATTGACTTCTTATACATGCAATACCGCATGTGGCCAGAGGTGGGGGGGCGCCGGAGAGCCTCGGAAATACTCGGAGACAGCTCGGCTGAACTCGGAAAGGCTCGGAAACACTCGGGAACGGAGTATTTCCAAATCATTCCGAGTATTTCCGAACGGCTCCAAACTGTTCCGAGAGTCCCCAGTGCCCCCGCACCTCTGGCCAAATGCGTTACTGCACACCCCATTCGCGTGAATTCTGCTCGTTTTGCGAGACAACACTCGCAAACAGAGTCAGACCTTTAAAAAAAAAAAAAGTTGCTCGTCTTTCAAAAAGCTTGTTAACTGCGTTACTCGTAAACCAAGGTTCCACTATACAGAATCACAGTATATATAAAATAATATGCAAAGTGGTTGGAGGGAAGCTTCAAAATCGCAAAGATGTTTTTATTACAAATTTATGTGAGCAGACTGAAGTTCCTCTCTAAAAAGATTGTAAAGGTAAATTTTTTTTTTTTTTTTAATAACAAACATGTCTATACTTGCCTGCTCTGTGCAATAGAATTGCACAGAGTGGCCCCCGAACCTCCTCTTCTTGGGTCCCTCGCCCCCCACACTCCTAACCCCTCCTCTCTGTCCAGTGTCCCTGTGGGAAGTCGCTTCCCATGGGGGGGGGGGGGCGCTCGCTCCTGAGCCCTGCTGCTGCGTCCATTGGCACAGACAGTGGGACTTGACCCCACCCCCTCGCCACTGGCTTTGATTGACAGCAGTGGGAGCCAATGGCTTCTGGTGCCCCTGCATAGCCAGCGAGACCCGGAAGTGAGGGGAGAGAAGAGTTGAAGACGTGCACGGCGCTGGAATGAATATGGTCTCAGGTAAGTAAAATGGGAGGGGGCGGGGGGGGAGGGGATACTGGTGCTTAAACATTTTTAATCTTAATGCAAGGAATGCATTAAGGTAAAAAAAAAAATGTTCAGGCTTTAGAACCGCTTTAATATGTTGATAGTTTATAGATTGGGGGTCTACTTTAAAGCCCTACCCCAGTAAACATTTAAAAACAAAATGATCCCTTGCAGTGGGGTTGCACCCATACTGGAAGGGTTAACTGCTCATTTAGACTAGGGGAGAGGAGAAGCATTTTAGATAAACTGATCCTTTGCTCCCCCAGCAGGTGGCGCTCCCCCAATCTCCAGAGGGGGACTGTCCCTGGGCATCATCACAATCAGTGGAGGGCTACAGACTCTGAATTGGGTCTGAGGACAACAGGACCATAGTAGACATGTGCAATTCGTTTCGTTCCGAATTCGTTTCTTTTAAATGCATTTTGACAAATTCGTTAATTTGAAAATATCAGAATTACCGAAAACCAGTTTTAATGAATTCTTCCGATTATTCGTAAATTGGATTATTCGAAAATTCGTAAATATGTCAATTAGAACATTTGGGAATTCGGAAATCTGGAAATTCGGAAATATGGAAATACTAGAATTCGAAAAGCCGAAAATAAGAACAAAAATTCAAAAGAACCAAAATCAGAAAATAAGAACGAAAAACTGAAAGTTCGAAAATTCGTAAATCTGAAATAATAACTGACTAATAATAACTTAACTATTACTAACTATTAAATTATAGGCATTGGAATTTTCTTTCAAATTTGGCTGTTAGGGAACATAATGAATATGAATTTATCCGAAGTTACAAACTATCCAAAATAACGAATGCCGCATCTAAACAAATGGAACGTAACAAATTAATAATAATAAATAATAATTATTATTATTGTTATTTATTATTAATTTGTTCCGTTCCATTTGCTTAGATGCAGCATTCGTTATTTTGGGTAATTTTTAACTTCGGATAAATTTGTATTCGTTATGTTCCCTAAGTTACGAATTATCCGAAATAGCGAATGCCATATCTAAACAAATGGAACGTAACAAATTAAAAATAATAAATAATAAGAAAAAGTATTTATTATTAATTTGTTCCATTTGTTTAGATGTGGCATTCGTTATTTCGGATAAATTTGCATTCGTTACGTTGACTAACAGCCAAATTTGAAAGGAAATTCCAATACCTATAATTTAATACTTAGTTATTAGTTAGCTATTATTTAGAATTTTCTTTCTTATTTTCAAATTTCCGGATTTTCGAATTCCCAAATTCTAGAATTTATGAATTTCGATCATAATGAATGACCCGAAAAACCCCCAAAAAAGCCAGAATGAAACAAAAACAAACACATTTTTCGGCCGTGCACATGTCTAGACCATAGACCACTGGAGCATGGGGGAAGAGACGTTGCGGGGACCAGTTGAGGGAGAAGTTTTGGATCGACTAAGTAGATATTCTTCTTTTCTACGTCCCCCTAGACCAGTGGTTCTCAACCTTTCTAGTGCCGTGACTCCTTGATAAAATTTCCCAAGTTGTGGGGACCCCTAACAGTAAAATAATTTTTGTAGCGTGGGTTGTCGGCACCCAAGGCAAGACGAGTAATTTGCGCCCCTAACCCACGGACATTTAGTGCTCTTCCACTTGTACAGTATTAAAACCCCTCATGGTACATTTTGGGATGTACCACTCTTTCTCTTTGATCTCCTTTCTTTACCTTTTTATCTCTCCCTATCCTAATTTCTGGGAGAGTGGTGCGGGCTTTAGGATTAGCCCAGGATTCGGGGGAGCCCTGGCAAATCATCATTCGACCCCCAGGTTGAGAACCACTGCCCTAGACCTAAACAAGCAATTAGACGCAACCCAATTTTTAGGATTCCCAGAGTTGCGGTATAACGATCCCAATTATAAACACCTAAAATGTACTCAAACATAAAATCACGGGGCCCCGTACAGCCTACCTGACAGGGCCCCCCTTCTCCCTGAAAATATCAAATTAAATTTTTTCAAAAAAAATACACTAAAATCATTATTAGTTGACACAACAAAATTGTTGCTAAATTGAAAAGATTAAACTCTATTGAGTTAATAAACAAAGTTCTGTTTGTGAATGAGGTTTCCATCGTGAAATGACCCCCCTGTGTGCCCTCAGCAGCTGCCAGCGGGAGGGACAGAAGAGGAGGGGGGGGCATAAAGCAGGTGAAAGGGGGACTCACAGGAGGGCCTGAACAGCAAGGGGGTGGCGATGATGGCCCTGAATATACTATTTTACCAGATTTAGGTTTACAATGACACAGCGAGGTTCCCATTGGGTGACGTGCACTGAGGGCTCTATTGGGGTGGCACTGTCTTGAATCTCTTCCTTTCTATTACAGGGCAATTTGACGTTTACTGGAACGATTAGCGGGGACGTCTGTGTTTGGAAGGATCACATACTGTCCCGAATTGTGGCCAAAGCTCATAATGGTCCCGTGTTCACCATGTATACCACACTGAGGGACGGCCTCATCGTCACTGGTGGAAAGGAGAGACCGTAAGTTCCTCTGCCTAAATGCCGCTAGGAAGATGCACTTATTAGGTCCTTTATTGGGTTCACCTACCTAGTACCGAATTTAGATCTTTTTTTGCATTCATAATAAGCTGAATTCTTACCAAATGGATTCATCAAGGTGTGGGAAATGTTCCTTCTAAAGTAGGCTTGATAGCCTCAAACCATTCCTGTTGGCCACACATTGATAGACCACCCCATCCCATGCGTTGTACACTAGACATGTGCACTTCCGAAAAATTTGTTCGTATTCGTTTTTTGTTTTTTTTTTCGTTTTTTGGGTCATTCATTATGATCGTAATTCGAAAATCCGAAAATAAGAACGAAAATCTGAAATTCGGAAGAATAACTAGCTAACTATTAAATTATAGGTATTGGAATTTCCTTTCAAATTTGGCTGTTAGTGACTGTAACGAGCACTAATTTATCCGAAGTTATGAATTATCCGAAATGACGAATGCTGCATCTAAACAAATGGAACAGAACAAATTAATAATAAATAATAATAATAATAAAAAGTTTAATGTGGGGGCCGCGCCTTATGCTGCCACAGCCCACCATAACCTAATTTTCTTGCTGTTAGCTGCAAGGAGAGGAGCCCAGGGTGGGTGTTGAGAGATGGCCTTCTGCATATCTTCTGTAGGGGGAGGTTAATGGATTACAAATGGACTTCTCTCAGCTTGAACCAGTCCAACTGTTCTTCTCTGACCAGTAACCAAACCAGTAAACTCCACAGACTGCTGAGTGTGCAAATCTGAGGAGGTTAACAGTTCCTGAGTTGCTACATCCATCAACAATCGTTACAGAGCCAAAGTCTCCTTGGATCATGTATTTTCAGATGTTGAAGCCTCTTGACCATGTCTGCATGCTTTAAGTCTCAAGTTGCAGCAGCATGGTTAGACGTATCTAATAAAGTGACCACCGAAGTCTATTCAGGTGGAGCCAAATAGATTTATCTTAAAGCAGGTTTCTGAGAGCACCAGAGTAAAGTTCCTCTTCAACAACCAATAAAGTGTTTGTTGTTTCCAGCCTAGAGCAGTTAGTGTAATGAAGCTAATGGGTGGGTGGTTGCTATGGGATGCTACACATTACCATTTCCAAGTCTGACATCATTTTCCAAGGTCCAAGGAAGGTGGGGCAGTGAAGCTGTGGGATCAGGAGCTGAAGAGGTGTCGTGCTTTCAGGCTGGAGACTGGCCAGACAACCGACTGTGTCAGATCAGTATGCAGGGGCAAGGTAAGAGCTTGGTAAAATAAAATATACCTATTTATGTAAAGTATTACACTAATTTGGCACAGAGCGACTTTAAAAAATGTCTAAGCCAATGGTTCTCAACCATCGGGCCATGGTCCACTTCTGGGCTGCAGCTTCCCTTCTTCTAGGCCTTTAGCCATCTGCAGATCCCTTAACCTCCCATATTGCTCCTAAACTCACTCCTATACTGGCCCATGGTACTCCCAGGTCCCCTTAGGGCCTACAGCCTTCACAGTGACCTCCAACCTTCCACAGTGTTGCCCAGCCTCCCACATTGCCCTCAAGCCAGCTTCACATTCTCTCACCCCCCGCCCCTTATGCCGCGTACACACGAGCGGACTTTCCGGCATACTTGGTCCGGCGTACCGGAGTCCGTCGGACAATTCGATCCTGTGTGAGCTCCAGCGGACTTTTTTTTCTCAAAAGTTGGACGGACTTAAATTTGAAGCATGTTTCAAATCTATCCGACGGACTCGAGTCCGGTCGAAAAGTCCGCTCGTCTGTATGCTAGTCCGACGGACAAAAACCGACGCTAGTGCAGCTATATGCTACTGGCTATGAACTTCCTTGTTTTATTCCGGTCGTACGTCATCACGTACGAATCCGTCGGACTTTGGTTGATCGTGTGCAGGCAAGTCCGTTCATTTGGAAAGTCCATCAAAGTCCGCCGGGCAAAGTATGCTGTAAAGTCCGGTCGTGTGTACGCGGCATTAGTGGCACCCTGTCCCATCCAGAGCCTTCCAGCATTTTAATACATGCTTTTGCATTTACTATGTGTGAGTATAAACTTTACTTTTTACCATTGGGGCATGGATTGTTTTGGAAGAAAAAAGACCGGGCCCTGGTCTCAAAAAGGTTGAGAACCTCTGGTTTAAGTGAATCCACCATCCTGAGGCCCTCTTTGTACAGATGATACCCACAGTGTCGCCTGCTAGTCCTATCTGGAATTGATGAAGCATTAAATAAATAGTTCTATACAACTGCAGATTATTTTATCATTTCATCTTGGTAATATGAGATCTCTAAAATGTAAGGATTTACTGGTAATTTATCCTGGTGACCCCATTTCCAGGTTTGGCTTAAGCTGGGCTTTATAGAGAATTATTCCATCACTGATTTATTAGCTATATACTGTACATCTGAAATAGGGTGTATTATGGCAATTATAAGTCTGCCTCTTTGTGTTCCCTGTCCACAGGGGAAGATCCTGGTCGGCACACGCAATGCAGAAATTATCGAGGTGGGGGAGAAAAATGCAGCTTGTAATATTCTCATCAATGGTCACATGGATGGGCCCCTCTGGGGACTGGCCACCCATCCAACCCGGGACTTTTTCCTGTCCGCTGCGGAAGATGGCACTGTACGGCTGTGGGACATTGTGGATAAGGTAGACATGACACAACTTTCATGCAACTTACATGAGCTGGTCTGTGTTGGTATTCAGCTAAAACTTCAAATGTTGTATATGAGAGCACATGATGAGTGTTGGAGACTCAATGCACCCAGTACTTGTCTTTTTATATTTCCCATGCTAGCTGTACTGTCAGTGCTCTCCTTAGTGAGCCTTCCATTGGAAAGGAGCAAGTGATGAAGCATCAAAGCTTGCAGATAGGATTCCTTTTGAGGTTGTTAAACCTTTTGTGTGTTTTGAGCCATTCCTGTTTTTCAGTCCTGAAGGTAGTAGAAAGGTGTGGCCCCTACTCATACTTACAAAAAAACCAAGCCCAACAGAATCCTAGGTACATTGTATGGCCAGAAGGTATGTGGACCCCCTTCAAATGAGTTCAGGTGTTTCCAGTAGAGGATACTCTTACATCATACAAAGACATTGTAGACAATGGTGCTGTCCCAACCTTGTGGTAACAGTTCGGTGAAGACCCTTTTCTGTCTAGGGATGATTGTACCCCTTTGTGCAAGGCCAGCTCCATAACCACTTGCAGACCATATTATAAAATGTTTGGGGGTTCTAAGTAATTTTCTAGCAAAAAATACAGATTTTTACAAAATGTGCCAGAAAAGGCCTGGTCACGTGGTTTGATCATTTTGGTGTGGAGATTGTCAAGTGGCCTGCAGAGGGCCCTGACCTTAAGAAGGAAAGGTGGAGGCTGTTACTGCTTCAAAGGGAGGCCAACTCCAAATAGTGGACATTGCATCCCCTGATGTTCCCAACTCCATAATCGTAGCTATGGTTTTACAGCAGGCAATATGTGAAGGAAAGGAGTGCAGAGGGTATGTTTTGGTTAGGTTTAGGAAGGATAGGTGCACATGCCAGGCAGGCACAGCGTTATACATGTTGCCTTCTTGTTTTGGTGTTGGTAAAGATTTGGTAATTTGATTTGTGTTTTGTGTTCCCCACAGAAGATGCTAAACAAGGTGAACCTGGGTCACTCTGCACGTTCTGTCTGCTACAGCCCTGAGGGTGACATGGTGGCCATCGGCATGAAGAACGGAGAGTTTATAATCTTAGTTGTGGCCTCCCTAAAGATCTGGGGCAAGAAGAGAGATCGGAGATCTGCCATTCAGGACATCAGGTGAGGAACATGACTGCTAAGGGCTGCCATGAGGGGTCTGTACAAGGAAAAAGTCCCTAGGTGTACAGAACCAAACTGACCCAATGGAGACTGCTAGCCATGAGCAATGCAGCACACAGCAGCCTAGACAGAGAAACAAAATTAGTAGGGATGCACCGAATAGGTTTTTTGGTGCCGAAACCGATACCGAAAATAAATCTTCCTTGATCCCGAAAATCGAAACCGATACCGAAACAACACTGATACCGAAAGTGACTGTTTTTAAAAATATTTTTATACAGGAGATGGTCAGTGACTGGGGACATGGTACAGGAGATGGTCAGAGACTGCAATGATGATACAGGAGATGATCAGAGACTGCAGACATGGTACAAGAGATGGTCAGTGACTGGGGACATGGTACAGGACATGGTCAGAGACTGGAGAAATGGTACAGGAGATGGTCAGAGACTGAGGACATGGTACAGGAGATGGTCAGAGACTGAGGACATGGTCCAGGAGATGGTCAGAGACTGAGGACATGGTACAGGAGATGGTCAGAGACTGAGGACATGGTAAAGGAGATGGTCAGAGACTGAGAACATGGTACAGGAGATGGTCAGAGACTGCAGACATGGTACAGGAGATGGTCAGTGACTGGGGACATGGTACAGGACATGGTCAGAGACTGGAGAAATGGTACAGGAGATGGTCAGAGACTGAGGACATGGTACAGGAGATGGTCAGAGACTGAGGACATGGTACAGGAGATGGTCAGAGACTGAGGACATGGTCCAGGAGATGGTCAGAGACTGAGGACATGGTACAGGAGATGGTCAGAGACTGAGGACATGGTAAAGGAGATGGTCAGAGACTGAGGACATGGTACAGAAGATGGTCAGAGACTGCAGACATGGTACAGGAGATGGTCAGTGACTGGGGACATGGTACAGGACATGGTCAGAAACTGCAGACATGGTACAGGAGATGGTCAGAGACTTGGGGCATGGTCAGAGAGTCAGAGACTGCGGACACGATACAAGAGATCAATGCAGCCTCACCAGTGCTCGTCAGATGCAGCCAGCCAGTGTCCCCATTGCAGCCTGTGCCCCCATTGCATTAGAGGGAGAGGAGAGCTGCTGCCGCCTGTTTGATGGACGGGTGATCCGTCTATCAAAGTGCCCGGACAAGGGGGAGGGGCTGTGACGCTGCGCAGCAGGGAACGCACAGCTATTGAAATGAAAGCTGTGATGTTCCCGGCGCTGTAATCAAACAGGCGGCGGCGGCTCTCCTCTCTTTTACGATATAGGAAGCCCCCTGATAGGCGGCACCAGGGGCAGAGCCCTGCCCCCGCCCAGGCTCCGCTCCATTTTCGGCGCCAGTATCTGCAAGAATTCTCTTTTCGGCTTTTTGCCGAAAGGGCCATTTTCGGCCGATCTGTTTCGGCGGTCAAAATTTCGGTGCATCCCTAAAAATTAGAACGGTTTATTTTATCATGAACTTAGTAAATAGAAAGGATGGGACTTTTAAGGTGCCAGAAACGATAAATACAACATAAATTAAAAAAATATCAAAATTTATTAAACATAATTAAAATCATCACAATCTCATCGTACAATATCCATGTGATAAAAAGACAGCAGTAACTCCTTGCTCTACATGTTTCGCCATATAGTGGCTTCTAAGTTCTTAAGGAAACCATGGAAGAAGACTGCATATTTAATTACTACAAATTGAAAACAACATACTAATGTTGTAAAAAATGTTGTTTTCAGTTTGTAGTGATTAAATATGCAGTCCTCTTCAATGGTTTCCTGAAGAAGCCAATATATGGTGAAACATGTAGAGCTAGGAGTTACTGCTGTCTTTTTATCACGTGGATATTGTATGATGAGATTGTGATGATTTTGATACATATATATTTTTTTATTTGTGTTGTATTTATAGTTTCTGGCACCTTAAAAGTCCCATCCCTTTCTTTGTAATAAATTCTTGCCAATTTAGGGATGTGGTGCCGTGTGCTTTCCAACACCCAGCAATTAATATATAGTTTATTTTATCATGTTAATGTGAAACTCCAGGAAAAGCGCAGGCAGGGGAAACCTTATTTCAGCAGTTTATGGTCTATTTTTTTTTTTCAGTGATTACATGAGTGCAGAGCACAATAAAAATCTTTGATGGCTCCTGGCTCCTGAAAACATAAAAACAAAGAGGTAGCTGATCAGTGCAGACTGCAGACAGGTTGAATGTAAATAAAACACTGGCCATGACCGCTCTTCAAGCAGAGTTAAAAGATTATAGTTGTGATTTGGATTGTTATGATGATCTCAAGTGCTGACCATTGCGTGTGACCTGTACAGATTTAGCCCGGATTCCCACTACTTGGCGGTGGGTTCCGGCGAGAACGCCGTCGATTTCTACGACCTCACCATCGGACCCTCGCTGAACCGTATCAGCTACTGCAAAGACATTCCCAGCTTTGTGCTGCAGATCGACTTCTCCGCAGACAGCCGCTATGTGCAGGTACGAGCGATGTCATCAGCGGCTCCTCCCATGTGACGTGCGGGGCTCTGCCGCTTTGTTATCATTGTTAGATCATGTGACCAGTTTCTGAAGCATGGCCGAAATATTGCTTTTTCTACTGAGGTCTGATTATTAGGCTTTACCGCTTGCCACCCGCCTTCAGTATATTTACTGCGGGCGGGCGGGCAGCATGGGCAGGCTACATGACATACATGTACATCATCCAGCCTGTTCCGGGTTAGGAGCCCGCCTGCTAACCCGCCCTGTCGCTGGCTACAGCTGGATTTGTTCAGCAGATCAGTGATCTATGGCCGAGACCTACTAATTGGCTGTAGCCAATCTCAGTTTAGAGTCTTGTGTTTTAAAACACACAGGGGCTCTGTACACAGATCAGCGATCTGGCTGTTTCTTCTCCCTGCAAAGCAGGGAGAAGAAACAGCCTCATCTCTGTACACAGATCAGCGATCTGGCTGTTTCTTCTCCCTGCAACGCAGGGAGAAGAAACAGCCTGATCTGTTATTAAAGGCAGCAAATATTACACTTGTTAGGCACACACTTAACTCCCTGATTGCCCTTAGATGTTAACCCCTTCCCAGCCAGTGTGATTAGTGCAGTATTAGCACAGATTACTGTATTAGTGTCACTATTGATGTCAGTGTCAGCTAGTGTACCTCCCAGAGACGGTCTGTTAGTGCCAGATTGCCCGCTACAATATCACAGTCCCACTATAAATCCCTGATCACCGCCGTTACCAGTATAGCGTCATAGCAGTGTAAATTCCATTGTATATATACCATAGTTTGTAACTTTCACACAAACCAATTAATATACATTTATTGGGATTTTTTTTTTTTACCAAAGTCATGCAGCAGAATACATATTTATCTAAATTTATGAAGAAATTCGATTTTTTTTTTTTTTTTAGTTATTGGATAGGTTTTAAAACAGAAAGTAGAAAACATCATTTAAAAAAAAAGTGGTCTTTTTTTGTTTATATAATAAAAAACAAAAAAAACCCAGTGGTGATCAAATACCACCAAAAGAAAGATCTCTTTGTGTGAAAAATAATTATATCATATGGGTACAGTGTTGCATGGCCGCGCAATTGCCAGTTAAACTAGCGCAGTGCTGAATAGCAACAAAAATAGCAAAAATTGCTGACCATAGTGAACCATAGTGAATATTAGGTCATAGGTCAACCATAGTGAATATTAACCACGTAAGGACCGCCCACCGCATATATACTGCGCCAGGGCGGCCCTATTGCGCGAAACGACGTACCTGTACGTCGTTTCGTGCACGAGTCACTGTGGGCGCGCCAATGTGGGGGAGCCGATGCGCGGGTCTGGCGGCCGCGATGTCCGCTTGCCACTCGCGATCGCTTCTCAGAGAGGCAGAACAGGGATCTGCCAATGTAAATAAAGCAGATCCCCATTCTGACAGGGGAGTAGAGAGAGATCGTCTCCTCCTAGTGATCAGGAACAGCGATCTCTCTCTACTCCCAGTCAGTCTCCTCCCCCCACAGTTAGAAACACCTCCCTAGGGAACATATTTAACCCCTTGATTGCCCCCCTAGTGTTAACCCCTCCCCTGTGAGTGTCATTTATACAGTAATCAGTGGCTATTATAATAATAAAAATGCCATACATTTTTTCCCTATTTTGTAGATGCTATAACCTTTGCGCAAACCAATCAATATACGCTTATTTTTTATTTTTTTACCAAAAAAAGTAGAAGAATACATATTAGCCTAAACTAATGAAGCTTTTGTTTTTTTAAATTTTTTGGGGGGGATATTTATTATAGCAAAAATTTAAAAATATATTTTTTTTTCAAAATTGTCGGTCCTTTTTTGTTTATAGCGCAAAAAATAAAAGCCGCAGAAGGGGTTCAAATACCACCAAAAGAAAGCTCTATTTGTGGGAAAAAAAAGGACATACATTTTTTTTGGGTATAGGTTGGACTTGATGAACTTGTGTCTTTTTTCAACCTCACCTCATGTAACGTTGCACGACCCCGCAATTGTCCGTTAAAGTGACGCATTGCCGTATCGCAAAAAATGGCCTGGTCATTGGGGGGGGGGTGTAAATCTTTCCAGTCCTTAAGTGGTTAAGTATGTACACTATATGGCCTAAGGTTAGTGCACCTTCATGAGCCTGTAGGACAGGAGGTCTCAAACTGGCGGCCCTCCAGCTGTTGCGAAACTACAAGTCTCATGAGGCATTGCAAGGCTGACAGTTACAAGCATGACTCCCACAGGCATGATGGGACTTGTAGTTTCGCAACAGCTGGGGGGCCGCCAGTTTGAGACCCCTGCTGTAGGACATCTTATTCGGAAACCATGGCCAATAATGTGGGAGTTGCCCCGTTTGAGCCTCGACTCTTCTGCGAAGGTTTTCCACAAGATTTTGTAGGGTGTGGAACTTGTGTAATGCTGCATCCTGTGCAGGTCTCCACCGGGTGTTACAAGAGGCTGGTCTATGAAGTGCCTTCAGGAAAACTCCTCTCGGAACAAGCTGTGATTGACCGCATCACCTGGGCTACCTGGACCAGGTGAGTAAATTAAGAGAGTGTGAATGCACTGTGTTCCATTTAAAGTAGGTGTAAATCCCACCTGGGTGACATTTAGTTGGCTCTGTAGACTGTGTATCATAAACAATCAGAATGTTTTTTTTTAACGAAGATCCTAATTGACATCCTTTGCTGCATCTCAGCTCTGCTGATCTTCTGTAGCCACCTCCTGTCTACATGGTTTCCAGCAATGGCTGCATGGAATTTCTCAGAATGGGTTTCCTGATGGTGACAACTGTGTGATGTGTGATCAAACAAACTTGGTCTCCATTGGAAGCCCCTGTGACAGGGTGACAACACTGGACCACAGTTGAGAGACATGGACTGAGCGTTGTCGCCTTGTTACAAGAAGTGCCTGAACAAGGGCCTTCATGGCAGGTTCACCGGGGGTCATTTAACGAAAGCTGCAAAATTCAAAATATAGAAAATGACAGTAACATTGTAAAGCTTATATGAAAATTTAGCGATTGGGTTAACACTTACTTTTAACAGCCTGCCGACAAGGTTGATTTTAAATTGCTTGGTGGCATAGAAAAAGGAAATGTCCCACCCCGGGCAACTGATTGGTTGAATTACAAATATAGGTAAATGTGACAAATATCTGTGGGTGTCACCTCTGTTTCATTTTCTCCAAGTTGTCCCCAAGAGGGGCCCCATCAATATCTTCCCCCCCAAGTTGTTTGAACTGTATAGGAGCCTCCTAAAATATGAGTTTTGTAATGAAATACCTTAGAAGGGTCGTCCACCAAAAACAGATCCCACAGTGTTGTGTGGTGTAACTCTTCAGCATCCTCTAGTTTCTTCTATCTTCCCTATTAAACAGAATGTAGCAGAAGGGGTATTGCAGCAGGAGATGTGAGAAATGGTGAGCAGTAGACATGTGCAATTCGTTTAGTTCCGAATTCGTTTTTTTAACGAATTTTGACAAATTCGTTAATTCCGAAATCTCTGAATTTCCAAATTTTTCGAATTTTCAATTTTCCAAAAATTTGAAATTTCGAGAATTCAAATGAAAATCTGAACATTCAAAAGAATGAAAATCTGAAAATTCAAAAACCCAAAAATCTGAAATATTCGAATTCCGAATTTTCAAATTCCAAATTACCGACTTTTCAAATTACGAATTTTGAATTTTTTCGAAATTCAAAAATTCGGAAATTCAGAAATGTGAAAATCCAAAAATCTTAAAAAGAAAGAAAATCAGTAAAATTCGAAATAATAACTAACTAATAATAAATATTAAATTATAGGTATTGGAATTTCCTTTCAAATTTGGCTGTTAGTGAACGTAACGAGTACAAATTTATCCGAAGTTACGAATTATCTGAAATAACGAATGTCGTATCTAAAAGAATGGAATGTAACGATCTAATAATAATAACAATAATAATAAAACATTTTTATTATTATTATTTATTTAATAATTTGTTCCATTCCATTTGTTTATTTGTTCGGATAATTTGTAACTTTGGATAATTCATTACTTCAGATAAATTTGTACTCTTTGCAATCACAAACAGGCAAATTTGAAAGGAAATTCCAATACCTATAATTTAATAGTTAGTTATTATTAGTTTGTTATTATTTCAAATTTTGATTTTCGGATTTTCACATTTCCGAATTTTTGAATTCCAAAAATTCGGAATTCGAAAATTTTAAAATTCCGAATTCGAAGATTCGGATTTTTGAATTTCCGAAAAAAGCAAAAAAATGAATGAAACAAAAACAAACAAATTTTTTGTCAGTGCACATGTCTAGTGAGCAGGAGCAGTGCCGGGACAACGTCATCCAGTGCCCAGGGCGAAGATGCCAAACTGCATCCCCCACATTATTTATGATGTGCAAGCTTAGGGGATCCCACCCTTGGCAGTCTCTCGCTTGTCAAAATTGCTGTGGAGCTCAGTTTTAACACTGGACACATGCTTGTGTTGATGGCTTTATCCTGCTCTCTCCAGGACACTTCTCCAGTCGGCGGTGCAGGCTGTGCTCTCTCACTCCCCTCCTCCTTCCTGCTAGTGCAGCTACTGTGAGTGTCTGTGAACAGGAAGGAGGCAAGGGAGCGAGAACACAGCCCCCAACACGTTCCGGCTCTCTCTTCATTGCTCCCAGCGCTGGGCTGACAGGAGTAGTGATGCCGTTGTCACTACTCCTGTCAGCCTTGTAACAGAAGGAAAGCGCCCCCATCCCTACAGTAAACCATTGTGCCCAGGGCAGCTGCCCCTCCCACCCAAACCTTGTCCAGGCCCTTGCCCTGGTCCTGGTAGGGAGCAACACTGACGTAGTACCCACAAGATAAGCCAGAAGCCCATCAACATTCATTGTATTATACTAGACACTATTTTCTCAGTCACTTATCTACTGGAATACTCTGCCATTTTTTTTTAAGGACCAAAGTTGCTTCCTAATTATTTCATGCCCAGAGGCACTATCCTGGGTACTGAAGCCAAAGTTTGCATAGTGGGTGCTCCAGGATTCTCTGCAGCAATAGTTTCAGAAAAAAAAAAAAAAACTTACCATAAAACCTTGAGCTTATCGAGGAACACAGGAATTCAGATACAGCTGGGGTGAGCTGTCCAGATGGTCACTATGGACCAAGAAGACCCATCAGTCTCTTAGGATGAATGAGGGTGGCCTCTTTCCCCTTCTCTGGGGGACATCCACTGGAAGATCTATGTCCTGTGGTTATCAAGTCCCATAACGGTCTTTGGATGTACTCTATCCCCAACAAGGGGGTATCCCCAGCAGGTTTCCAGTGTGTACAGTCTGCTAACAAACCACAGCAGCACTGAGCCATCCAGCAATGGTTTCTTCCAGATAGGCAGGAATCGAGGAGCACCAAGGTGCACAGACCTCACCCTTTGGAGTGGAGACTGCTGTTGGGAAAAGGGAAGGTATCGTGCATTGTCTCTAAAGCCGGCCATAGACAGATTGAAATTTGGCCGGTTTAGCTGTCACTAGCCAAATTTCGTTTCATCTATGGGCTGGCTGGGTGTAGTGAAATCAATCCATCAATCCATCAATCAACCAATCTGTTTTTTTTTTTTTGCCTAGTCACTGTACTTTGTCAGTGGGGAAGGCTCCCCACCAGCAGAATACAATAGCACTGCAGGGGGGATTCCCCCATCAACACCGACAGTGTGGGGAATAGAGCAATGTATGACCTGCCTAAGGAAGACGGTGCCACCACCAGTCCTGTCCCAAACCTTTCCAAAAAAGGTCTTACACCACTTAGGTGATGTCCAATGGAGTCTAGGTCACGAAGCTGAATCATAGTGGGGTCCCCTGAGGTTTGGGGACACCGCTGCAAGTAGAAGCGCCCCTCCCCCCCCGGAGTTGGGGTAAAGACCACCCCATTTGCCCTAAGAGATTGATGGGTTGCGCTAGGGACCTCTTAGTCCATAGAGACGGCCTGGATGTCTTACCCTGTTTTCTAAATCCTCCTGTTTCTCTCAATAGACTAGCAATTGTTCAGTAGGCCTGCTTTGTATAAACTGTTTTCATCACTAGGAAGAACTATCCGTATCTTGCAGCGTCCTGGGTGATGAAGTACTAGGAATCTGGTCCAGACACAACGATAAGTCGGACGTGACGTGCGCATGCGTCTCTCACTCAGGGATCAGCCTGGTTACGGGCGATGACTTTGGAATGGTCAAGTTATTTGACTTCCCCTGTCCAGAAAAGTTTGTAAGTATGGCTTTTGTAGTTGACATGCTTTTGGTGGGGGTTATAAAACTGATAATGTGTGTGACTGTCCAATGGTGTTTTCCATTATATCGAGAAAGGGGGGGGGGGGGGATTACTCACAAGCCGGTGCTGCCGCTGGACGAGTTGGGGGAAAAATTTACTATGGGGGTTATTTACTAAAGGCAAATCCACTTTGTACTACAAGTGCACTCGCTGTAGATCTGAGGGGGACATGCAAGGGGAAAAAAAAAACAGCATTTTAGCTTGCACATGATTGGATGATAAAATCAGCAGAGCTTCCCCTCATTTCAGATCTTCCCCTCAGATCTACAGTGACTGCACTTCAAAGTGCACTTTCAGTGCAGTTGTAGAGCAGAGTGGATTTGTCTTTAATAAATCAGCCCCATAGTTTTATGGAGCTCCTCTGAACATGGTCAGATGCTTATCAGTGGTGTACCTGTCCATCTGTAGCCGACCTAATTCCATGCAATTGAACTACATCCAAACAACCTGTAAAGTGAGAGAGCTCATGCCATCACCTCTTTTTTCACAGGCAAAACATAAGCGTTTCCTGGGGCACTCCGCCCATGTGACCAACATCCGATTCACCAGCGGTGACCGCTACGTGGTTAGTGCAGGAGGAGACGACTGCAGGTAAGATTGGTGTACTGACAGAAACAACACTTGGTGGTAACATGTCCTTGTTGTTAATGGAGAATGCTCAGATGATGACCTGGCTTTATATATCTGTAATATAACTCATCATTGTTCATGCACAGTTTTACTTTACTGTACAGTCT
Organism: Aquarana catesbeiana; assembly: GCF_042186555.1. Taxonomy (NCBI): domain Eukaryota; kingdom Metazoa; phylum Chordata; class Amphibia; order Anura; family Ranidae; genus Aquarana; species Aquarana catesbeiana. The sequence continues at coordinate 22,082,299 of NC_133336.1, forward strand.
GTGGACACCAGACCATCAAATCTACACTATATGACCAAACTTATATGGACCCGCCCTCCAAATGATTGAGTTTGGGTGACTCAAGAGTACTCGTAACACTAGAGCATACAAAGACTTTTTAGACAATTATGCTCTTCCAATCTTCTGTTAAAGCGGAAGTCCGCCTACCGCTGCATAAATGAAGACAGCAGCTGCATATACTGCAGCTGCTGACTTTTAATAATCGGACACTTACCTGTCCTGGAGTCCAGTGATGTCGGCACGGCAGCTGATGTTTCCATCAGCTGTTGGGTGCTTGCCGCCTCCATTGCGCGTAAGGGAACCCGGCAGTGAAGGCTTACGGCTTCACGCCGGGAACCCTACTGCCCATGCGCGAGGCTCCGCTCCTCTCTCTTACAGGAGATATCAGATGCCTAAGTACTTATTTACGTACTATGTAGAGTGGGCCCATTTGTTGTATTCACCTGGATCGAAATTCCTGAAATCCCCCCCACAGGCTTGGACTCAATAGTTTGTTTTTTTTTTCTTCTCTGTGTATATTTATTTTTATATACAAGTCTACTGGATTGTACTAGACTTACTTTGCTTCTCCTTATACACTGGTTGCCCAACATTTCACACATTGGTGCTTGCTTTCCTGAACCCCTGTACAACTCTGATGGCACACGAACCTATGTATATGTTGGGTTTGGCCTACCTCTTGGCTCTCCACCTGTAATTGGACTTCTTGAAATTTTGTACTTAAGCGAATTGATGTACAATACCAGTATCTTGCACTTACTACTGTATACTTCCTTTCTTTTTTTGTATTGCTTCAAAATTTGAACTTTGATTATAATAAAAAAGAAAAAAAAAAGGCTGTTATAGCCGCAAAGGAAGGAGGATACTCCATATTAATGGTCCATGGTTTTGGAATTGGATATCCAACAAGATCATAGGTGATGGTTAGGTGTCCACACTTTTGTTTTCTATAGTGTAGATTGCATTATCTGTCTTCCCATTTTTTATAATATTTTTTCTTCTTATGCTGCTTTTCATTGTGTAAAAAAATTGTAAAACATAGTTAAACTGATTAAAAAAAAAATAATAATATAGGGAAGAAACGAGTCAGTGTGTACAGGGGGTGAATTGAATTTAGGATAATTCCCTGGATGTGTTTATTTGCTGTTTCTAATCGGACCGAAGAGTTATGCCCAATATGTAGCATAATTTAGCCACGCCCACCTTTTTTGCTGCAGCGTGCTACAGGCCACCATCTCCCTGATTGGGGCCCCAGAGTGCATTACTTTGCCCAGGGGCCCATGCTGCTATTAAGATGGCACTGCCTGGCTCCCACCCCTAGCAGCCAATCCTTCCTAAGTGAGAATGAAATGTCACTGCTGCCTCAGCCCTCTGAGATTTCAAGTTACATATCCCAGGAGGCTGAAGGAACAGGGGACTCGCTGCAGTCATCATCGGAGGCCAGCAGATATCTGGACCCAGAAGAGGCAGCTGGCTTCCAAAGCAGGTAGCAGTGCAGGATCTGGGCTGCTGCACCTACTCATGGGATCGCAGCAGGACAACTCTGGATCCGCTCTGCAGGTGAGAATCAGAATCCATGACAACATAACAGGTAGGTGGTGCTTAACCACTTGCTTCCCAGGCCTATTCTGACACTTCTCTACTACATGTAAAATGTATCTTTTGTTTTGCTAGAAAATTTACTTAGAACCCCAAACATTAATTTATTTATTTTATTTATATATATATATATATATATATATATATATATATATATATATATATATATATATATACACCCTGTTTCCCAGAAAATAAGCCCTACAAGGACTTTAACTAGGGCTTATTTGGGGGGTAGGACATATATTGCAGCCATCACCGTCAATCACGCTAGGTCTTATTTTCGGGGAAACAGGGTATATATATGTCCTAGAGAATAAAAATGATGGGTGTTGCATTTGTTATGTCACACGGTATTTGCTCAGCAGGTTTTCAAATGCAATTTTGGAAAAAAAATACATGTTAATTAATTTTAGTCAACACAATAGAATACCATTTTTTTTTTTTGTAAATTATAAAGGATGATGTTACACGGAGTAAATGGATACCAAACATGTCATGCTGTAAAATTGCGCACGATAATGGAATGGCGACAAACTACGGTACTTTAACTTTTATTTTGCTGACCGCCTAACTGTAAATATACATTTGACATTAAATACCGTGATTATGGATGCAGCTAGGTGGCCAGCTTTCTGATAAAAGTGATCCCAGCGGCAGATTCGCTGCAAGATCACTTTTGGAAGCGGCGGGAGAGGTGCCTCCCACCCGCCACTTCCCGATCCGTGAGCCTGGGAACCATCCGGCGTTGGGCAGGGATTTTCCATAGCGATGGCTAGATGGCCCCCGCTCATCTCTATGCCCTTGGAGGACCGGAGCAACGTGGACGTCACTTCCAGTTCTCGGGCCATATCAACATGATTATCTTTTGCTTTAAGAATTAAAAAAAAAAAAAAATTATTTTTTTTGGATCTTTTGCTTTTAAAGGGTAGAGGAGAGATTTCAGGTCTTTCGGACCCCAGAGCTCTTCATAAAGAGGACCTGTCATGCTGTACTGTTATCGCAAGGCATACATGTGATAGCAATAAAAAGTGATCAAGAACATTTTTTTTTTTTAAAAGGGATAGTGTAAAAAAAAACATATGGGCAGTAGTGAACGCACACGTAGATCATGCCCACATATGTAAACAGTGTTTGCACCACACACAGTGAAGCATCACCAGGAACGTTAGAGTGAGAGCTATATTTCTAAGTACCGCAGTTTGTCGCCATTCCACGAGTGTGCGCATTTTAAAAGTAAGACATGTAAGGTATCTATTTACTTGGTGTAACATCAGCTTTCACATTATACAAAAAAAAATTGGGGTAACTATTTTTTTTTTTAATTCATTAAAGTACATTTATTCCCCAAAAAATTGTGTTTGAAAGACCGCTGCGCAAGTACAATGCGACATAAAATATTGCAACGACAGCCACCTGTAAAATTATTCCATCGGTTGCCCAGCCGCTCGCATTACTTTTACTTAAAAGGGAATAGCCGGCTTTAAAAAAAAAAAAAAAATGATACTGGGATCATGGTTGTAGCCTCAACCCTGATCCCGGCATAACTTCTTCCCTATACTGTGGCCGGTAGGGAAGCAGTTAAGAGGAGCTCCAGCCTGGGTGAAAAAAAAAAAAAATTAAGTCAGCAGCTACAAGTACTGTAGCTGCTGGCTTTTAATATTAATGCACATACCTGTCCAGGGAGCCCACGGTGTCGGCACCCCAGCCGGTCATCAGTTCGACTCCCGGGTGCTGCCGCCGCCATTCCTGGTGAGGGAACCAGGCAGTGAAGTCTTTCAGCTTCACCGCTGGTTCCCTACTGCGCGTGCGGGTAGCATGCTGCGCTTTCTTTCTAATTGGCCCGACGACAGGGGAAGGAGGGGGGGGGGGAGTTGGGCGCTATACTTCTAGGACAGGGATATGCAATTAGCGGACCTGCAGCTGTTGTAAAACTACAAGTCCCATGAGGCATAGCAAGATTCTGACAGCCACAATCATGACTCCCAGGGGCAGAGGCATGATGGGACTTGTAGTTTTGCAACAGCTGGAGGTCCGCTAATTGCATATCCCTGTTCTATTAAATGAGGCTGCGGTCTGTCTCCTGGAAGTGGGGAAGGGAGCCTGTCAAAAACGGGTCCCCTGCTCCCTTGAAAGGTGCCAAAATGTGACACCAGAGAGAGGGAGCGAGCATATAAGCGGAGGTTCCACTTTTGGCTGAAACTCCGCTTTAACGAAAAAAAAAGAGCACGTCCCTCTTATGACTTTAGAGTTCTGTCTATTAAGATTCGCAGGTTCAGACGCACAATATTTTTTTTTTCCTAACAAAACTGTCTTTTCTTTGTTTCAGCTTATTTGTATGGAAATGTGTCCACATGCCGCACTGAAGACAACAGAGCGCCTGCGCAATTGCCCACCCAGAGTGTAGGAGAGCCGTTCCTCTCTCTAAGCCTGCTGGGTAGCCGAGCGGCTGTGGATCTGCAGAGCAGCCGCCCTGAAGAGATCTAGGAGGCAAGATGGCATGAAGCGGACAGAGACAAGATGCGTGACAGGAGCCACGTTGTTGCAGAGAAAAAGCATGCATTACAGCCACGGGGGCCCGTCTGGCTCTAAGATTGAATTGCTGGAATGTTAAGCGGGCACCTCCTACCCTCTGCGTTGTTATGATCTCAGTGTACCAGTAAAAAAGGGGGACGACGAGTCCGACTACCAGCTGGACAGATGTGGAGAAGTTGTAAAAAAAAAAAATAAAATAAAAATACCAGCATCTCTGAGGTCCATGTCGCAAGGAGGAAGGCGGTGCTGACACTGGCACGGATGAGCCGGGCCGTACCACCAGGGGGGGATGACCGACTCGCTCCATTAGCTGTGCCAGCCCCGGGATGCGGCTCACTTTAAGCGAGTGCCTTCCCTACACTCCCAAAGTCTGACATCTCCTGTCTTTTTTTTTTTTTTTTGCCTTGTTCGGTCCCTTCCACGCTGAGGTTGCCATATTGTATGTGCTGCTTGTTTCTTTATGAAGACGTTTATTCAGTCTGTTGAGCTGTGTATTTAACCTCTTCGCTGCTAGAAGGGGCCTGTAACTCATATTGGGGTTATTAGAGGGACTATGCGTGCATTTATTCCTGAGACATAAATATAATTTCTTACAAGATATTTCCTTGTCACCTTGTACTTTTTTTTTTTTGTGTTTCAGAAGCCAAAACATATATATGTCAGTTTTTCTTGCCAGCTGTGACTCATTATGGCGATCTCCTTTCACTTCCTGTTCTTTCAACTCAACAGGAAGTGAGAGGACATCTTTCAAATGCAAGAGAAATTCCCTTCTTTAAACTGGTTGTTGGAACTAGTGTCTCCAAAGATTTCTCCTCTATTCCTGTTCTGGTTGCAACTCAAAATTTTGGATTACCTTCACTTTCGATCCTCGGGGACCATTGACGATCAGGAAATATTGAGGGGATAAATCTCATTACTGGGGCAACAGACGGCAGTAAGGCTCCTTTCACACTTGTATGACTGCAAAGTTGTGCCGACTCTGAAGTGTAACTTGGATACGGCTTTGACCAACGATAATGGACAATTTTTGCATTTTACAACATTCAGGTAGGACTTTGATGCAACTTGAGGACCATATACTTTAATGTTAACCCTCCAAAGTTGCATGAAAGTCAGACCAAAGTGGTGCAGGAACTACTTTGAAGTGGCTGCAACTTTTTAAGTCGCACAAATTAATGGTTATCATTGGAAAACATGGGGAACGACTTGTCATGTGACTTTGATGTCCAAAGTTGCATCATAAGTCATAGTGGTGAATGGACCACCTGAAAAACTGTCAGGTAGACCTGATCAGAACAGTGTGAAAGGGGCCTAACCATACTTTACTGATTTCCAGCAGCATCAGCCAAGTGGTCAATGCTACTACAGTGTATGTGTGTAAGATAGATAGAGATATAGATATATGAGAGAGAGAGAGAGCTGCGCGCTTAATCGTCAAAAATTGTTATCGCAATTTTTTCCCCGTTGCGATCTTGACAAGAGTGTTTCACGATTCTGTCTATGCAAAGAATTCTCTCCGATCTTCTGAAGCCATCAAAAGAAAGAAAAATAAAAACGGGCAGTCTGCCAAGAATCACAACATTCTTTAGCAGTGGAACGAAATCTAAACATTGTAACAATTTGTCAATGGAATAGACTTCATGTGTGAATGAAGAAAGTTTAACCACTAAACCTTTTTCTGACATTTGTTGGTTTCAAGTTAAAATCTTTTTTTTTTTTTTTTTTTTTTTTTTTTGCTAGAAAATTATTTAGAACCCCCAAACATATTTTTTTTTTTTAGTAGAGACCCTAAAGAATAAAATGGCAGTTGTTGCAATATTTTATGTCACACTGTATTTGCGCAGTGGTCTTTCAAATGCAATTTTTGGGGAAAAAAATTGACTTTAATGAATTTAAAAAAAAAACTAACCAGGAAAGTTAGCCCATTTTTTTTTTGTATAATGTGAAAGATTTTACATCGCGAGAATCGTGATCTTTTTATTCTAAGCAAAAAAAATGTGATTCTCATTTTGGTTAGAACCGTGCAGCTCTAAATAAATTATATACACATTTTATAATATTAATTAATAAATATATATATATATATATAATAAAATGTTTGTGTGTATATACATATATTTTTTTTTATTACACACGTGTGTGTATGGGGGGGAGGTATGGCTTGTGTTCCGTAAACGTAAAATAAAATCCATCTCTTCCCCTAGTAAAAGCACATTCCACAGTACACACACCGATTAGGCACATAGTTAACCTCTTTTCGATCGCCCCCCTGATGTTTAACCCCTGCCAGTGTCATTAGTACAGTACAAAGTATTTTTAGCACTGATCAGAAAATATGCACTGTCGCTGTACTAATGCCACTGGCATGGAAGGAGGTTAAACATTTAGGGCATTAAAAGGGTTAGTGTTTTGGTGTACTGTGGGGGAGGTGCTTATACTAGGGGAAGTAATTAATTTTATTCCCTGCTTTGCAGGGAAAGAAAAAAAAAAAGTTTAAGGCTGGGTTCACACATATGCAAATTGGATGTGGCTTACACCGCATCCAATTTGAAGAACATTTGAAAATGTTTTCAATGGGTCTGGGTCACATATGTGCGTTGCATCCGCGTTGCACAAAAAAAAGTGTGCGTTTTCTAGGAAGTGCGGTGCGAATTGCAGACACATAATCTTCAATGAGAACGCATCTGATTCGCAGATGTTTTCTCCCCTCCTCCTACACCTCCCCCCTCTCCCTGATCCACAGCTACAATGGAGAGGAACCGCTGAATGAATCATTTTTATCTTCGCACCGCACCTCTGTGAACCCAGCCTAAAACAATAAATTTGATATTTTTTCCTATTCACTAATGTTAGCAGCATGAAGGTTAAAAAAAATAAAATGTTGATTGAGAGAGAAGTTCCACTTCACCTGCCTCCCACTGGCCTTACACACACATGTGGCAGAAGACTGGTAGGCCTTATGCTGCGCTACCCACTGTTACAGATGCATCCTGGGATTTGTAGTTCACCAGGGCCCACCGAGGATCCTTGGGATGCAACTCAATGATCCCTCCCAGCAGCCAGACCAGGTTACAGCGAGTGGAAATCTATGACATCGCAGCTTCTTTTTTGCTGTGATTTCAGGCAAATGAATATGATTTTGATAAACTTTATACTGGTTTGGTTTGTGGTTGGCAAACAGAAGTCTTGGTTAAAAAAAATAAACAAATAAAAAAGAGAGAGCGAGAGCATCCCAAAGATGAGTGTTAAAGTGGAGTTCCACCCACTTTTACAACTCTTCAGCATCCCTCACTAAACTGTGCACTGTAAACGAATTGGATATTTAAAAAAAAAAAAAAATTCTCACCATCCTACTGTATATCTGCTGTATTCATTTTTCACTTCCTCCTCCCTGGCCGTGGCCCATCGCATCATTTCCTGTTTGCAATGCCTTCTGGGAAGGAGCGGCAACTTCCTCCGACACTGCGGTTGCTATGGAAACCTGACCTGAAACCTATTACACTGCTTGTGCTGCACTGAGCATGTGCGAGATCTGCAAGGATGAGATCCAGGAAGAAATACAGTCTGGCTTCAGATGCCCACACTTAAGATGGCCACGGCCTGCTGTAAGTTTATAAAATAGCAAACTACTGCTATAAACTAACAAAACAGACCTTAGTTTACAGACTAACTTTACTAGAATACATTAAGCTTGTGTATTATAGGGGTATTTTTATTTAAAAAAGTATAATTTCGGCCGGAACACCACTTTAAGTACTTTGCCACACCGCCCTGCACCTCATTGCGCGGTGCCGCTCCAATCAAATGAGACACTTGCATCAGAGGTGGGGGGGGCACTGCAGATTGTTGCTGTTAGAAGACCCCCCCCCATATGGTGCAGTGAGATTTTTAACTTTGATGGAATGCATGATTTAATATTTTCATCCACCTCATTTATCAAAGCGTCATAAGAACAATCTGCATCACCCGAGAGCAGCCATGGAGACTGCAGCTGTCATTCTCCTATTCCCCCCCCCCAATGCCACACCGGCAGCTTCAGGCCAACACCCTGCAAACAAGAGAACTTCCCTGCGGGAGACACAGGAAGAACTGTACAAAAGCAGACTTAGAAATGAAAAATATATTTGTGCAAAAACCAAAAGCACGGCTTCTTGCAAAACAACTAAAATGTGCCAAGGTGATCCATGTACACAAAACAGTTTATAAAAGCAAATTACACCCCAAAACCTTCACAGGTAACAAAGCGGAGTCTTTGCTTTCTCAAATATAAATTAAAAAAAAGTCTAAAATACATAAAAAAGGGAAAAATTTGACCATCGCAGTTCAGGGTGGTTTTGCTGGTGGAGGGACAGAGGGCAATGTCACAGCTTCCAGGATGATGGGGGGGAGGGGAGGGTCCAATAGTCCGGTAACATCAATCACTGCTGAAAAACAAGGCAGAAATTCACAGCATTAGATGGCACTGTGCTTACACCAATAGATCAAAGTGAGATATATTATATATATGCACAAACACACACTATGTTACAAAAAAGTATTGGAGAGAGGGAGAATGAATAAATTAGATATATAACAAAAGTAAGTACACCCCTCACATTTTTGTAAATATTTTCTTCTATCTTTTCATGTGACAACACTGAAGAAATGACACTTTGCTACAATGTAAAGTAGTGAGTGTACAGCTTGTATAACAGTGTAAATTTGCTGTCCCCCCAAAATAACTCAACACACAGCCATTAATGTCTAAACCGCTGGCAACAAAAGTGAGTACACCCCTAAGTGAAAATGTCCAAATTGGGCCCAATTAGCCATTTTCCCTCCCTGGTGTCATGTGACTCATTAGTGTTACAAGGTCTCAGGTGTGAATGGGGAGCAGGTGTGTTAAATTTGATATTCCTCTCTCTCTCATACTGGTCACTGGAAGTTCAACATGGCAAAGAACTCTGAGGATCTGAAAAAAAAAAAAAAAAAAAAAAAAAAAGAAATGTTGCTCTACATAAAGATGGCCTAGGCCAGTGATGGTGAACCTTGGCACCCCAGATGTTTTGGAACTACATTTCCCATGATTCTCCTGCACTCTGCAGTGTAGTTGAGCATCATTGGAAATGTAGTTCCAAAACATCTGGGGTGCCAAGGTTCACCATCACTGCCCTAGGCTATAAGAAGATTGACAAGACCCTGAAACTGAGCTGCAGCACGGTGGCCAAGACCATACAGCGGTATAACAGGACAGGTTCCACTCAGAACAGGCCTCCCCATGGTCGACCAAAGAAGTTGAGGTCACGTGCTCAGCGTCATATCCAGAGGTTGTCTTTGGGAAATAGACGTATGAGTGCTGCCAGCATTGCTGCAGAGGTTGAAGGGGTGGAGGGTCAGCCTGTCAGTGCTCAGACCATACACCACACACTGCATCAAATTGGTCTGCATGGCTGTCGTCCCAGAAGGAAGCCTCTTCTAAAGATGATGCACAAGAAAGCCTGCAAACCGTTTTCTGAACACAAGCAGACTAAGGACATGGATTACTGGAACCATGTGCTGTGGTCTGATGAGACCAAGATAAACTTATTTGGTTCAGATGGTGACAAGCGTGTGTGGTGACAACCAGGTGAGGAGTACAAAGACAAGTGTGTCTTGCCTACAGTCAAGCATGGTGGTGGGAGTGTCATGGTCTGGGGCTGCATGAGTGCTGCCGGCACTGGGGGGCTACAGATCATTGAGGGAACTATGAATGCCAACATGTACTGTGACATACTGAAGCAGAGCATGATCCCCTCCCTTCAGAGACTGGGCCGCAGGGCAGTATTCCAACATGATAACGACCCCAAACACACCTCCAAGACCACCACTCCTGGTGGGAGAGACCAGGAGGGCGCTTCCTGAAAAGACCACAATACCCGGCCCCAAAACTCCTCCCAATAGCCCTGATGCAAGCAGTGAGCTGACTATTGGAAAGAGGCAAATATGAAGTTGAGGGGGAAGTCGGTCTGGAGGAGTGCTCGTTACTAGGCTATTACCCTGTTTCCCCGAAAATAAGACCTAGCGTGATTGTCGGTGATGGCTGCAATATAAGCCCTACCCCCCAAATAAGCCCTAGTTAAAGTCCTTGTAGGTCTTATTTTCAGGGTAGGGCTTATTTTTGGGGAAACAGGGTAGGGCTTATTTGGGGGGTAGGGCTTATATTGCAGCCATCACCGTCAATCACGCTAGGTCTTATTTTCGGGGAAACAGGGTATTATATACGAAGTACCCCCCCCCCCCCCCAAGGAAATACTAGGGACTTTATAGGCGACTAATGAACAAATTAATAGAAAAAAATATCTAAATTTATTCATTTAAAAATATGTGGTGCAAACAACACCAATAGTAAATTGCATATGGTATATAGACAAAATCACATTGTTGTTCAAAGTGGGATGTTGGTAACATGTGGGCCTTCTTGGGTGGATTCTTATTACTAGGCTGATTGTAATTGTATACAGACCGCTCTAAGTAATGTCCACGTGTGGCGCTCAAACTCCATGACGGAAAGAGGTGAAATCCAATGAATAAAAGGGGGGAGGGGGGGGGGGGGCAGAAACACAGCTAGGCTCTATTCACACACAGGCGTTTTGGATCGCGGGTGGAATTGTAACGATTCTGTCCGTAATTTCAAAACGCGCTGTTAAAATGTCATATCACATATCAGCGTGTTCAGGTGGAATTCATTTCAACGGCACCTAAAAAAAAAATAAAACGCAGTGCAATTCCGATGAGATTGTTGTGCCACACATCGCTCTGCAATCGCGCAAAACCAAAAAGTTCCAAAACTTCTTTTAAACGACACGGTTTGCGCCATTGCAGCGCGATTCAAAAACGCCTATGTGCGAACGGAGCCTAAGGCTGTTGAGAAAAGAACTAGATGATGCTGGTCATCCTCCAGCCAGGAAATGAGACGGGGCTCTGACTTGCTGCAGCTTCTAATGCACATTGTGAGAAGCTCACAGTGTGCGGTGAAATCAGAGTAAGCCATTCCAGTCCAGGAGAGGAGCGACTACAACACTGCAACACTTGAAGTAATTGTAAAAAAGGTACAATTTATGTGCTTTTAAAAATAATAAACATGTTATACTAAACTGCTCTGTGAAGTGATTTTGCACAGAGTAGCCCCGATCCTCCTCTTTTCGGGCCCCCTGCCAAGCGCCCCCCCCCCCATAGCGTGATGGGTGTGCTCCTGCTTTGCACCCCCCCCCCCCCCTCACTGGCTATGATCGATAACGAATCCCGCTGCTGCCTCTCTGTCCAATGAGGGACAAAGCTTCTGCTGACTTCCTGGATTGAAATCAGGCTCAGGTATTTAGAGGGGGTTTAGGAACTGCAGAAGGATTTTTAGAGTGCATTAAAAAAACACACCTTCTTTATAACCACTAAGGGAAGGCTGGGAGGTCAGCTTAAAATAAAATTTTAATATATAAAATATACTGTATATACTCGAATATAAGCCGAGGTACCTAATTTTACCACAAATAAACTGGGAAAAACTTAGTGACCCGAGTATAAGACGAGGGTGTGAAATGTGCAGCTACTGTAAGTGGAAAAAGAGGGTCAACAATGCCCATTTGCAGCCTCACTGTGCCCATTTGCAGCCTCACTGTGCCCATTTGCAGCCATAGGTCCCCCGAACTTCAAACTCGGTAGTTAAGGGTTCCTAGATGCCCCCCTAGCTGCAGCCAAAATGTGGGGTCTCTGGACCCAAAGTGTCCCAAAATGACATTGCTGCAGATGGACACAGTTGACCGAATTCGGGGCCCGTATCTTGGGGCCACTTAGTGCTAAGAACCCCAAATTTGGTATGCAAACCCAGTGGAACTAGCACTACAACATATCCAAAGCTGGAGTTCCTAAAACCAAGTGGCCCCAAGATACGGGGCCCCAAAGTCGGTTCGGAAAATGTCGAGCACTTTTCTGCAGCAGAGAATGACTTTTTCCGAACTGACTTTGGGGCCCCATATCTCAGGGCCACTTATCCAAAGCTGGGGTTCCTAGCACTAAGTGGCCCCGAGATATGGGGCCCCAAAGTCGGTTCGGAAAAGGTCATTCTCTGCTGCAGAAAAGTGCTTGACATTTTCTGAACCGACTTTGGGGCCCCGTATCTCGGGGCCACTTAGCGCTAGGAACCCCAGCTATGGATATGTTGTAGTGTTAGTTCCACTGGGTTTACACACCAAATTTGGGGTTCCTAGCACCAAGTGGCCCCAAGATACGGGGCCCCAAAGTCGGTTCGGAAAAGGTCAAGCACTTTTCTGCAGCAGAGAATGACATTTTCCGAACTGGCTTTGGGGCCCCGTATCTTGGGGCCACTTGGTGCTAGGAAGCCCCAGAGTTGGTTCGGAAAATGTCATTCTTTGCACCAGAAAAGTGCTCGACTCAAGTATAAGCCGAGGGGGGCACTTTCAGCACAAAATAATGTGCTGAAAAACTCGGCTTATACTCGAATGAATATATATATACAATTTTTTTTTTTTTTTTTTTTATTTCACACACACATTCATTTTTTTAATATAAAATCCCACATATTACATATATTTACAAACATGTATTTATTATTTTTTTGAGAGGGAATAAGAGCCTTACCTGGCTTGTGCACGTGTCCAGGTTAAGGCATGTCGGGGAGGAACCACAGTTGTGGGATGGTAAAATTCACAGTCTACCCGCGTACAATGACTGCTGAATCTGCAGTGCTGTAATATGGAGAGAGACAATGGTGCAGGTAAGAGATTTTCCTGCCATGCTGTATTACTGGATCAGGTACAGCCAAAGCACATGACCCCTGAGCCAGCATTAGGACTCCTACTCTTACCTTGGGGTGAAAAAATGAGCACTCTGTGTTTTTGCATGAAGGAAAGTAACGGCACTGAACCTTTACGTGGCTCTTGGCAGCCGGCTCTGGGGATCGAAGAAAAACAACCGGTTAATAAAGTATATGCAAACCTCACCTTGCAAAACAACCCATGCAGTTTAAAATGAAAGGCAAAACATTTGTGTATAGATGTAAAAAAACATTATAAAATACCTTGTTTCCCCTTTAGTGCAAAAGAGCTAGGAGAGGAGAAACAGCAGCACATTGAACTTCCCAGTGAATGGCTGTGCATGGAGGGGGAGGGAGTGTGTCAGAACAAATCTAATCATTGGAGGAGAGCAGGCGGGAAATATATCATCACTTTGCCATGCATGGGTAAAGTGACAGTGGGGCTAATTTACTAAAACAGCAGAGTGCAAAATCTGGTGTAGCTCTGCATAGAAACCAATCAGCTTCCAGGTTTTTATCACAGCTTAAATAAGCAAGCTGAAGTTACATAGTCTGGTTGTAAAAAAGACACAAGTCCATCTAGTTCAACCAATGAAAGGGGGGAAAAGTTAGAAGCTGATTGGCTACCATATACAGCTACACCAGAATTTGCGCTTTCCAGTTACAGTAAATCAACCCGCTGTCTCCTTAAAGTGTTACTAAACCCACAACAGTAAAATCAGTCTGTATATGCAGTAAAGCATGCTTGTTATACTCACTATGGAACCTAAGGGGTTAATCCTCTGCATTGTATAAAAAGGCTGTTTGATCCCATCTTCTCTGATCCTCCCCTTTTTCCATAGTCCCAAATGCATTTACTGGTAGAACAGAGCATTGGGGGCACTCTGCACATGCTCAGTTTGGTGTGTACTGCTAAAGAGTTTTTTTTTTTTTTCTTGGGAGGGTGCATGTGATAGGAACAGGGCCAATCAGCACTGTCCAGACAGAGGGTCAGGGGTCATGCAGCCTCATAGGACAGTCAGGAAAGAATGAAAACTCCTCCTACAAGCTCTAACCAGACACTAATAGAAGTCACAAGACTGCTATATACTGCTGATGAGGAAAAGGTATTTAGCAGTTTATATTTACTAAAATAATTACATTTCCATGTTCTGTGGGAGACCAGATATAGTGACTGCAGGCTCCTGGGTTTAGTAACACTTTAAAGACCATTTCTTGCCCTTTCCCACCTCCATTTTTTTTTTATGGGTTTTAGGTTCGGTCACATGATGTAACAGGTCCTCTTTCTCCTTTCAAGGTGGGCAGGTCCTGAATATTGCAAAGAGCGGTGCCACATATCCATGTGAGGCCGTCCTCTGAACATTCCCTGGAATCTCCCCTATATCTTTCTCACACATTCAATTAACGAAGGAGATCATACTCCCACAAGAACATGTCTTTTTGCTGATTAGTGGGTAATATTTGCAACTACAATCCACTAGAGGCGACACTGAGCCCACCACTAAAGCTCCTACAACAGAAAAGCTGACACATTGGTATGCATTCTGCAGTTTTCTATAGAAGGAGTCCCCAACCCCTGGGCTGCAGCCCGGTGCTGGTCCGTGGCCTGTTTGAGGTCGGGCCTCAATGAGGGAGGTGAGCACAGACTCAGCTTACACACGTGATGTATGCAAGCTGAGTCTGTGCTCCCCGCCGCTCCCCTCCTTCAGCGCAACCCGGCCTCAGACAGGCCATAGACCAGCACCGGGCTGCGGCCTGGGGGTTGGGGACTCCTTCTATAGAAAACTGAAGAATTTATACCCATGTGCCATCTTTTCTGTTGTAGCAGTTTTAGTGGTGTGCTCAGTGTCGCCTCTAGTGGCTTGAAGCTGCAAATGTTACCCACTAATCAGCAAAAATACATGTTATTGTGGGACTATGATCGCCATCGTTAGTTGAACGTAGGGTCTGCCTCCAGATTCTCGTAGCACAGAACCTTGTGTTCACGGCACATGTGCCGGTTTTTGGTTTCCCACTCCTGCTGAGGCAGTAGCTGCCTCTGGTGGCAGGCTACAGGGGCAGATGACAAGCTGCATTATGGACCATTTCAATATATCATATAATCATCCTGACCCCATATCACCCATGGTTTCGGGAAGATTAAAGCGCTAATCCCAAATCAAACCACCCCCTCCAGCCATCCCCCACCAGTCTCTGGAGCAAAAAAGGGGATCGCTGTTCTATAGCAACAAGAGGCAGCTGAAGGTTCAGGAGATGGCCACATCCCTTGTCTCACCATTAGAAGGTGCCTCCTTGGCAGAACCAGTCCTGGCCTCAGCCAACTAGATTTACATAAATCCTACACCACTGAAAATACAAATAGTACAACAAACAGTAATGCTGTTCCATTTCATTGCTTCCTGTAAGCTTGTACGGTACCTTGTTTTGTCGCAGGAGGTGGCTGTATCCGTTTGCTGGCGTGGGTGTAAGGACAGTCTGTTTTGGTACATTTGGCATCGAATTTGCAGTTGGGGTGAATGAAAAAGCATTTATCAGCAAAGCGGCACTTGGGGAAAGCCCTAAAATGAGAGCAAATGCAGCACCAATGTGTCAGATCAGAAGCCAGACTTCAAATGACAACAAAAAAAAGACGGATCCCTTACAGCAGGACTAAAACAGCAATAAAAGAAGACCCAGATTTCATTTTATGTAAATTTATAGTGCCGCAAAAGTCCTGCCTTCTGTATTTTTCAGCTTCAAAAAAGCTGCAATATTGTGTGCGCACAATGGCGACTACAGTCAGCCATACTCAACAAGAACGGAAGAGAGCTACGACAGTGAGGTAGATTTACTAAAACTGGTGCAGCTCTGCATAGTAACCAATCAGCTTCTAATGAAAGTGTAAAGGACTAATGCGCACAACCCAATTCTCACAGGATCAAGAGTACTAAAACAAAGAAAAGCTGCCTACATATGAGGTGGCCTCACCCACCCTAGATAAATAACGTAATGGGAGATCAAAAATATGTGGCGCTAGTCTATGTATAGCAATTAATGAGAGAAATGAATGCTTCCTTGCTGCTCAATACTAAGAAAAGCCTGAGTGTTTTTACTGTCATTCCGCTGACATCTCCTGATTGTAATGTAAGTTACTACTTTTTTAATAAACGTGTTTTGGAAGTACTTTACTATGGGAGCATCTCCTTCTTCATTGTCATTCTGGGGCCGGTGGGAAGCGCTGGTGACTTGCTAAAGAATTTGACCCAGATACATCTGTAGGAAGAGGGGGACGGCTGCTGGAGCATTATCACACACAGAGGATTACTAACCACTGGCCTGACTTGGCCCACTGGGGGCCGCTGCTAGAGGTGAGAGGCTGGGGGAAACACCTGTGTGCTGCACCAGTTCTTCCAAGTATATGAATCCAGCACAGAGTCACGCTAAGGGCATGCTGATATCAACCGTTTATAAGGACACTTTGAATCACATTGCATGAAGCATCATTATTGTGGACTTTGATCACCATTTATTGTCACCATTTTCACTATTTTCATTTCTATTTTCATTTCTATTGTTATTTTTACTTTTAAAAAATTATTTGTTTGTTTGCTTTGGGGGAGGAGTTGGACTCTGGGAACTTACTCCCGAGTCGGATCATTATGCACGTGGGCGTATTCATGTCACATGTTTTTTGCACTTGATCACTTTGCTATTCATTATGTGATATAGTGTTGCATTTTACATTTTAGTATTGTTTTCATCATATATTGAGTTGAAGATTATTTTATAATATGGATGACACATTTTGAGGTATTATATATCATTTTTTCACATTGTTTAAATGTGTTTTGGTAGCACTAAGTCACAGTTTTCACTCATTTTGAAGAATACTTGATTTATTGGATGTTACTTAGTATATTTTGTTGTATCCACCAGTACCCTATAGCTCGTTGATTTCACTGCCCCCTAAAGGGTGAAGTGATCATTGTCTATTGAAAATTTTCTTAGTATTGAGCAGCAAGGAAGCATTCATTTCTCTCATTAATTGCTATACATAGACTAGCGCCACATATTTTTGATCTCCCAATCAGCTTCTAGGTTTTATTGTCAAAGTTTAATTGAGCAAGCTGAAGTAAGAAGCCGATTGGTTTCCATGCGCAGCTGAAATAGATTCTGTGCGCAGCAGTTTTAGGCCCGGTTCACACTGATGCAACAATCATTTCCGACTTTGAAGCACTTGTCGCATCAGAAGAAGTTGAACCTCATTCTGTGCAGTGGAACTGGTTTAATCCGTGCGACTTGAGTCGCTCTGACTTTGGAAAAAAGTTCCTGCACTACTTTTGGTACGACTTGCGTTGACTTCTGTTAAAGAAGTTGTCATGCAAGTTGTCCTGAATTCGCGCTGGGGTCCGATTTCAAAGTCGCGGGTAGTGTGAACCTGGGCTCATACCGTTACCGGTGAAAGCATTTGGCCACATGCGTTGCGGGGGTCTGTCAAAAAGTGCGCTCTAGTACACGTCAAAGGAAGCGTCCAACTGCCACAGATGTAATGCATGATCAACTGATTGAGCTTCCAGGTACTAACAACTCTGAGACACCATACAACTGTTGTAGAAGGTACAGAACGATGTCAGCCAACACCACTGGCAGGATCATCCAGTAATTACTAGGGAAATGCAAAGTCTTTGAATTATAAGCCCTCATGCACACAGGCTGTTAAAATAACGTTATGAAAACGCCAGTATCTTGGCAGTGATTTTTTTTTTTTTACTTTTTTCAGCTTTTTTCAACGTTTTTGCAATAGCGTTTTTGAGCGTTTTTCCGCGTTAGCGTTTTTTTTTTTTTTTCAATGGAACAAAAATGTTAACAAACGTTGGTGAATGATGTTTTTGAGCGTTAGAGCGTTTTTACAGCTGAAAAACGTCTCTCAGAACCCACTGGTCCTGGATTTTTTTAACAGCTTAAAAACGCCTATGCCATTTGCAGCTCAAAAACGCCTAGGTGGGCATGAAGCCATAGACTAACAGACAGGCCTTTTTAAGCTGAAAAAAAAAAAGCTCAAAAAAGCAGCTGTAAAAACGTCTGTGTGCATGAGGTCTTAAAAGTTCATTTGAAAAGGCAAGTAATTCTGAAGGCACAATAATATTAATAATAATAAAAAAAAAATAAGCATGTCATACCTACCTGCTCTGTGTTATGGTTTTGTGCAGAGCAGCCCTGATCCTCCTCTTCTCAGGTCCCTCGCCCGTCCTCCTGGCCCCCCCCCCCCCCGCCGAATGCTCCCATAGCAAGCCGCTTGTTATGAGGGCACGCCTGCAAACTCGCTCTGGAGCCAGCTGTGTGTACATTGCCCCCCAAACACTGGTTGTGATTGACAGCAGCAGGAGCCAATGGCTCCCGCTTCTGCCTCTCTGTCTCATGAGGAGAGAGAGTGCCTGAATATTGCTGGATTGAGATTGGGCTCAGCCAAGTATAAGTTTGGGGGGGGCAGCTACACGCACAAGGTTTTTTTTTTTTTTTTGCATTAAATAAAAAATCTTGTACCTTTAGAATCACTTTAAACCCCTTTGCACCGGCGCCTCTCGGCCCTTTAGGGGTTTCAGATGCCGGGAGGCAGGGCTTAGGAACACATGATTGGGAGCTTTCCGTTTGCTGCAGGTAACTGTGCCAGGAGCACACAGGGCACGCACGCGCTCTTGGCACAGCTGTGTCTGCAAAATTGGTGCGCAAATATGCAGCCTCTCAGCACCAAGGCCCACCTGCCTAGAAGCCGCATGTTTGCGTACCGTCGGCGCCTAGGCGTTAAATATTTAGTATGTATAAACTCATTTTCATTTTCTGGGTGGAGAGAATATTTAAAGCCGTAGTAAACTTACAAACAAAACCCCAACTTACTCCCTCCCTGCAAGGTAAAGCTATAATGTGCTTGTACACATTATGAAAGACTTCCCTTGAAACGAAGCCCCCCAGAGGCGCAATGTAACCGCTGCAGAGGCTTCCATCTTCACGCGGTCTTCCTCCCAGGTTCGCGGGCTGCGACTGATTGAATGGCCGGATCCGCGATCACGTCATTCCTGCGCGGGAGTCTCAGCCGCAGCTCACAGCTCTGAAGGAACTGCACGGACGTGCTGTTCCTTCAGAACGCATGCGCAGGTGACGTCACTGGCTCCTGCTCACTGGAATATCTCCTAATCGGTGCACGTTTAGCCTAGGTTTACATGGTTGCCACATCACATCTCTTCCACAGGCAGTCCACACTACCCTCTGCGAACCGCTGCGGGTGTCAATACATTGTTAACCACTTCAGCCCCGGAAGGATTTACCCACTTGCTGACCGGGCCATTTTTTGCGATTCAGCACTGCGTCGCTTTAACGGACAATTGCGCGGTCGTGCGATGTTGTACCCAAACTAAATGTATATCCTTTTTTCCCCACAAATAGAGCTTTTTTTGGTGGTATTTGATCACCTCTGCGGTTTTTATTTTTTGCGCTATAAACAAAAAAAAACGACAATTTTGAAAAAAAAAAAAAAGCAATATTTTTTATATTTTGCTATAATAAATCCCCCAAAAATATATATATATATATATATATATATAAAAAAAAAAATTCTTCCTCAGTTTAGGCAGATATGTATTCTTCCGCATTTTGTTTTAGTTCAAAAATATCGTAATAAGCGTATATTGTTTGGTTTGCACAAAAGTTATAGCATCTACAAATTAGGGGATAGATTTATGGCATTTTGACTAGTAATGGCGGCAATCTGCGATTCTTATCGGGACTGCCACATTGCAGCGGACTGTTTGGACACTTGACACCATTTTGGGACCATTGACATTTATTTAGCGGATCAGAGCTAAAAAAAAGCCACCGATTACTGTGTAAATGTCACTGGCAGGGAAGAGGTTAACACAAAAGGGGAGATCAAGGGGTTAAATGTGTTCCCTTCATGTGAGTTTTAACTGTGGGGAGGGGGATGGGATTGACTGGGGGAGGAGACCGATCACTGTTCCTAATTTCTAGGAACACACGATTTGTCTATACTCCCCTGACAGAACGGAGATCTGTCTGTTTACATTGAAAGATCTCCGTTCTGTCTATCTCAGGAGCAATCGCGGGTAGCCGCCGGCCACACGCATTGGCTCCTACGTCAAAGCGCCTGCCGTACAGCTACGGTCATTCGCGCAGGAGTGCCATACTGACGGCAGGCGGTCGGCAAGTGGTTAAAGACGTCCCCAGATCGGTTCACAGATCACAGAGCGAACTCGCACATGAATCAGATTGCATAGGTGAGAACACCCATGTGATCCGATTCTAGTTCAAGGGGAAAAAAAACAAGTCTCTGCAATATTTTCGTGCGAGTTCAGCCATACAACTATAGGGCTAAACTTGCACTGCGCAGACATCGCATGTGATCGGCACCTGGCTGCTGTGCGGGTGCTAATCACATGCGATGTCCGAGATCGCACATATGTGAACCTAGGCTTAAGAGATATTCATTTTACCTACAGGCAAGCTTAATTAGAAGCTTACCTGTAGGTAAAAAAAAAAAAAAAAAAAAAATCACATTCAGGGAGTTTACTACCACTTAAACGACACCAGAGAAAAATCAGATCTTCTGCCCTGCCAGACAAGACTGTGCTGTGTTGCAGAGCTGGGTGATCCCAGGACTGGATGGGTAGAAATACAAGTCCTTTGGCAGGAAAAACAGCTCTGATATATGCATTTTATCTGTGTATATTTCACTGTCTGCCTGGAGTTCAAATATAAACTCTTTCCGCTTAGTTAGTGTTTTACATTAGTTGAGAGCTAAGGTCGGTGTGAAGTCTCCCCCTCTTATCTGATCACTTACTTGCACACAGTAGTTGGGTGGTGATAGACGCAGCGCTCTGCATTCTTGCATGCTGGCCAATACTTGCAACGCTCATGGATCTTTGACTTTTCAGGAACAGCAGCATCTGCAGTAAAAAGTATAAAAAGTCAGTAATCTCCAACAGATTACTGTAATATGGATCTTTACATTGTTCTGCAAAGTGAAGCAATGATACAGATATTTAGCATGCACATTCTGGGGCCACACTGCAAACAGAGCATACAGGTGCTTCTATTAAACTGGAACGAAACCCTCTTATCCTTTAGAGCAATGGTCTCCAAACTGCGGTCCTAAGGTCAGATGTGGCCCTTTGCTTGCCTTTATCTGGCCCTTGGGGCACGGTTCCTCTCACCGACACCAACTACGGGGCACTACTCTTCCTACTGACGCCAACTAGAGGAGCACTATCCTTCCTACAGACACTAATAATGGGGTATTATTCTTCCCACCAACATCTGGCCCTGAAGGACAGTAAACTGGCCCTTTGTTTAGAAAGTTTGGAGACCCCTGCTTTAGAACCAAGGAAGCTGCCATCTTAGCCTCTGTTTGATTTGTAGTTCCCGTGGTGTCACACATCAGCTATGACACCACCCATTTGATTGAGCTGACATAAGCACACTTGTAGCTGTAATAACTATAGTGGGGTACACACTATGAGAAAATCGGATGACCGGCCGTATGATTTTCCATGAAGGTATTCATTTGTATGAAAATGTTCTTTCTTGTGTATGATTTCTTTGTTTGTTGCCACCTTCTTCTGGGTCGCTCTTTGCTTCTGATCATGCGCATTTTTCTCTATACAATTATTTCTGTACGATTACTGTACAGCGAAACGGCACGTGGTGTTCATGTACAATACAAATTTTCTAGCTTGGACTTTTGTTTTTTTTTGTCTGAAAAGTCAGAATCGGCTGTGGAAAGCACTATACTAACAATCAGAGGAGCGATCGTATTTCGTACAGAATTTTTCTTCCGATTGTCCTGTAGCGTGTACCCGGCTTATCATGCAAGGCATGCCCCAAATGTAACTGTTATATTGCTGTGTTTAGTTCTGCTTTATATTGATGCTAGTGTTGGGTGAAGAAAGCACTGGGAAAGGCGAGTATTGAGAGAAGTGAAGGAAAAAGAAAGAAGAGAAAGAAAGAAGAGAAAGAAGAGAGAGAGAGAAAGAAAGAAAGAAAGAAAGAAAGAAAGAAAGAAAGAAAGAAAGAAAGAAAGAAAGAAAGAAAGAAAGAAAGAAAGAAAAAAAGAAAGAAAGAAAGAAAGAAAGAAAAGAAAGGAAAGAAAGAAGAGAAAGAAGAGAAAGAAAGAAAGAAAGAAGAGAAAGAACGAAGAGAAAGAAAGAAAAAGAAAAAAAAATAAAGAGAAAGAGAAAGAGAAAGAAAAAAAGAGAAAAAGAGAGAGAAAAAGAAAAAAAGAGAAAAAGAGAGAGAAAAAGAAAAAAAGAGAAAGAGAGAGATAAAGAAAGAAAGAAAAAGAGAAAGAGGAATAGAAAGAAAAAAGAAAGAAAAAGAAGAGAAAGAAAAAAAGAGAAAGAAAAAAAAAAGAAGAGAAAGAAAGAAAAAGAAACAGAAAAAGAAAGAGAAAAGAAAAAAAAAGAGAGAAAAAGAAAGAGAAAAAAAAGAAAAGAAAGAAAGAAAAAAAAAGAAGAGAAAGAAAGAAAAAGAAACAGAAAAAGAAAGAAAAAGAAACAGAAAAAGAAAGAAAAAGAAACAGAAAAAGAAAGAAAAGAAAAAAAAGAGAGAAAGAGAAAGAGAAAAAAAAGAAAAGAAAGAAAGAAAAAAAAAAAAAAGAGAAAAGAAAGAAAAGAAAAGAAAAAAAAAAAAAAGAAAAAAAAGAGAAAGAAGAATAGAAAGAAAAAGAAAGAATAGAAAGAAAGAAAAAGAAAAGAAAGAAAAAGAAATAGAGAAAGAGAAGGAGAAAGAGAAAGAAAGAAAAAAAAGAAAAAAGAAAGAAGAGAAAGAAAGAGAAAGAGAGAGACGTAGAAAAAGAAAGAGAAAGAGAAAAAAAAGAAAAGAAAGAAAGAAAAAGAGAAAAAAAGAAAAGAAAAGAAAGGAAAAAGGCACAAGGGGTTGAGATAGGTAAAAAGTGACCATATATATGGTATATATAGGATAGGCTCTTAAGCGCTTGATCACTTTTACATGCAAATGAAAATGTAAAACGGATCTGATTGGTTAGATCAGTTAAATGCTCATTGCAGCTATAAAACATAAATTTGCACAACACAACTTCTATAGCAGCCGCACTATATATCCACACCACTGGACATGCGATATGGCATACCATTAGAAGTGCGCACATCCTG
Source organism: Aquarana catesbeiana (assembly GCF_042186555.1). Taxonomy (NCBI): domain Eukaryota; kingdom Metazoa; phylum Chordata; class Amphibia; order Anura; family Ranidae; genus Aquarana; species Aquarana catesbeiana. The sequence continues at coordinate 22,105,399 of NC_133336.1, forward strand.
GGAATTCGGATGCATGAGAGGACTTTGCTCAGCCCTGCTGAGCAGGTTTTGAGGTTCAGCGTACAGACCTTCCTCTGTGTAGTCCATCGGATCCACCTCCATCTCTTCTTCAGAGTGGTAAGCACGGGGGCTCGGGACCCCATCTAGAGTCACAATAAACTTGGGACTTGCTGGCTTTTCAAGTATTGGAGTCTCCCTAAAATGAAAAAACACAGGTTTTTTTTTTATTGCTATAGAATATAATAAACCAATATATAAAACCAAACTAAAGCCTTGTACAAACAGTACGATTGTTGGCCAACCGAGCGTCTGATTTTGGTCAAAAGGGCGTGTGCCAGGATCTTGTCTTGCATACTACTGATACACAATTGTCGTGGCACAAACACAAACGCAGTGACGTACTACGAAAAATTTCAGCTCTTGAGCGCCACCCTTTGGGCCCCTTCTGCTAATGTCGTGTTTGGCGAGCATTGATTCCGAGCATGCGTGTTTGTACTTTCGACTTTTGTGTGACGGACTTGTGTACTGACCATACGAAAATCTGACAACAGACCGTTGTCCGCTGAAAATTTACTAGCCTGCCATCCAACATATGTTTGCTTGAAAGTTGGACAACAATTGTCAGACAATCTGCTGCCTACAATCGCACTGTGTGTACGAGGCTTTAGACTGACCATACATGGATCGAAATTTCGGCAGGTTCAGCAGGGATTGGCTGAACTTCGAGAAATATATTATATACATACACACACACACACACACACACACACATACACATATACACAGGCTGGATGTACAGAAGTCTCCTGAAATACTCTGCTCTGCTGGAGGACTCTGCTCTCTGTTATCTACCTCTCCCGATTGTTTCCTTACCTGGGCTGTGTAATTCTTCCAAATTGCTGTAGACTGTCAGCTGTGGGAGGAGTCTGCATAGGAGGAGTCTGGGTGGGAGGAGTCTGCATGGGAGGGGTCTGCATTGGGGACGTCTTGGATACTTTTGGACTTTTCAGGATGAAGGACCGGCTGTCCATGGCCCGAGGATTTTCTGTTCCTTCAGCATCTGATACAAACGACAAAGAGATGGAGAAGAGATGAGTATCCCCCAATACTGACTCGTCAGACTCATCACCACTGCAAGCAGCTTAGGTGTAAAGCGGACGTTTAATCCATGTAGATTTTGCTTTCCCCGATTCCCACCTTCCTTTCAGTATTATGCAAATTAAATTTTTATATAAAACCTTTTTTCATTATCACTGCTGCCCAAATCACAGGAAGACAATCCAGGGAGCGGTAAAACCAAAGTGGGAATTATTAAAGCTAAAAGCTGTAGAATGATCTAACCGGCCGGAGTATGAACCAAAGGCATGGCTGGAAAACTTTGACAAAAGTTCACAACCTGTATACGTATTTCAATATTTTACATTTGTTGGTCTTTTCCTACGTCCCACTTTCATCCTTACAAATGGAATTTAAAAAAACCACACAACACACCAGTACAAACCTTGTCCCCAGGTTGTGGTCTCCTCCACTGGCTCTGGGTGCAATCTGGAGAGGATGTCCATTCTACGCTCATTGACTGGAAGGACAAAACATTCATATTTTTTAATAAAAGTAACCTGTAAAAATGTTTATTCTTGTGCCCCTACACATTTACCAGCAAATACCGGGTGATCCTGCCTCCCCCTGTAGCATTCTGGTCATGCCAAGTAAGGAAGATCAGTGCCAGAGTGATCCGTTTGCAACTCTTAGTTTGCTGAGCATAAAACTACAGGACACTGTGCTGACACATGGTGTGCTTGCAGTCCCATAGTCGGCTTTACCGCTACACCCCCTTCCTAGCCCTGCTCTGCCCCATAATAGGGACACGGTCCCCCTTGCCCAATCTAGACACGCTCCCCCTTACCCATCAATGGAGACACGCTCCCCCTTACCGATTAGTCTAGACACGCTCCCCGCCCAATGGAGATACGCCCCCGCACCCATCAATGGAGACGTGCGCCCTCCTCCCCCCTTGCCCATCACGCCCCCCCCCCTGCCCATTAATGGAGACGCCCAATAATGGAGATGCACACCACCACCCCCCCTTGCCCATCGAAGAGAAGAGAATAGAAGAGAAGAGAAAAGTTACAAACCTTGTCCCCAGGTGTTGGACATCTCCACTGGTTCTGGTTGCAATCTGGATAGGATGTCCATTCTACGCTGTTCAACTAGAAAGACATCAAACACTAAAAATTACAGGACCATAAAGGATTCGGTCAACCTGAAAGCAAAGCGGTCATTCCTGAAAATAGGATTTTTGCACCAACCGTAAAATCCTTTTCTTGGAGTCCATTGATGGACACAAATTCAGATACAGTCGGGTTATACCACTACTAGGGTTGCACCGATACCATTTTTTTTTTCTTATCAGAAAGTACGAGCATCGATACTTTGCAGTGCGATTTGCGTCAATACAAAAAAAAAGGCGCACATCACACTGCAAAGAATCACAGGCGATTTGAACAAAAAAGCGTTGTGGTTCCTGTCCGAATCGCATGCAAATTTCCCCCACTGTTCCTGTGTGTGTAGAAAACGACTTAGTGTCAACTAGTGCGCAGTTAAAAGAAAAAAAAAAAAAAAAGGGTTAGAACTCAAAGTACATATCTGGTCACTTGCAAAATAATCTACATTAGGTGTCCCAGTCCGCCCATTTTAGCAAAATCAAGGCCGCCGAAGGTGAGGTTCCTGGACCCCGTGGGTATAGGGCGGAAATTATATTAGCTTGGGGGCGGACCCCCCCTTTAACATCTCCTCTGTCCCTGTGATCACCTCGCCAGTGACCCTGATTTGCTACCGTCAGCAGGCCAGGACACCTATGTAGATTATTTTGCAGATGGCCAGATACATAGTGCGAGTTCTAACATTTTTTTTCTAAACTGCCCACTAGATGGCGCTTTAATCCCTTTACACACATACATGGTGGGGGAAATCTCTCTCTGCAGTCACATTTCAGCCCATTCATTTTGTACAGACGCAAATTTCACTGCAAAGTATTGGTTTCGTTATCAGCAGCATTTGGACGAGTACCGATACTTGTGCAAATTCTTGGTATTAGCACCAATACTGATACAGATATTGGTGCATCCCTAATAACTAGGGTTGTCCCGATACCACTTTTTCAGGACCGAGTACAAGTACCGATACTTTTTTTCAAGTACTCGCCGATACCGAATACCGATACTTTTTTTTTATGTCACGTGACAGTGTTTTTTTTTATTTATTTTTTTTAACAGTGCTTTTTTTTTTTTGGGGGGGGGGGGGTGAACGGTGTATGTGTGTTTTGTTTTGTTTTTTTGTTTTTTAAATTTACAATTTTTATTTTTTACAATAATTTTTTTTTTATTCTTTATTGCAATATGTGTTTTTTTTAAATCAGCCCTGTTGGGGGGCTTTGGTGAGATATCAGGGGTCTTAACAGACCTCTGATATCTCCCCCTTGAGACAGAGAAATAGACAGAGGATAGAGATTCCCCAGTCCCTTTCTCTGCAGCCTCAGCTGCACTGAGAATGAATGGAGAGAAGACAGCGGCTCCTCTCCATTCATAAACTGACACATTGTAATCACAAGAGATTACAATGTTTCAGTTATGTGAATGGACAGAGTCAGCTGACTCTGTCTATTCACAAAGGAAGGAGGAGGAGGACGGCGGAACGGAGGGGGACAGAGAAGGAGGAGGGAACGGAGGGGGACAGCGGAGAGGCACAGAGGAGGAAAGAGGAACGGAGGGGGACAGCGGAGAGGCACAGAGGAGGAAAGAGGAACGGAGGGGACAGCGGAGGGGGACAGAAAAGGAGAGAAGAACGGAGGGGGACAGCGGAGAGGCACAGAGGAAAGGAGGGGACATGGAGGAGGATGCAGTGACAGTCAGCGGTGAGCGATCACCGCTGTGTCACTAAAGCAGCTGAAAGCCGCTGGGGGAGAAGCTTGTATCTCCCCCATGCGCCGATCACAGCTGACTTTTAGGTATCGGGGAAGCATCGGGAGCATTTGCCCGAGTACAAGTACTTGGGCAAATGCTCGGTATCGGTGCCGATACCGATACTAGTATCGGTATCGGGACAACCCTACTAATAACTACAAACCATACAATAAAGTTGGAGGTGATATCTACTTCTGTAGGCCAAAATCCCTAGGAGTATATGAAAACAATGTTTCCTCCTAAAAATGGGACTTTAAAAAAAGCAAAAAAGAGCATCACAAAAGTTGGTCTAAAATATATAGTTTAATTGTATCAAACTTTAAAAAAAATAAAAATGCATATGTGTATATATAAAATTATATATATATATATATATATATATATATATATATATATATATATATATATATATATATATGTATATATAAGGCAGAGGCAGGAGGGCCGAACTTCGAGACGGCGCTGCGGCCCCGTCTCCCCGGAAGTGGGGAACAGTACCTGTCAAACAGATACCCCCTGAAAGGTGCCAAATGTAACACTGGAGGAGGGAGGGGGTGGTGTGGGACGGATAAGCAGAAGTTCCACTTTTGAGTGGAGCTCCGCTTTGAAAATCTCCAAAGGCGACATTTTAAAAATGTTTACGGGTTACCTGTTTAGAGTTACAGAGGAGCCCTAGTGATAGAATTATTGCTCTCACTCTAAAGTTCGCAGCGAAACCTCACGTGTAGTTTGAACGCTGTTTACATATGCGGTCGCGACTTACGTTTCTGTGTGGACGGGGGCGCTTTAAATGGTTTTTTTCGTTATTTTTTGTTATTTTATTTTACATATTTTTACACTTTCCCTTTAAAAAATGTTATTGATCACTTTTATTCCTATTACAAGGAATATAAACATCCCTTGTAATAGGAATAGGGCATGACAGGTCCTCTTTACAGAGATATCTGGGGTCTGCAAGTCCCCATATCTCTCCTCTATGGTGTAAAAAGCCTGAGATCAATAAAAAAATAAAAATAAAATAAAAAAGACACACGATCTCAGCCTTTCCAGTAAAAAAACACGGCAGTGATTACATCTGCCGAGGGCGGAAGTGACGTAACGTTGCGCTCAGCCTCGAAGGTCATAGAGATGTCCTTTGTCAGCTCTATGCTAAAAGGATTCATTCTTCGTCTCACGAGCCGGTAGAAGCACCGGGTGGGGGGTGGGGGGGGGGGGGGGGTGGGGGGGTGCGGGGAAATGTCAGATATCTCCACTCAAAGTCCAGGACCTCAAATGACGGCCTTGGGGGCATGAAATAATTAAAAGGGGTAGTAAGTGCAGAGAAAGAAATTTTAAAATCTTGGCCCCCCGTGGATGGAAGAAGTTTGGAACCACCAGGACTCTTCCTAGAGTGGGCTGCCCGGCCAAACTGAGCGATCGGGGGAGAAGGACCTTAGTCAGGGAGGTGACCGAGAACCCGATGGTCACTCTGACAGAGCTTCAGCGTTTGTCTGTGGAGAGAGGAGAACCTTCCAGAAGAACAACCATCTCTGCAGCACTCCACCAATCAGACCTGTATGGTAGAGTGGCCAGACGGAAGCCACTCCTCAGGAAAAGGCACATGACAGCCCACCTGGAATTTGCCAAAAGGCACCTGAAGGACTCTCTGACCATGAGAAACAAAATTCTCTGGTCTGATGAAACAAAGATTGAACTCTTTAGTCTGAATGGCAAGTGTCATGTCTGGAGCAAACCAGGCATCACTGATCACCTGGCCAATACCATCCCTGCAGTGAAGCATGGTGGTGGCAGCATCATGTTGAAGGGATTTTTTAGCGACAGGGAAACTAGTCAGGATCGAGGGAAAGATGAATGCAGCCATGTACAGAGACATTCTTGATGAAAACCTGCACCAGAGAGCTCTGGACCTGAGACTGGGGTGAAGGTTTATCTTTCAACAGGACAACAACACTAAGCACACAGCCAACATAACAAAGGAGTGGCTATGGGACAACTCTAAATGTCCTTGAGTGGCCCAGCCAGAGCCCAGACTTGAACCCGACTGAACATCTCTGGAGAGATCTGAAAATGGCTGTGCACCGACACTCCCCATCCAACCTGATGGAGCTTGAGCGGTCCTGCAAAGAAGAATGGGAGAAACTACCCAAAAATAGGTGCGTCAAGCTTGTAGCATCATACTCAAAAAGACCTGAGGCTGGAATTGGTGCCAAAGGAGCTTCACCAAAGTATTGAGCAAAGGCTGTGATACTTATGTACATGGGATATTATTTCTTTTTTTTATTTTTTAAAAATTTGCAAAGATTTCAAAACAAACTTCTTTCATGTTGTCATTATGGGGGATTGTTTGTATAATTTTGGGAGGAAAATAATGAATTTAATCTATTTTGGAATAAGGCTGTAAAATAAAAAAAAAAAATATAGAAAAAAGTGAAGCGTTGTGAATACTTTCCAAATGCACTGTACGTTCTGTTTCCTGTACCCAATGAAAATATCTTCATTAACTAAAATATGACTAAAAACAATTCAGATGACTAAAATGCGATTAAAACTATAACTGCATTTTTGGCAAAAGACTATGAAAAAAAAAAAAAAAACTAAATCGAAATTTGAAGTCAAAATGAACACTGCCTGTACCTTGCCTGATGTCCGGCGCTTCCTCCGGCTCCTCCTGATAGCGGAACACGGAGGCCCGACTCTTCATCAGGATCAGTTCCTCTTCGGGGAGCGGGCGAAATTGCGGAGCCACGGGAACCATCTGCTTTGGGGGAGCTTGGCAGGGCAAGAATAGACAAAAATAAATAAACTACCAAACCCCACTTAAACCTATGTACAGTATACTTAAAAAATAAAATAAATTTTAAAAATGACAGCACTGGGTGTCCGAGCAAAAAATACTTCCCCCACCATGAGAGGAAGTGGAACGAGTCACATGATCGTTCATAATCAGAGTACCAGGTGCTCCACTCACAGCAGTCAAACAGAGCAGTAATGAAATGAAGGGAGGGCAAGTATAAGATGCTGATGGGGCCCCTATATGAGACTGCTAGAGATTGATATTATAGCAAATTTACAAATTAATGCTTCCACCAATGACTGCTGGGGCCTGCAAAGGGCCAATCAGGGTCAATATAAATGAATGATAAAAAAAAAAAAAAAATAATAATAATAATCTGGGTCTTTTTTTTTTTTTTTTTTTAAATCAGATTTTTTTGATTTTAATCTAAATTATAAAAATGCTTTTGGAGTAAAAAAAAAAAAAAAAAAAAAATCTACCTAAAGATAGTTTTCTATTTAAGATACATTCAGAATTTAGTTTATTCAGCATGAAAATGGAGCTTAGTTATGTAGCATGAGGCTGTATATTCTGCAATATTTACATTTTTGGTAAAATCCTTCAATGATTCCAAGCTCTGCAAGCTGAGATAACATGCACTGAATTGATACATTCACACAACTCCACAGTAACCATGAGATAAAACAAAGTTCAGGAATATTCCTTTATCCAATTGTTTTGCAAATTTATGTACACTACAAACTGTATGATCGAATCGGTTCTGATATCGCTGTTTTACTAACCTGACAGCTTATTATTCTAAATAGGAAACCTTCATTTTGTTTGCAAATATTAAAGATTCTAACTACCAGCAAGAATGAGTCCTTACATTTAAAGAGCACCTGTCATTTCAGATCCATCATGGCAGCGCCTGTTAGCGGGCGTCCACTCACCCGCTGCCGCCACGTCCCTCTCCTTGTTGTGTCACCGCCACATCACCAGCCGTCCCATTAAAGTGAATGGGACTGTCGGAGAGTCAGCGGGTCAGAGGAGGAGCCGCTGCGGGACAGAGATGACAGTTGCTCTTTAAAAATTATGATTTAAATCGTGATTTAAAATAGACTTGATTTAAATCAAATTCACCCTGGGGCCAATGCAGCATGTATCACAGAACCGCACGTAGCCTTCAGCACACAGGAAGGGAGTAGGCCGTTTTTATTGAAAGTACTGATAAAATCATTATAATGGTAGACTCCCTTACCTAGAAGACGAGTGCATTCATTAAATTTACATTTGTTAGTTCTCACAGGGGGCTCCAAATTTTTTTTTTTAAAGGCCAGTTTACGGTCCGTCAGACTTTAGGAGGGTAAGACTTTGGCCACTGGGAGTAGAAAATGCCCCAGTGTTAATGTGGGTGGACAAAGTCTCAAGCTTTGTGGTCATTTGGAGTAAAAAGATTATATAGCACTTGTGGTCAGCAGGGGGAGAAAAGGTGCCCCGTGGCTGGTGCCCGTGGGAGGAAGGGTGCCCAGTGGCTGGTGCCCGTGTGAGAAAGGGCGCCCCGTGGGAGGAAGGGTGCCCAGTGGCTGGTGCCCGTGTGAGGAAGGGCGCCCCGTGGGAGGAAGGGTGCCCAGTGGCTGGTGCCCGTGTGAGGAAGGGCGCCCCGAGGGAGGAAGGGTGCCCAGTGGCTGGTGCCTGTAGGAGGAAGGGCGCGCCGTGGGAGGAAGGGTGCCCAGTGGCTGGTGCCTGTGGGAGGAAGGGTGCCCAATGGCTGGTGACCGTGTGAGGAAGGGCGCCCCGTGGGAGGAAGGGTGCCCCGTGGGAGGAAGGGTGCCCCGTGGCTGGTGCCTGTAGGAGGAAGGGTGCCCAGTGACTGCTGCCCGTGTGAGGAAGGGCGCCCCATGGGCGGAAGGGTGCCTAGTGGCTGGTGCCTGTGGGAGGAAGGGTGCCCAGTGGCTGGTGCCCGTGGAAGGAAGGGTGGCCCGTGGGAGGATGGGTGCCCCATAGCAGTGAAAGGAATAGTGTCCCAAGGGCTGGACAAAAGCAAACTCATCTAACATGTACTGTACTCTGTGGCCAGGTCTGGACCATCACACATCACATAGATCACCCCGATACCTGTAGAGTAATTGGTGGTTTTGGTAATAGATTTCTGAGCTTCAGATATGGCCTTCAGGATGAGGTTCTTGTTGGCTTGTTTTGATGGTGGGAGAGTAGGCCTGAGAATAGAGAACATTCGTACAGTTATACATTAAAGGATCATTGTCTGGTCACTTGAAGCAGAATTACCTCTATGATTAAATTGTCACATTCAAGGCATTCCTCTGGTGAGAACTGTCTACGGTGTGCCAATGTCAGCTCTCAATCGAACTTTCAAGCCCTCAAAATGGCTGGTGCCGGGCATCTCCCAGCCAGGAAGTGAGGCGAGCTCTGTCTGACTTGCTGCAGCTTCTAATTGCACATTGTGAGAAGCTCACATTGTGCAGCGAAATCAGCGTAAGCCATATCAGTCCAGGAGGGGGGGGGGGGGGTCTTGTAATCCTCCTCCCTCCCCTTTGAACCAAAGCTGCTCATTCCTTAAACTAGCTCCCACCAGTACCACACATATATACAGTGCATCCGGAAAGTATTCACAGCGCTACACTTTTTCCACATTTTGATATGCCTTATTCCGAAATGGATTAAATTCATTATTTTTCCTCAAAATTCTACAAATAATACCTCATAATGACAACATGAAAGAAGATTGTTTGAAATCTTTGCAAATTTATTAAAAATAAAAAAAACGACAAAAATCCCATGTACAGAAGTATTCACAGCCTTTGCTCAATACTTTGGTGAAGCTCCTTTGGCACCAATTACAGCCTCCAGTCTTATGAGTATGATGCTACCAGCTTGGCACACCTATTTTTGGGCAGTTTCTCCCGTTCTTCTTTACAGGACCTCTCAAGCTCCATCAGGTTGGATGGGGGGTGTCGGTGCACAGCCATTTTCAGATCTCTCCAGAGATGTTCAATTGGGTTCAAGTCTGGGCTCTGGTTGGGCTGCTCAAGGACATTCACAGAGTTGTCCTGTAGCCACTGCTTTGTTATCTTGGCTGTGTGCTTAGGGGCGTTGTACTGTTGGAAGATGAACTCTCGCCCCAGTCTGGAGGTTCAGGTTGTCATCAAGAATGTCTCTGTACATTGCTGCATTCATCTTTCCCTCAATCCTGACTAGTCTCCCAGTCCCTGCCGCTGAAAAATCCCTTCAATATGATACTGCCACCACCAAGCTTCACTGTAGGGATGGTATTGGCCAGGTGATGAGCGGTGCCTGGTTTCCTCCAGACATGACGCTTGTCATTCAGGACAAAGAGTTCAATCTTTGTTTCATCAGACCAGAGAATTTTGTTTCTCATGGTCAGAGAGTCCTTCCTTTTGTCAAACTCCAGGGGGTCTGTCATGTGCCTTTTACTGAGGAGTGGCTTCGGTCTGGCCACTCTACCAGACAGGTCTGATTGATGGGACTCTGCAGAGATGGTTGTTCTTCTGGAAGGTTCTCCTCTCTCCACAGAGAAATGCTGGAGCTCTGTGAGAGTGACCATCGGGTTCTTGATCACCTCCCTGACTAAGGTCCTTCTCCCCCGATCGCTCAGTTTGGCCAGGCGGCCCACTCTAAGAAGAGTCCTGGTGGTTACAAACTTCTTCCGTTTACGGGTGATGGAGGCCACTGTGCTCATTGGGACCTTCAATGCTGCAGACATTTTTCTTCCCCAGATCTGTACCTCCATACCATCCTGTCTCGGAGGTCTACAGACAATTCCTTGGACTTCATGGCTTGGTTTGTGCTCTGACATGCACTGATAACTGTGGGACCTTATATAGACAGGTGTGTGCCTTTCCAAATCATGTCCAATCAACTGAATTTACCACAGGTGGACTCCAATCAAGTTGTAGAAACATCTCAAGGATGATCAGTGGAAACAGGAGGCACCTGAGCTCAATTCTGAGTGTCATGGCAAAGGATGTGAATACTTATGTACATGGGATTTTTTATTTTGTTTATTTTTAATAAATTTTCAAAGATTTCAAACAAACTTCTTTCATGTTGTCATTATGGGGGATTGTTTGTAGAATTTTGAGGAAAATAATGAATTGAATCCATTTTGGAATAAGGCTGTAACATAACAAAAATGTGGAAAAAGTGAAGAGCTGTGAATACTTTCTAGGTGCTCTGAATGTGGTGTCATGGAGGTGGGAGCCCATAAATGAATATAAGGCTTCCTGTGATTGGCTAATGTGGAGAGGCAGGTGGGTTGGTATCACCATTTCTAGCTCGGAGGAAGTCTTGTATTCACTGATAAAAATACTAGGCCTCTTATGAATGGTGGAAAAGCACTCAGCCCGACTCTCTTTAATTCTGAAAGGAAGTTGCCCATACTGCTGTCAGAACAGCTCTGCTTACTGGATGTAGCTAATGCTATTAGGGTTGCACCAATGCTGTTTTTCTTATCGGCGACTATCAAAGATATTTTCGCTAATACCGAGTACTGATACTTTGCATTGCGATTTGCATCAATACAAAAAAATTGGCACAAATCGCACCTCAAAGCTTAGCATGCAATTTGAATAGGAATGTGGTGCGATTCCTGTTCATACCGCATGCGATTTCACCCAGTGTGTGTGTGTAAAAGGGATTAAAGCACCATCTAGTGGGCAGTTTAAAAAAAATGTTAGAACTCGCAGTACATATCTGGCCACATGCAAAATAATCTACATAGGTGTCCCGGCCTGCCAATGATAGCAAATCAGGGCCGCTGGGGGAGAAGTTTCAGGTCCCCGTGGGTTTCGGGCAAAAGTGATGTCAGCTTGGGGGTGGATCGCATCTACATCTTCTCCAACAGCCCTGGTTTGCCATCATCGGTGGACCGGGACACCTATATACATTATTTTGCATGTGGCCAGAGATATATATATATATACACACACACACACATATATGTGTGTGTATATATGTGTGTAAATATACATAAGAAATTCAAGCCCTGAGCTACTAGCCAGGCCTAAAGGGTTACTCGCCACCAGACACCCCACCCAATCCCTACCCTGCATTGCCCTTAAACACGCCCTCATAAATTATCTCATGAAATGGCACTTAAAATGTTTAATGCAGTAGTAAAAATTACAAAAATAAATATTAACAACAACTTTATCAGTGCCCATCAATGCAGCCTCGTCAGTGCCCATCAATGCAGCCTCGTCAGTGCCCATCAATGCAGAGTGACCTGTGCCCACCATTGCAGTGTTCCCAGAGGAAAAGAGGGCAGCCGGATCATCACAGGGGAAGAGGAGAACCGTCGGATCACAGAGCAGCCCGCTGTAACAGCTTACATTAGAATTGCCCTCCGCTCGTGGTCAAACAAAGCCCCGCCTCCTGACCCCACGCCTGTGATAAACAGAACGCATCCCAGCATTGGACCGGAGTTCTGTCTATCGCAGGCCAAGAGGCGGGGCTGTGTGTGACCAAGAGCGGACGGCAATTCTAATGTAAGCTGTTACAGCGGGCAATCCCCGCTTTCTGATCCGGTGGCTCTCCTCTTCCTCCACGCTCTCTTCCCCCGGGGCGATCGCTGGGAGAATGGCTTCCATACAACCCTGCCTGGGGTACTCCCCCCCCCCCCCCCCCCCCCAACCCTGTATGTATATAATAGATAGATATCTCTATATCTCTCTACCTATCTATCTATCTATGCAGTGGGGGAAATGGCATGTGATTCGGACAGAGATCGCTTGAAGTGCGATTTGCGCCCATTCATTTTGTATTGACGCAAATTGCACTGCAAAGTATCAGTTTCAGTATCGGGAGCATTTGGACAAGTAACGATACTTGCGCAAATTCTTAGTAGCAGCGCATCCCTAAATGCTACTATATTGTTCATCATTCAGTAGTGGAAATAACTTGCTTGGGTCAGCTTGGGAAGGTGGGAATGGCAGCTGGACAAATACATTAATTGGGGGGGGGGGGGGGGGGTGTTGGGGAGATGAGAAGGTGGACAAATCAAGGACTCAGAGGCCAGGACCAATGAGCAGAAGATGCAAAAAAAAAAAAAAAACCCACAACACTAGGTGGTGAGAGAAGGAGGAAGAAGATATATGCTTTAGCAAAAAATTCATTAACGCACCCTTGAATCTCCAGATGTCCACTTTGCTCTGTGCGGGATTTCAAGGACACCTTCCCTCCCTGTATCCCATAATGCAATGCAGGTACCTCCCTATAGGCAGTATAGGATTCCACTGACAGTAGAATCTTTAGGTGCCAAATGAAGACATTGAATACCTTCTCTCCGGTCTGGAAGGAATAGACACACTGCTGGGTAAAGCAGTCACTCGAGTGATGTAATCATCTTCCTCCTCATCTTCCTCTTCTTCCTCAAACTGCTCCAAAAATCTCTTTACCTTCACCACCGAACTGGCAACAGGGATCTTCCTCTTCCGGGACCCATCGAACTGCAAGACGGTAAAATATGAATTAACCGAAATGTCTGCCCATCAGCAGCTTCCACTTAGAACAACATTATATCAAATCTAAGGCCACTCCCAAACTTTCACCAGGTTTTTCTTCTTCTTTTTTAACCACTTCCATAGCGAGCCAATTCCAGCATTCCTCTCCTACATGTAAAAAAATCATCATTTTCTTGCTAAAAAAATTACTCAGAACCCCCAAACATCAAATATATATTTTTAGCAGAGACCTTAGAGCAGGGGTGTCCAAACTTTTTTCCAAGTGGGCCAGATTTGATGAAGTGAACATGCTTGAGGGCCGACCATTTTGCCTGACATTCTTTAAACAGGTAACATTTGGTCTAAGTGTGTTCGTTCGAGCACTAATACACGGCCCAACAAGAATTCTCTTGCCTTTGTGGCTGTGTGTGTGTAAAGAGAGGAGCTCGGGAGTGTTATTTGGATATACCGTATTTATTGGCGTATAACACACACCTTCACTTTAAGAGGGAGGTTTCAGGAAACAAAAAAAAAAAATTAAAAATTTCAAATAAAGAACTGTGAAGCAAAATAAGGGTCAGTGCCATGAATAGCGCACCCACCATTGCCATCAGTGCAGCCTGATTGATGCCTATCCATCTGAAGCCTTGGAGGGGATGGGACGAGCGCCAAAAGATTACATACAGTAAAAACTCCTGTTTTCTCGGCAGTCTCTTTAATAGAAAGCCCCGCCTCCTTTGATGGACAGAACAGTCGTCCAATGGCAGCGCAGGAGACAGGACTTCCTATTACAGTGGCTGCCGTGTAAACAGGAAATACTCCTGTGTGTACGGCACTCGTCCCGCCTCCTCCTCCTCTATATATCTTTTGTGGCCCCCGGCGCTGGGAGATTGTTGGGGGCCACAAAAGCTATACATGTCCAAATAACCAGGCGGACCGTCCAAAACCAGGAACGCGGGCCGTGATTGGCCTGCAGGCCGGACTTTGGACATGCCTGCCCTAGGGAATAGAATGGCGGTCGTTCTAGTTTTTAAAGAAATGGCATTTCTACAGCAATTTTTCAAAAGCGATTTAAAAATAAATAAATAAATAATAAAACACTAAAGTTAGCCCAATTTTTGTATAATGTGACAGATAATGTTACGCCGAGTAAATAGATACCTAACAAATTGTGCTTTAAAATTGCGCACACTCGTGGAATAGCACCAAACTTTGGTACTTAATCTCCATAGGTGACACAAAAGTTTATAGGTTACCAGTTTAGAGTTACAGCGGAGGTCTAGCGCTAGAATTATCGCTCTAACATTTGCAGCGATACTTCACGTGTGGTTTGAACGCCATCTACATATTTACAACCTATGTATACGTTCACTTCTGCGTACGAGCAAGAGGGCACTATAAATTTTTATTATTGTTTATTTTTTAATTTTTACACTTTCCCTATAAATTTTTTTAGATTTGATCATTTTTATTCCTATTACATTTTTATTCCTTGTAATAGGAATAGGGCATGACAAGTCCTCTTTACAGAAAGATCTGGGGTCTAGAAGTCCCCACATCTCTCCTCTATGCTGGAAAGCCTGAGATAGATTTTTTTTTTTCAGGCTTCCAGGCAAAAAAGAAGGAAGAAGAAAAGAAGAAGAAGGCAGTGTTTAAATCTGCAGGTGGCATAAGAGACATCATGACGTTGCTTCAGGCCTCCGCGGGTCATAGAGATGGCCGGAGACCGTCTGGTCCGCGGTTAGCTCTATGGCAAAAAAGCCACTGCCGACTGCAGACTCATTCTCTGGGTCACCGATTGCATGGGTGAGCCGGGAGAAGCACCGGAGGGAGGGGGGCGTCCCTGCCACCTGTAAAAGCAATCAAGTGGCTAAACAGCCGCTATGATAGCTTTTACACTGTAGGGAATTGCCTGCTAAAAAAATAAAAAATAAAAGAATAGATATCTGAATGATGCCTGCAGCTCTATCTGTCATCCAGGCAGTAAAATAGACACCAGATGAAGGACCTGCCTCTTCTGCGGGAAAGGCAGATGACTCAGGACCTGGTGCATCACATGACTATTGATTTAGGTATTTAGGGCTTTCAGATCAGATTTTTTTTTTTTTTTTACTTTTAATTACCCGCCAACCGCCCACAGTAAATATACTGCGAGCGGGAAGCAGGTACAGGCATGATCATGTACATGTGTCTGACCAGTCATCTTCTGGGTTTGGGGCCCACATGCGCACGCCCCCCAGCCAACCCATTCAGTAATTGGATACAGCACAAGTTTAGCAGTTGATTTCAGCCAATGATTTCCTCTGAAATCAGCTGATCAGCTGTGACCAATCACACACAGAGTTCTGGGTTTACAAAACACACAGAGCTCTGTGTACAGGGAACAGCTATCTGGCTGATTCTTCTCCCTAAAAAGCAGGGAGAAAAACAAACAGCCAGACTGGTAAGTAAAACCAGCACACAATACACACATTACACATAGTTAGGCACAGTTAATCCCTTGATTGCCCCTAGATCTTAACCCCTTCCCACCAAGGGCCATTATTACAGTGACAGTGTACAGTATTATCACTGATCACTGTATTAAAGTCACTAGCGACGTCAGTGTCAGTCAGTGACTCTCCCAGCCAGTGTGTATTAGTGACAGATTGCCCACCACCCTATCACACTAGAAGTTGATGATCACTGTTTTTTACAGTATAGCGTCTATAGCTGTGTAAATTCCAGTATATAGACACCATAGTTTGTAGACTCTAAAACCTTCACACAAACCAATTAATACACTTATTGGGATTTTTTAAACCCAAGACATGTAGCACAATACATTTTAGCCTAAATTAATGAAGAAATTACATTATTTTTTTCCATTGGATATGTTTTAATAACAGAAAGTAGAACATTTTGAATTCTTTCATTTTAATCCTCCGACTTTTTTCTTTTTAATAGCAAAAAATAAATAAACGCAGTGGTGATCAAATACCATCAAACGAAAGCTCTATTTGTGCACAGAAAAAAAAAAGGATATAAATTTCATTTGGGGACAGTGTTACATGACAATGCAATTGACAGTTAAAGTAGCGCAGTGCTAAATAGCAAAAATGCCCCGGTCATGATGAGGCTGCATTCACACCAGAGCATAGAGTCTATGAGAGTTTTTCCGGTGTTATTTTGCACATTTTTAATGTGGGATTTTGGCATGTTTTTAAGCATGATTTGTGCATTTTTATACAACATTTTTGAGCTTTGGCTAGAGAAAACTATAATCTGTTGCATCATTTGCTGCTAGGTTTTTCAGTTTTTCTTATTCATTAATTTTTTTTGTTGGAGTAAGGGGTTGGAGTTAAGGTTAGGATTATTTATTTTTGTTAGGGTGTTAATACTATTAACAATAAATGAATAAATGTAAAATAATAATTAATAAAATAAAAATAAATGAATACGATGTAATAAGTACCGTATATACTCGTGTATAAGTCGATCCGAGTATAAGTCGAGGCCCTAATTTACCACAAAAAAAAAAAATGGGAAAAACGTATTGACCCGTGTATAAGACGAGGGTGAGAAATGCAGCAGCTACTGTAAGTGGAAAAAGAGGTTCAACAATGCCCATTTGTAGCTGTATACCTCCCTGTGTCCTGTGCATGTGTCCTGTGTATATGTGTCATGTACCTGTGTATATGTGCATGTGTCATGTGTATATGTACCTGTGTCCTGTGCATATGTGTCATGTACCTGTGTATATGTGCATGTGTCATGTGTATATGTACCTGTGTATGTGTCATGTGTATATGTACCTGTGTGCATCCTACCTGTGTCTTGCGCATGCCTCCGTGCGCCGCTCTGCACCGATCAGCGTGTAGTATTCGGCGGCCATTCACTGTTCAAAAGCCGCGCCTCCTCCTCGTCCATGATAGGCAGAAAATTCCATTTCCCAGCGGTCAGCCTATCACGGACCTTCTCTCATCCTCATACCAAGGATGAGGATGAGAGAAGGTCCGTGATAGGCTGTACACTGACTGCCTATCACAGACGAGGAGGCGCGGCTTTTGAACAGTGAGAGCCACTGCCGAGTGCTGTGTAGCACACGCTGGCCGCCGTCTGCCTGCATGACATGTGATCATGTAGGCAGACGGCGGTGACTCGTGTATAAGTCGAGGGGGGCACTTTCAGCCCCAAAAAAGGGGCTGAAAAATTCGACTTATACAGGAGTATATTACGGTAATTAACCAAAAAATAAATAAATAAAATTAAAAAAAGGGAGAGAGACAGAGATAGAGATAGAGAGACACACACATGAAAATAACTAAAAACCCTAACCCAAAATATATTAACAATCCTAACAAAATAATAAGAGTAATATTACTTTATTATTCTTATCAACAATTATTATTAATAATTTGTTTTTGTTTGGGTGTTTATTATTTCATTATTATCAATAACAATTTATTTAATATATTTTGTAAGTTTAGGGGTTATTATTTATGTAATATTACATATTAATGCATTTTATATATGATTTGTAGCTGTGTATTTTACATTTATTTATTCATATACTATTTTTTCTTTTACATTTTTTTCATTAGAGCAGAAAAACCTCTCAAAAGCGTGTGACAAAATGCACAAATGCGCACAAAAACATGCAAATGGAGTGTTTCAATGAATTCCTATGGGATTAAAAACACGCAAATCTGCCCAACTTGAGCTACTAAAAGAACATTTTTGCACTATAAGTGACTTGGAGTGGAGATGTGAACCAACTCCATTAGAGAATAATTGATTTTTTTTCTCCTACAGCATTTTGGCTCCAAAATGCTGAGCTGTGAATATAACCTGAAGAGGGTAAAACTTTCCGGAGGTCAAGTGGTTGAACTAACACTCTTAGCTGCTGCTGGATCACTCTCTGCTCCTACTATGGTTTCACTCTAACCTTCCAGGAGTGTCCACCCACCAATGAAAGACCGTTTTGAAAGAGTCGGAAATAGAACCTTACCTGCTGTAAGGTATAGAACCTTGCATAGAACCTTACCTGTGGTAAAGCTCTTTCTGTGGCCATTGCAGGTCTGAAGGTCTCCTCCGCTTGGAAGACCTCTTGCAGTTCATAAGGTTGGGTGTCAACTATTCTGTTGCTATGGAAGCTGGACTGTCTGACCGGAATGGGCTCGCCCTGGGATATTCTGTGTATGGCCGCGCTGCGTTCCTCCAGGCGGTGTGCGCTTCCTGGAGGCCTGTACACCTGAGCTGTAGGTCTCTGCGTTCTGACAAGAGAGATTGGCTTCTTCCTGGGATGTATGGAACTTTCTGAGCTGAAGCTCAAGTCCTCATTGAAGGCATCGTCCATGTCCAGTTTAATGTCAATGATGTCCTCTGAGGAGGACAAGTCCTGGAGGGGTTTCACTGCTGATGTCAGGCGAGCGGCTACAGCGGCATCAGTGGAGGATCTACAAATCAAACATTCACACAGCAATTCATTAGAATTTCTCCGACAGACACTAACAGATGTAGAAATAGTATGGCAGGTCTTGTGTTGCCAAAAAAAAAAAAAAAA
This sequence comes from Aquarana catesbeiana, assembly GCF_042186555.1. Lineage (NCBI taxonomy): Eukaryota > Metazoa > Chordata > Amphibia > Anura > Ranidae > Aquarana > Aquarana catesbeiana. The sequence continues at coordinate 22,124,158 of NC_133336.1, forward strand.
AAAAAAAAAAAAACACACAACAGCTTAACCTAGAAAAGCTACAATTTCTGGGGAAATTGTGAAAAGTGTTCTTGCCTCTACAACTGGAGTGGGCGGAGTAACTGGGTGGGGTGGAGTGGCTTGAGTAACTGTGAAAAGTGTTAAAATGCTTAATATTTTAAAAAGTATAAATAGTAGTAAAAAAGTTGAAGTCCCATCATTAGCTGAAATTGCTGAACATTTTTTTCAAAAGTTTTTTTTTTTCAAAAATGAATTTTTTTTTTCAAAAATGATTTTTTTTTTTTTTCAAAAATGAATTTTTTTTTCAAAAATGATTTTTTTTTTTTTTTCAAAAATGATTTTTTTTTTTATGGGGCGGTCATAATGTTTTGGCTGATCATGGGGTTGTCAGCTTTTGTCACCTCCCACTCTAGTTTTTAACATTTCGCCATTCATTCCTATGGGACCAATTTCGCCGCAAAAACGACAATATTTTGTGAACCATTCGGCGAAACGTTCCACAAAATATTTTTTTTTTTTATGGGGCGGTCATAATGTTTTGGCTGATCATGGGGTTGTCAGCTTTTGTCACCTCCCACTCTAGTTTTGAACATTTCGCCATTCATTCCTATGGGACCAATTTCACCGCAAAAACGACGATATTTCGTGAACCATTCGGCGAAACGTTCCACAAGGTAATAGCACACCAATTAAATGACATTGAACATTTCGCCATTCATTCCTATGGGACCAATTTCACCACAGAAACGTTCCACAAAGTAATAGCACACCAATCGGGAACAATCCGCACGTTTCGGTATATTACTTGTCTCTGTAGTGTAAAAACTGTGGGAGGAGTCTGCAAGCATTATCAAGTCTAGCAGATGAAGGTATGACCACATGCATTTGGGGTGTCTCAGCATCTTGTGTTTACAACCACTGTTTCCTAGCAACGCTCATGTCCTGTTTATGCCTCACAAATACTGCTCAATACACAGGACCATGATAGCTGTAGTAACTGTGCAGTAATTCAAATGGCTGTATTTTAAAAACTGTAAATCCTACAGCGAAGATCTTTATATTGTGAGAATCACAAGACCCAGACCTAGATTTTGATACATAGTATGTCTCTGAAATATTAAAATTGAAGGCACAGTCACAGTTTAGAAATTGCCCTTCAAATTTGAAGGGGCTAGAGTGTAGTTTCAATGAATGTCAATGGACGGTGTGAGTTGCAAACAAATGGTCATATTGTGAAAACTATCAGGACTATGGCTTAGCCGTGGACATGTTTAGTGGCAGCAGGGATAGCTGAACGTTTTGATATAAGATTTGTGTAGGTGGGCTTGAAAATGAGGGAGTGGCGGCAGTTTAGAAATCATGTTCTGATTTTTCAGCTTTTGTCACCTCCCACTCTAGTTTCCCTATTCATTCCTATGGGACCAATTTCGCCGCAAAAACAACGATATTTTGTGAACCATTCGGCGAAACGTTCCACAAAGTAATAGCACACCATTCGGGAACAATCCGCACGTTTCGGTATATTACTAGTCTATGTAGTGTAAAAATTGTGGGAGGAGTTAGGGTGGTAAATTTGGCTATAATAATAATAATATATATGTGAGATAACAGTAAGTGGTCTTGCTATGCAAGAACACTTAATAACTAATTACTGTATATACTCGAGTATAAGCCGAGTTTTTCAGCCCATCCTGGGGTTTTCGATTTCCTACAATGTTGTCCAGGTAGATCTCAACCTCTAAAAAGGTTGCCTACCCTTGTTCTAAACCCTGCTTACGATTGCAAATGGGCATTTTTTTATTTTTTATTTTTTGCTTTAGAGCTGTGCACGATACCCATGACTAAGTTCCAGCGGGTAGGAGGGAAATGCGCGTTGAAAGCATGGCCTGGCAGGAGCCCAGGCTGAGGTTGCCAGTCTCACCACCATCACTATAGGACTCTGTGGATGTGCGGCACTAGGGATTTCTTCCTCCTTTCCCCTCAGTGATCACAGGAGCTGGGGACGAGCTCCAGCCCGCAACCTGCACTCCCGCAGTTCTAAGTTCCTTTTCCCTGAGACTATTCGGCTCACGAGTGTGTGTAGAGCTAAGTGGGAGTCAGTGACCCCCGATTTGGACACAAAAGATTGGGAGGATGTCTGGGATGCACCCTTTACCAGACTAATCTTGTGCCAGCTCAGCTAAGCTGGCCCCTCTACAATCAACACAAATAATAACTCAAGTGTGTTTCTTTAGTGCTACGTTTGTGCCATAAAAATTAACATTTGTGTTGCTTTTATTTTTACGATATTAGCAATTGTTTTTTTCCCAGACTATGACATTACCTAGCCCCCCCACAACAGCCAAAGGACACGAAACGAAAAATGATAAAAAGATAGAACAGAGATTTAAACGCACAAACGCGGCACTAACCAACCAGCCCGGGTTCATGTCATTTGGCTGTTGTAGAGGAGCTAAATGACGTCATAGTCTAGAAAAAAAAACTAAATTACTAACATCTTTAAAATAAAAGCAGCACAAATGTTAATTTTGGTTAACATTTGGCTGTTGGTTGTTATAGGGGGACCGAGTGACCTTTGGTGACATTTAATAAAATATTAATAACGCAAAAACTATAAAAGATAGAACGGAAATTTAAACAGCACAAATGCAGCACTAACCAACCAGCCTGGTTTTGTGGCTTTTGTAGGGGGCTAGATGATGTCATAGTCTGGGAAAAACAATTGCTAATATCGGAAAAACAAAAGCAGCACAAATGTTAATTTTTACAGCACAAAAGTAGCACTTAAAGAAACACACCAAGGTTTTATTTGTGCTGATTGTGGGGGGGGGGGGGGGCAGCTTTGCTGCGCTATGTCAGGCCATGCCCAACTGATCCACTACAAATTTCTACATCATATATAAATGACCCCAGCGAAGACAGCTAGAGTTTTTTGGTTCAGTCACCTCTTCTTGCTGGCGTTGTTCAGCAGGGGGGGGGGGAGGGGCTGAGTGTATTCATATCTTCTGGGATTGTCCTGGTATACAAAAATACTTGAAGGATATGTTGATAGGGAGGTAAAAACTCTCTCTTTTAAGGGGGGGGGGGGGGGAGGGCGCTCCTCAAATTTAATAAGGTCTGGGGAGGATGGGTGGCCTCACCTCTCACTGCAACAGGCTAGTTTTAACCTGTTATTAATGTTATCTTTTCTGTTCCATGTGACCTTCTGATATGCACCTTATCACCTCCGACAAGGTGGGCTGGTGGTCCTTCTGCAATAGTGAATTGGGGTGGGGGGGGGGGGGGGGGGGGGGGCGACACACAAATTGTATTCTCTGGATAGTGTGGCTAGTTTTTCACATGGATCTCATTCTTTTGGTTGATTATGGGTGGGGGGTGTTCTTCTGAGAAGGCGGTGTGGGTCAGGTTGGCAAGCTTCATAGGCAATGTCTATGTACATATCCAAACGTTATGCACTTCTTTTTTGTGTACTGCCGTTTGCTTTAGTTTTGGGATGTCTCATCGAATTGTGGTGGGCGGTCCCTGAATGTTTTATTGAATACTATATGTGTTATTGAAAACAAAAAAAAAATTTCCCGGAAAAATTTATATATATATATATATATATATATATATATATATATATATATATATATATATATATATATATATATATATATATATAAAAATAAATTTGACTATCCATGGGCAACGTTTTGGGGTGCACGCCATAATGCAATAGGCTACGCACACCTATGCTCTCCGCCATAGGGAAAAAACCTTTGCCCTCTATTATCTGGCTGCTTTGTTTATAATAATTAGCAGAAACTAGATTGTGCTGAGGTTTTGGAGGTGATGGGATCAATAATCTCGACCTAGAGATACATTTATCTGAAGTTTCTGCAAAGAGCTTAATATAATCCCTTCTAAATACCAGCATCTGACTTCTAATATCCAATCTGTGGTCTGAAGGAAGCCTGGAACCAGGGACTTTTCATCAGTTGTGTGTAGAGGTGAAGCGATGGCTATGGAAGAGTGGAGAGAAATTTTCCTGAAGTTGAAACTCAATTGAACCGTTTAGAGGAAACTTGCTTGGGAAGAAAAAATGTTTTATATATAGTGTGTGTATTAGAATTTCCAAAATCTTTAAAAAAAAAACAAACAAAAAAAACATTGAATAAGTAAAAAATATTCACGTTCTCAAAAGAAAATAATAAAAAAAATCTAAAAAAAAAAAAAAAAAAAAATATATATATATATATATATATATATATATATATATATATATATATATATATATATATATATATATACATACAGGGGGTCCCCGGGTTACAAACAAGTTAGGGACTGTAGGTTTGTTCTTAAGTTGAATCTGTTTGTAAGTCGGAACAGGTACATTTTTTAAGTGTAGCTCCAGCCAAAAAACTATTTTTAAGCTTTTTGGATAGCATAGGGAAGGGTTAACACCCCTGTAACATTTGTTTTGCTGTGTGTGCCCCTGTTCAGAAGATTTCACCTCACTTTCTGTCCCAATGACAATTGGATTTTGAAAATTTTGGGTTGTTGTGGAAACAAGCCTTGGTGATAAAGCATCAGTGGAGGTACCTTTTCCCCATAATAACTCTTACAGAAGTGAATTTCCCTTCCTAGGGGTAGATTTCCTCTCACTTCCTGTTGTCTCCCTCTGTTTGTAAGTAGGAGTCGTTTGTAAGTCGGATGTTTGTAACTAGGGGACCCCCTGTATATATATATATATATAAAAAATTTGACTATCCATAGGCAACGTTTTAAAAGCCTTTGCAGGTTACCACTAGATTTACAGAGGAGGTCTGGTGCTAGAATTACTGCCCAAAATCTGACGTTCACGGCGATATTTCACATGTGTGGGATGATCACTTTAAAAAATGTTTTTAATTACTTTCACGAGGAATGTAAACACCCTTTGTGACAGCAATAGGCATGGGACGGGTCCTCTCTATGGAGAGATCTGGTTGGACGGGAGAGCACGAGCAAGCCGTGGAAGGAGGCAGGGGGTGGTGGACGTCCCCTTCCGCTGCTTGTAATAGCTTGCAGCATTTTTGGCTCATGTTTGGGGAGCTAAAAAAAAAAAAAAAAAAAGTAAATAAAGCAAAAAAAAAAAAAACGCCCCAAAAATGCTCCTCTCCATTGAAATGAATAGGAAACCACCTCAAATAAACCCCTGCTAAAAGTTTTTGGTGCAGTTTTAGAGTCCTTTAAAAACCGCGCAGCAAAAACGTTCCATTAACACATTTACTGGCAGTTTTGAAGCGAACCAGTGTGAAAATGCCCTTTGTAAACAAAAAAACATATGTAAGTACAGAATTCACACATCACCTGTCAGAGCCGCGCTGTACTTGAGAGCTGCTGGGCACCACGCTGTGGAACTTCTCCTGCCGCTGTAGCTGAGGCTCTCTCCCAGAATCCTCTCTACTCTGGCTCTTCAGGGGTGGCATGCTACTATTGAAGATGATGGCCTCTGAGGCTTTCAGGCTGTTGGATCCTGGAAGAGATGAGGGAAATGCCTTAATATCAAATATCATTATGGCGTGTTCCAGCAGTTGCACAGTCAGCTAAGTAAAAGGTCTGCATGCGAATCACTTAAGCCAGTCATAGATGAATAAAATATTTGGCCGGTTCAGTAGGAGCCAGTTAAATTTCAATCCACCTATGGGCAGGCTGGTCTATCGATCAACTTCAGTACAACCAGCCTGTCAGTTTTTTTTTTTCGTATGGTTACTTCCACCACCAGCAGTGATCATTGCATTCTGTCAGTGGGGAAAGCTCCCATTGCGTTATTGTATTCTGAAGATGTTGATGGGGAGCCAAGCAATTTTTTTTCCTTCGACCCACTTCCTAAAAAAACGTAGTTTTTCCAAAACTGAGCATATAATATAAAAATTTCCCATCAAGATCAGCAGTATAACTATCCTTCCCGTCCCTCAGGCCAGGGTCAGTGTATTCTTCTCCTGCAGGCCCTACATCCAATCACTGTGCAAATCTTCCCTTCTTCCCCTCCATAACATTTACAGAATTCACTCTTCCTTAACCAATGACACCACCAAGTTACTATTCACTCCCTTGTTATCTCGACTATTACAACTTTATTCCAGGCACAGGGCTAGAAGCTAGACCGCTGTTACCGAGTGTAGGATGAGGAAGTCATGTATCAGTTTGGAATGCAAACACCGTTCAGCAGTACTGACCTGGAGTGACGGCACGGAGCTTATCCAGCACACCCTGCAACCTGAGGACAAATGAGAAGAGTAGCAGAAGTTAGAGTAGGAGTGAAGTCATTCTATTTTAAAATTACACCAGGCACCTAAAAACAAGAGAGAGTCTCCCAAAAAGTGTCTTTGCTTAAAGCGGAGGTCCGCCGATTTTTTTTTTTTTTTTTTAAAGTCATCAGCTACAAATACTGCAGCTGCTGACTTTTAAAATAAGAACACTTACCTGTCCAGGGCGCCTGCGATGACGGCACCCGAAGCCGATTTATCCCTCGGCTGTCGGGTGCTGCCACTGCCATCTTCGGTAAGGGAATCAGAAAGTGAAGCCTTGCTTCCTGGTTCCCTACTGTGCATGCGCAACTCGCGCTGCGCTATCCCACTGGTCCCTGCTGACTTCTGGGAACTGTGTGTCTCCCAGAAGACAGCGGGAGGGGACGGAGAAGGAGCCAGAAGTGGCGTAGATACCCACGGGTGGCTCGGGCATCTATGCCTAGAAATGTGAGCAAAATACCTGTATTAGACAGGTATCTGCTCCCCCTCCCCCCTGAAAGGTGCCAAATATGAAATATGGAGAGGAGGAGGAAAAGCAGAAGTTCCATTTTTGGGTGGAACTCCACTTTAAAGCGGAACTAAATCCTCCTATCCTTTACAGCCAAGAAAGCTGCCATCTTAGCCTATGATCTGCAGTTGCCATGGTGCTGCACATGTGACCAATTATGACACCAGACATTTGATGGCTTGACAGTTTGGTTGAGAGCAGAGCACTTGTGACAGTTATACCCCTTTCACACTAAGGCAGTATTTAGGCGTTTTAGCAGTAGAAATAGCGCATGTAAAGTGCCTGAAAACTGCCGCCCATATTGTGAAAGCCCGAGTTCTTTAACACTGGGGAGGTGTGCTTGCAGGACGTCAGGAAAAGTCCTGCAAGCCGCATCTTTGGGGGCGGTTTGGGAGCGCTGTATACAACGCTCCCAAAACACACCTGCCCATTGCAATGAATGAGGAGCACTAGGAAGAGCCGCAACACGTGCGGTTTTAATTCTTTCTTTGGGGTTAAAAACGATCTGGTATCGTCCGAAAAGCGCCGCTTAAACAGCAGTAAAGCGCCGCTAAAACGAGTGGCGCTTTACCACTAGTGCGTCCACGGTCCCAGTGCGAAAGGGGTCTTATCAGTCACAACATACCTTGAATGTAACCTCTTTAAGAGACAATTAAATCAATGTGTTTAGTTCCACTTTAATATAAAGCAAGACATCCTATAGCAGTGATGGTGAACCTTGGCACAACAGATGTTTTGGAACTACATTTCCCATGATGCTCAACTACACTGCAGAGTGCATGAGCATCATGGGAAATGTAGATCCAAAATATCTGGGGTGCCAAGGTTCGCCATCACTGTCTTACAGCCTCCAAGACTACTTGCCGTAGCTACTAAGAAATTTATAACCAAAAAGACTCCACTACTGAGCCCCCAAAAACACCAAGACATTTATAGCGCCAACACTTTCTGCTATTCCCTTAAGACATCTATAGCGCCAAGACTTCCTGCCATTGCCTCCAAGACATCTATGGCTCCAAGACTTCCCTCTATAGCTCCAAGGCTTCCCGCTACAGCATTCAAGACATATGCAGCCCCAAGACTTTCCACTATAAAGACTCCCTGCTTTAGATAGCAAGGCTCCTGCCATAACCACCAAAAATTCTATAGGCCGCAAGACCCCCTGCTACAGCCACTAAAACATCCATAACCAACTCTTGGTATAACCAGTGAGCCCCTACACTGCAACCAAGACATCTATAACCACCAAGACCCTCTGCTATGGCCACCAGGACTCCTACAATTTCACAAGGACATCTGTAGACTCCAAGACTCTCCACTATACACACCAAGACATCGATAGCCACCAAGACATAGCCAGCAGCCCCCCCCCCCCCCATGTCACCAAGACATCTTATGGCCACCAAGACTCATTGCAATAACTAACAAGACCAGGGGCTATAGCCTATAAGATCAATACCCTCCAAGATTCTCTGCTACGGCTACCAAGACATCTACATCCTCCCCACTACATAATTATACACCAAGACAACTATAACAAACAAGACCTCCTGGCATAACCAGCAACTCCTCTACAATGTCACCAAGATATCTGTAGCCCCAAAAACAACCAAATCATCCATAACCATCAAGAACCCCTGATAGAACCAACAAACCCTCTACAGTGCCATTAATAAATCTATAACCACCAAGCCCCCAACAATGTCATTGAGGGATCTATTAACACCAAGACATCTATAGTCTCCCTGCAGTAGCTACCAAGACCAACTATAAGTTAGAGACCCCACAATGACCACCAAGACTTTCCATTATAGCCACCGAAAACATCCATAACCATTGAAAAACCATCTATGGCCACCAAGACCCACTACTACAGCATGAAATAAGAAGACACATATAGACGGTGTTACCATGTGGTGAAGCGTAATGTGTTATTCCCAAGGAAGAGCGACAGGTCATCCGTCATCTGCTCCTGACTCTTCTTATTTGCTACCATCACCATGATGTAATCCGGGAGCTCCTCATCTGGTGGAAGGAACAAATACATATATAAATGGTTAGCACTGTTGATTTGCAGCACTGGGGTACTATGTGTGAGTCTCATTGGTGACACCACCTACATAAAGTATTATATGTTCACCCTGGGTGGGCTCCTCCCATAATCCAAAGATTACAATACAATGACTGGTATATTAACAGAACAGCAAGAAAAAAAAATATCTGCACTTAGACTTTCACATCTCATCGAGGTAGGGTGCTGGGATGTGTTCAGAAAGCTATATAAAGCACCCTGTCACCCCCCCCAGCCATCATCTGCCTGCTTTGCACAGAGACTCGGTGAGGATCTCACCAACTTTAAAATATGGTATGTAAAGAAACCCGAGAGGTTTGGAACGGAAAGATCATTATGTCAAAGGGCGAGGGAGTGTCAGGGCTGGGCTTAGCCCTTTCTTCTCTGAGCTGGCCGCTCAGCTGTCGGCTAATTGCCAGCTCCTATCTCTCCACAGTTACTCAGCTGTTGATGATTTCCTGCTCGTCAGTCCTGCCTACTTAAGCCGTCCAGTCCAGAGGATCTCTGCCTTTGCCTTGGTCAACATCACAGAAACTATCTCCTGCGATACTGTTCAAGACTTGCTTTGCCGACATCCCTTCTGACTCCAGATTCTGCTTGCTATTGCACTACATTGATCCCTGACTTCTGGCTTGGCTGACTATTCGTTTCGGTTACTGAACTTTGGCTATGTTTTGACTACGTTTGTTCTTTTTACTTTTATTAAACAGGTGTGATTTAACTGTACTTCTGTATCGGTCTAATTTCATGGTTTCTGTCAGGGAGGAAACCGGAGAAAGCAAAATACAAGCAGATTCAGCAATACATTTTTGCTTGCTGTCTGTGTACTCTGGCCCATGGTAGGTGGCTCTGGCACATGCCAACTGTTATTTCCCAATAGCGGATAAATCTTCCCAATCGTTATTCTGAGCAGCTTAGCCCTACTAAGACCCCTTCCACACTGAGGCACTTTACAGGTGCTAACAATAGCGCCTGCAAAGCGCAACTCCTATCACTCCAACTGGAGCGGTTCGCTGGCAGGACATCAAAAAAAGTCCTGCAAGCAGCATCTTTGAGGCGCTTTAGGCGCCTCAAAGATGCAGCGCTCTTAGCCCTTTTTGGGCTGCTAGCGGGGGTTAAAAGCACCCACTAGCGGCCGAAAAACGTTGCTAAATCAATGGAAAAGTTCCGCTAAAAATAGTGGCGCTTGACCACCGATGTCCCCGATGCCCCAGTGTAAAAGGGCTCTAAAAGGTGCGTGCCACACATGGTAATGAGAATAGAGTGCAAGCTCCTCTGGGAGGAGAACTGATAGGAAGGACTCACCCACATATGCTCCCAGCTCCTGCAGCTTCCCCTTTATCGCCGTCTGTGAGGAAGAAAATGGTGAGAAGTTATAGAGAAGGACAGGAAAATGTACAACATATCCATAATCATACAACGGGTCCATGCCTAAGCCTATTTCTAGAAAACTACTTAGAACCCCCAAACATTATATATATATATATATATATATATTTATATTTATTTATTTAGCAGAGACCCTAGAGAATAAAATAGCGATCATTGCAATATTTTATGTCATACGGTATTTGCGAAGCGGTCTTTAAAACGCAATTTTGGGGGGGGGGGGGGGGGGGACGACACTTTCGTGAATTTAAAAAAAAATTAACAGTAAAGTTAGCCCAATTTTTTTGTATAATGTGAAAGATTATGTAACGCCGAGTAAGTAGATACCCAACATGTCACGCTTTAAATTGCGCACACTCGTGGAATGGCGACAAACTAGGGTACCTAAAAAATCTCCATAGGCGGAGCTTTAAAAAAAAAAAAAAACTAACAGCTACCAGGTTAGAGTTACAGAGGAGATTTTTTTACTAGAATTATTGCTCTCACGATCCTGGCAATACCTCACATGTGTGATTTGAACACTGTTTACATATGCGGGTGAGACTTAAGCATGCGGTTTCTTTGCTGCGCGAGTTCGTGGGGACGGGGGCGCTTTTAAAAAATGTATCTATTTAATTTTATTTTTTACATTGTCAAAATTCTGATCACTTTTATTGCTGTCACAAGGAATGTAAACATCCCTTGTGACACTAATAGGTGGTGACAGGTACTCTTGTCATGTGACTCGTTAGTGTTCCAAGGTCTCAGGTGTGAATGGGGAGCAGGTGTGTTAAATTTGGTGTTGTCGCTCTCACTCTCTCATACTGATCACTGGAAGTTCAACATGGCACCTCATGGCAAAGAACTCTCTGAGGATCTGAAAAAAAGAATTGTTCCTCTATATAAAGATGGCCTAGGCTATAAGAAGATTGCCAAGACCATGAAACTGAGCTGCAGCACGGTGGCCAAGACCATACAGCGGTATAACAGGACAGGTTCCACTCAGAACAGGCCTCACCATGGTCCACCAAAGAAGTTGAGGTCACGTGATCAGCGTCATATCCAGAGGTTGTCTTTGGGAAATAGACGTATGAGTGCTGCCAGCATTGCTGCAGAGGTCGAAGAGGTGGGGGGGTCAGCCTGTCAGTGCTCAGACCATACGCCGCACACTGCATCAAATTGGTCTGCATGGCTGTCGTCCCAGAAGGAAGCCTCTTCTAAAGACGATGCACAAGAAAGCCCACACACAGTTTGCTGAAGACAAGCAGACTAAGGACATGGATTACTGGAACCATGTCCTGTGGTCTGATGAGACCAAGATAAACATATTTGGTTCAGATGGTGACAAGTGTGTGTGGCGGCAACCAGGTGAGGAGTACAAAGACAAGTGTGTCTTGTCTACAGTCAAGCATGGTGGTGGGAGTGTCAAGGTCTGGGGCTGCATGAGTGCTGCCGACACTGGGGAGCTACAGTTCATTGAGGGAACCATGAATGCCAACATGTACTGTGACATACTGAAGCAGAGCATGATCCCCTCCCTTCAGAGACTGGGCCGCAGGGCAGTATTCCAACATAACGACCCCAAACACACCTCCAAGATGACCACTGCCTTGCTAAAGAAGCTGAGGGTAAAGGTGATGGACTGGCCAAGCATGTCTCCAGACCTAAACCCTATTGATCATCTGTGGGACATGCTCAAATGGAAGGTGGAGGAGCGCAAGGTCTCTAACATCCACCAGCTCTGTGATATCATCATGGAGGAGGGGAAGAGGACTCCAGTGACAACCTGTGAAGCTCTGGTGATCTCCATGCCCAAGAGGGTTAAGGCAGTGCTGGAAAATAATGGTGGCCACACAAAATATTGACACTTTGGGCCCAATTTGGACATTTTCACTTAGGGGTGTACTGACTTTTGTTGCCAGCGGTTTAGACATTAATGGCTGTGTGTTGAGTTATTTTGAGGGGACAGTAAATTTACACTGTTATACAAGCTGTACACTCACTACTTTACATTGTAGCAAAGTGTCATTTCTTCAGTGTTGTCACATGAAAAGATAGAAGAAAATATTTACACAAATGTGAGGGGTGTACTCACTTTTGTGAGATACTGTGTGTATATATATATATATATATATATTTGGGGGTTCTAAGTAATTTTCTTTCTTTAAAAAAATACTGATTTTAACTTGTAAACAACAAATATCGGAGAAGGTCTGGGTCGGGGATCTTCAGGCCTAACATTTTCCTATCACATGTCTGCACAGCTCTGGCAGGGAAAGGGTTGGAGTTTCTGTAGATTATAAACCTGCAGCTTTTATATATATATATATCTATATATATATATCTGTATTCCCTGGTGATCCTGCCATGGAGGTCCCTGCCCAGGCACTTCCTGTTATCGGGTGACAACGCTCTGTCCCTATCTCTGAATTGGTCCCTATGTTGTCACCCTGGCTTCCATTGGAGCCCAAGTAATCAGACATGGCCCACTGGGGGGTCACCATCACGAAATCTGCGGTGCAGCCATGAGGGGAGGGAGGGAAGGGTCATGCACACAGGAAGTGGATATAAAAAGTGCTGCAGGGGGTCACTGAGCTGTGATTACAAGGTGGAACCAATAACCGGGAAGGTTCCCCTCCCACACAGACCAGGCCATATGGTATATTCGGTCACACACCCGGATCTTTCGGCTGATCTCGGTCCCGATCTCCATGGCTCCTCCGGTCTCCAGGCCCCCAGCTGTTCGGAGCAATGGAGACTTCCGGTCCGGCGATCATGTGACAGCGACACTCGGCGGAGAGGAGGACAAACTGCAGGTAGGCGAGCCCCGCCTAGCCATCCCTCAGTCTGCGCCTATGACCCCGCCCTCCGCCATAACACGCAGAAGCATTGCGTGTCATTCACCGCCTCTGGCCACGCCTTCCACAAGCACGCACACACCCCCCTCCGGCCAACGGTCAATCACAGAATCTGATCCCGCCCCCCTCTGCCACAAGCTTACCAGAGTCGTGTGTCAATCATCGCCCCTGGCCACGCCTTCCGTAAGACCGTATGGCCAACCCTCTGCAAATCACCGCCATTGACTCCGCCCCGCAACCAGCTACCCAATATCGTGTGCCAATCATCGCTTCTGGCCACGCCCCCTGTAAGAAAGCATGGCCAACAGACTGTCAATCACCGCCCCTGACTCCGCCCCCGCAACCAGCTGCCCAAAATCGGGTGCTATCCATCGCATTTGGCCACGCCCCCTGTAAGAAAGCATGGCCAATAGTTTTTCAATTACCGCCATTGACTCCGCCCCCGCAACCAGCTACCCAACACCGTGTGCTATCCATTGCATTTGGCCACGCCCCCTATAAGAAAGCATGGCCAATCGTTTTTCAATCACCGCCATTGACTCCGCCCCCGCAATCACCTACCCAACATCGTGTGCTATTTATCGCATCTGGACACGCCCCCTATAAGAACGCATGGCCAACAGCCTGTCAATCAACGCCCTTGACTCCGCCCCCGCAACCAGCTACCAACATCATGTGCTAATCACATACCTCCCAAGTTTTTGAGATGGGAATGAGGGACACCTATCAGCAAAAGTATGCAGATATAGGACACACCCCTTGCCACACCCCCTTAAAGGAGAATTATACAAACAAACAAGATTGGTTAAACCCACAAGTGCTTTTTTTTACCACTACTATTCCTTTATATTGGCGTTTGGAATTTACAAATGCAGCAATTTAGAAATCAGATGAAAGATTTAGGGCTGGAAAACAATTTTTGATAGATAAAAAGTGCATTTTATATACATCTATATAGATCAGACCAAAATGAGGGACAAATGAGGAGGACAGAGGGACATTGCTCCAAATCAGGGACCGTTGGGAGCTATGCCAACATCGTGTGCTAATCATCACATCTGGCCACGCCCCCTACAAGAAAGCATGGCCAACAGCCTGTCAATCACCACCCTTGACTCCGCCCCACAAACAGCTACCCAACATTGTGTGCTATTTATCGCATCTGGCCACGCCCCCTATAAGAACGTATGGCCAACAGCCTGTCAATTACCGCCCTTGAATCCGCCCTGCAACCAGCTACCCAACATCATGTGCTAATCATCGCACTTGGCCACGCCCCCTATAAGAACGCATGGCCAACAGCCTGTCAATCACCGCCTTTGACTCCGCCCCACAACCAGCTACCCAACATCATGTGCTAATCATCGCATTTGGCCACGCCCCCTATAAGAACATATGGCCAACAGCCTGTCAATCACCCCCCCTGAATCCGCCCCGCAACCAGTTACCCAACATCATGTGCTAATCATCACATTTGGCCACGCCCCCTATAAGAACATATGGCCAACAGCCTGTCAATCACCCCCCCTGAATCCGCCCCGCAACCAGTTACCCAACATCATGTGCTAATCATCACATTTGGCCACGCCCCCTATAAGAACATATGGCCAACGGCCTGTCAATCACCTCCTTTGACTCCGCCCTGCAACCAGCTACCCAACATCATGTGCTAATCATCGCACTTGGCCACGCCCCCTATAAGAACGTATGGCCAACAGCCTGTCAATCACCGCCCTTGAATCCGCCCCGCAACCAGCTACCCAACACATAGCTCCCAACTGTCCCTGATTTCGAGGGACTGTCCCTGATTTGGAGCAATGTCCCTCTGTCCCTCATTCCTCCTCATTTGTCCCTCATTCCTCCTCATTTGTCCCTCATTCCTCCTCATTTGTCTCTCATTTGTCTTATCTATACAGAGGTATATAAAATGCACTTTTTAAGTATCAGAAAGTGTTTCCCAGCGCTAAACTTTTCATCTGATTTCTAAATTGCTGCATTTGTAAATTCCCAAAGCCACTATAAAGGAATAGTAGTGGTAAAAAAAGCACTTGTGGGTTTAACCAAGCTTGTTTTTTTTTTGTACAATTCTCCTTTAAGGGGGCGTAGCAAGGGGTGTGTCCTATGCCTGCACACTTTTGCTGATAGGTGTCCCTCATTCCCATCTCAAAAAGTTGGGAGGTGTGTCAACATTGTGTGCCAATCATTGCATCTAGCCACGCCCCCTATAAGAACACACGGCCAACAGCCTGTCAATCACCGCCTTTGACTCCGCCCCACAACCCAACATCGTGGGCCAATCATCGTTTTTGACCACGCCTTCTAAAAAGAGTACATGAGCAGCTGGAAGGTTGATGTTGTATCTCCATGTCCAGCAGAGCTCTGCACCCTTCTATGCATCAGAGGGGGTAGGGGCTCTACTCAGTCACATGACTGGATGGTGACACCACTACTCACAATCTGCAAGTGGCAGGCTTGTGTTGTCACCGCTCTACCTACAGCCTACTGATTAGATTAAAAAAAAAAAAAAGGGCATAAGCCCCACCCAGAGTTCTGCATCTACAACATGTTGCCTAAGAGCACCTCCGTCTCCTGCCCCCAGTGCCTGAAACATGTTAGGATGAGATCACTGTACAGTGGGATTGAGTCTGTCTCTTTGATTGCAGCTTCGTACACAGCAGAGGAGATGGGGGGAATACTGTAAATGTTTTCCATCTGTGTCCCTTTAGACCAGTGATGGCGAACCTCGGCACCCCAGATGTTTTGGAACTACATTTCCCATAATGCTCAACTACACTGCAGAGCTCCTGAGCATCATGGGAAATGTAGTTCCAAAACATCTGGATGTGCCAATGTTTGCCATCACTGCTTTAGGGAAATTTTCCTTCACTTCCCGTCCCATAGCCAAAAGAGGGACCGAGAGGAAATCTCTCACAAAGTGTCCCCCACTGGAGAATTTCCCCTCTATTCCTGTTCCGGTGACAACCCAAAATTTGGTATTTTTTTTCTTTCACTCTCTTTGATAACAGTAAACAGGACAAATAGAGGGGGTGAATCTCCCTAAATAATCAATGCTTCTCTATGGAGATGGTTCAAATCTCCACTCCAAAACGCCTGAAGCTCAGACAAGTTCTGGAACTTTTTTTTAGGCAGATTTGGGCGTTTAACATGTATTTTCAAATCTTGTGACGTGCTAATGGTGTATCACACCCACGTGAAGAATCAAAAATAGTGGCGCTATCCTAAACACACATGTGTTGACACTATGTCCAGTGCAAAAAAACTAACTAATCTAATGAGCACATTATTTCAGGTGCAAAAAAATCAAAAAATCAAAAAAATTATATATGCATAAATAAATCAAATAAATGCATTAAATAAATACAATACCTAAAGTGACTAAGTGTTGATGATAACAAATTAAATGTGTGACTCCTTCTTCAAATAATAAAATAATAACACCATATACATTAATAAAAGTGACTAATGCATAAAGTCTATGATGAATACACACAAATGTGTAAAAAAAGTCCGTGATAGTGGTTCAATAAAACACAACAACTGTGCCACAGCAAATCCTCAGTGTTTCTTGATATTAAATGGAACCTTCCACCACACCTCTGTGTTCCGTGCTCCCTCTCCCAATAGACAGTCTCTCACCAGCTCTCTCTGCCTCCACTCTCGTATGAGGCTAACAAGCATAGGAGTATCCAGGCTACCAGCAGGGGTTAGGTTTATTCCATCCAGAGATTTCCTCCATATAAGAATGAGAAAACTCCCAATAGTGTGATAACGTAACAACTTTTAATGACACACACTTCAAATGACACTTCAAAAGATACACTCACATTGTATAAAAATATAAAAGCACAGCACAACTCCACGGCAATCAGCACACTGAAATATCAACACAGCGATCTGGACAAGCCTCCCTGGGGGGTATGCGGTCACGGCGGACCCTGTAACAACTGGCGTGTCAGATGATTCTCTCACCCCCTCCTCGCTCGTTTGTCCACCGGATCCTCCGTCTCCCCTGTTAGGCTAACCGCACAGATCGCTTGCTCCTGTCACCTAGTGTATAGTAATTATTCTCCGCTCGGCCACGCCCCCGACATGTTTCGCTACATCTGTAGCTTAATCATGGGATAGGCCGCTTTAAGCATCAATCTCCTTTTATATAATCACCTCCCCTCCATTCAAGTAGAGAGATCACAGTGCGCAAGCGCATCCTGTGTGACTCGCGCCTGCGCAATCGGAGTGTCCCCGTAAGCGCAAACCCCCGCTATTCATACAGTCCGGTCTGTAGTGTGTAGTACACCTAAATCAGACTATCGGCCGCCCTCTACTAGATTAACAATATTACTGGCAATCTCACAGAGTAATAGGTGATTTAACATTATTCTAGCGTTCTGACATGTTTTTCCAACATACTTTATGTGCTGTAAAACTCATTAAAATATGTAATATTACCTCAACACATATAATAAAATACTCCAAGAGCTATCTAATCAGGTTGTTACTATCACAACTAATTAGTATTTAATATCCGCACAAGCAAATAAAATAAATATTGTATGCAAAGTGGTATAATGTCATAGAAGGGAAAACTCAGGCTCCAATAAATGTTATAAAAATATTGTAAAAATATTAAATTTCATGAACAATATTATCAAATATATCTGGTGTAGCTGATGTATAGGAAACGTATATAAAAAATAATGAATAATGATAAATAAATAAAATAAAAATAAAAAATGGCTAGGCTGGGTTTAACATATCAAGGCTCAAATCCGATATTCCTTGATCAAATCTTGAATAATTCTAAAATTACTGATTAAAAATATAATTCTTATCCCAGATCAAATTGTTATCCACATAATGTCTAGGGATCTTATATCCGACTATCTGTTCCTAAAATACTGCTATTTGATCATTCGTGCAATTATATTGATTGCACTTATATTCCTTAAAGAGACAGATTCATATATAGGCCACTCAAAATGTTCTATGAGAAAATATTAGGCTAAAAGTAATACGATAAAATATGCTAAAAAAATTCCAGAGCAGGTGTTACACTTCCACTGAGGAATTCTTAAAACCATTCCCATATCGTATCTATACGAGATAGTCTAATTGGTTAAAAATCATTAATGAAGCAGTTGAGGTCTAATTCAATGTTAAGTCCCCTCGGGGTGAGGCTTTTAAAAAGGAATATCCATTCCGTTTCTCTACGTGACAAGTCTCTCACTCTGTTCGTACCTCTCCATGAGGGGTGTACCACATCAATGCCACAAAATTGCAGCAAAGATGGGTTCTGTTGATGTTTTTCTTTAAAATGCATTGATACGCTGTGGTACTTGTAACCATTTTTTATGTTGGTCAAATGTTCATTAATACGAACCTTCAATTGCCTTTTAGTTCTACCAACATAATACAAACCACAGGGACACCACATAAGGTAGACTACATGTGTTGTGGTACAAGTACTAAATTCTTTGATCTCAAACCTCTCTCCTTCTCTATTGGTGACACTGGTGATGCCCCTGTTACTAACCTTCACTGTTTTGCAGCAGACACACCTCCTACAGCAAAAGAACCCTCTAAAATTAAAAGATAAGGACCTTGGATTTGGTGGATCCAAAATCTTTTTCACTATTTTGTCTCCTATACTTGGGGCCCTCCTGTAAATGAATTTCGGTTGGGCTGGTAAAATTTCTCCCAAGTGTTTGTCCTTACAGAGGATGTACCAATATTTTCTGAAGATGTTTTCAATTTCCTTATACTGGCAGTGGAACCCAGATATAAAGCTCAACTGATGTTGGGTGTCTCCTTTTACCTTTTCTTTTTCCTTTAAACATTGTTCTCTAGGAATTTCCGCTATTTCTTGTGTAATTTTGGTTAGTATATCTTCCTTATAACCCTTCTGGATGAACTTCTCCTTCAAGATCTCCGATTGGGTCAAGAAATCCTCCTTCAGAGTGCAATTCCGACGGATCCGCAATAGCTGGCCCTTTGGGATATTTTTTATCCAAGATGGATGATGTCCACTGGCCACAGACAAATAGCTATTGCGGTCCGTCGGTTTGAAATACACCTTGGTTTTTAACGTGTCACCCACTTTCTCTATGGTAACATCTAAAAAGTTTATTATAGTATCACTGACTTGGTAATCCAATTTAATATTGTTTGTATTCCTATTTAATTGTTCCAGGAATACTTCCAAGGATTCCTTGGATCCCTCCCAAATTAACAAGATATCATCAATGAATCTTCGATAGAAGATCAACTGAGGCCTATTGATATTGAACACCCGTCTATCCTCCCATTCAGACATAAACAGGTTGGCGAGGCTGGGGGCATATTTTGCCCCCATTGCCACGCCAACCTGCTGGGAGTAGAACTGTCCATCAAACCAGAAGTAATTGTGGGACATGCAGAAGTCTAGTGCATGCCCCACAAATTTCTTCTGTGCAAATGGGATATCATCCCGCTTGCTAAGTGCCCAATTCAGGGCCAACGCAGCATCCTCATGCTGTATGTTGGTATAAAGAGACGCTACGTCTGCCGTTACCAAGTAAGATGTTAATGTAGGATCAAATTTTACTGGTTCCAGTAGACGTAGCAAATCGGCAGTATCCTTTAGGTATGCTTTTGTTATCTTCACACTGGGTTGTAGGAACTTATCTAAATATTCGCCTAGCCTCGCAGTTACTGATCCGATTCCATTTACTATGGGCCGTGGAGGCGGGCATTGGGTGTTTTTGTGCACTTTAGGTAGCGTGTATATCACTGGTATACGATTTGCACTTGGAACAAGATACCTTTTCTCTTTGGGGTTTAAAGCCTTCAGTCCAAATCCCCATTCCACCAGTGTAGCCAATTGTGCACTATATGAGTCTGTAGGATCTGATTTCAGTTTCATATAAGTATTATGATCGCTCAATAGCTCCACCAGCTGATTGTGATAAAATTGCTTGTCCATGACTACCACTCCTCCCCCCAACAACAGAGAGGGGGAGGAAGGCTTGGACCCCCATACATGCAAGACATGAATATAAGACCCCCACCAAAAGAAGGAGGGGATGTAGGGCTGGCAGATCAAAGCAACCCAAAAAAACGGCCGAGGGACATGTGAATACTGGAATTTATAATTTAAGCGGAGTTACATTGGATCATAGAGAAATGAACATCTTAAACCTAGGTCTTAAATGTGCACCGAAAAAGAAAATGAACAAATTTCAGGTGTACATCGATACACATAAATTTATTCGTTCAATAAACATAAAGAAACATTTTCTAAACCATCCGGTGGAAGCAGGAATGAGGGCATCGATAGCCCCAGCTAATATAGATAGTGGCCTTAAAAATAGATCTATTTTTAATCCCCAGATTCAAAATAATCATTATGTAGAGGTGTTTAAAAACCTGGTATTGAAAGATATTGAGGTACTCCCGGTTAAGAAAGGGGTAAACCCCCATTACATTAAGGAGGGGATTGACTCCCTGGAGAATAAGAAAAACATCATCATTCGCCCAGCCGACAAGGGGGGAGGAGTGGTAGTCATGGACAAGCAATTTTATCACAATCAGCTGGTGGAGCTATTGAGCGATCATAATACTTATATGAAACTGAAATCAGATCCTACAGACTCATATAGTGCACAATTGGCTACACTGGTGGAATGGGGATTTGGACTGAAGGCTTTAAACCCCAAAGAGAAAAGGTATCTTGTTCCAAGTGCAAATCGTATACCAGTGATATACACGCTACCTAAAGTGCACAAAAACACCCAATGCCCGCCTCCACGGCCCATAGTAAATGGAATCGGATCAGTAACTGCGAGGCTAGGCGAATATTTAGATAAGTTCCTACAACCCAGTGTGAAGATAACAAAAGCATACCTAAAGGATACTGCCGATTTGCTACGTCTACTGGAACCAGTAAAATTTGATCCTACATTAACATCTTACTTGGTAACGGCAGACGTAGCGTCTCTTTATACCAACATACAGCATGAGGATGCTGCGTTGGCCCTGAATTGGGCACTTAGCAAGCGGGATGATATCCCATTTGCACAGAAGAAATTTGTGGGGCATGCACTAGACTTCTGCATGTCCCACAATTACTTCTGGTTTGATGGACAGTTCTACTCCCAGCAGGTTGGCGTGGCAATGGGGGCAAAATATGCCCCCAGCCTCGCCAACCTGTTTATGTCTGAATGGGAGGATAGA
This sequence comes from Aquarana catesbeiana, assembly GCF_042186555.1. Lineage (NCBI taxonomy): Eukaryota > Metazoa > Chordata > Amphibia > Anura > Ranidae > Aquarana > Aquarana catesbeiana. The sequence goes on from NC_133336.1 coordinate 22,145,470, forward strand.
CGGGTGTTCAATATCAATAGGCCTCAGTTGATCTTCTATCGAAGATTCATTGATGATATCTTGTTAATTTGGGAGGGATCCAAGGAATCCTTGGAAGTATTCCTGGAACAATTAAATAGGAATACAAACAATATTAAATTGGATTACCAAGTCAGTGATACTATAATAAACTTTTTAGATGTTACCATAGAGAAAGTGGGTGACACGTTAAAAACCAAGGTGTATTTCAAACCGACGGACCGCAATAGCTATTTGTCTGTGGCCAGTGGACATCATCCATCTTGGATAAAAAATATCCCAAAGGGCCAGCTATTGCGGATCCGTCGGAATTGCACTCTGAAGGAGGATTTCTTGACCCAATCGGAGATCTTGAAGGAGAAGTTCATCCAGAAGGGTTATAAGGAAGATATACTAACCAAAATTACACAAGAAATAGCGGAAATTCCTAGAGAACAATGTTTAAAGGAAAAAGAAAAGGTAAAAGGAGACACCCAACATCAGTTGAGCTTTATATCTGGGTTCCACTGCCAGTATAAGGAAATTGAAAACATCTTCAGAAAATATTGGTACATCCTCTGTAAGGACAAACACTTGGGAGAAATTTTACCAGCCCAACCGAAATTCATTTACAGGAGGGCCCCAAGTATAGGAGACAAAATAGTGAAAAAGATTTTGGATCCACCAAATCCAAGGTCCTTATCTTTTAATTTTAGAGGGTTCTTTTGCTGTAGGAGGTGTGTCTGCTGCAAAACAGTGAAGGTTAGTAACAGGGGCATCACCAGTGTCACCAATAGAGAAGGAGAGAGGTTTGAGATCAAAGAATTTAGTACTTGTACCACAACACATGTAGTCTACCTTATGTGGTGTCCCTGTGGTTTGTATTATGTTGGTAGAACTAAAAGGCAATTGAAGGTTCGTATTAATGAACATTTGACCAACATAAAAAATGGTTACAAGTACCACAGCGTATCAATGCATTTTAAAGAAAAACATCAACAGAACCCATCTTTACTGCAATTTTGTGGCATTGATGTGGTACACCCCTCATGGAGAGGTACGAACAGAGTGAGAGACTTGTCACGTAGAGAAACGGAATGGATATTCCTTTTTAAAAGCCTCACCCCGAGGGGACTTAACATTGAATTAGACCTCAACTGCTTCATTAATGATTTTTAACCAATTAGACTATCTCGTATAGATACGATATGGGAATGGTTTTAAGAATTCCTCAGTGGAAGTGTAACACCTGCTCTGGAATTTTTTTAGCATATTTTATCGTATTACTTTTAGCCTAATATTTTCTCATAGAACATTTTGAGTGGCCTATATATGAATCTGTCTCTTTAAGGAATATAAGTGCAATCAATATAATTGCACGAATGATCAAATAGCAGTATTTTAGGAACAGATAGTCGGATATAAGATCCCTAGACATTATGTGGATAACAATTTGATCTGGGATAAGAATTATATTTTTAATCAGTAATTTTAGAATTATTCAAGATTTGATCAAGGAATATCGGATTTGAGCCTTGATATGTTAAACCCAGCCTAGCCATTTTTTATTTTTATTTTATTTATTTATCATTATTCATTATTTTTTATATACGTTTCCTATACATCAGCTACACCAGATATATTTGATAATATTGTTCATGAAATTTAATATTTTTACAATATTTTTATAACATTTATTGGAGCCTGAGTTTTCCCTTCTATGACATTATACCACTTTGCATACAATATTTATTTTATTTGCTTGTGCGGATATTAAATACTAATTAGTTGTGATAGTAACAACCTGATTAGATAGCTCTTGGAGTATTTTATTATATGTGTTGAGGTAATATTACATATTTTAATGAGTTTTACAGCACATAAAGTATGTTGGAAAAACATGTCAGAACGCTAGAATAATGTTAAATCACCTATTACTCTGTGAGATTGCCAGTAATATTGTTAATCTAGTAGAGGGCGGCCGATAGTCTGATTTAGGTGTACTACACACTACAGACCGGACTGTATGAATAGCGGGGGTTTGCGCTTACGGGGACACTCCGATTGCGCAGGCGCGAGTCACACAGGATGCGCTTGCGCACTGTGATCTCTCTACTTGAATGGAGGGGAGGTGATTATATAAAAGGAGATTGATGCTTAAAGCGGCCTATCCCATGATTAAGCTACAGATGTAGCGAAACATGTCGGGGGCGTGGCCGAGCGGAGAATAATTACTATACACTAGGTGACAGGAGCAAGCGATCTGTGCGGTTAGCCTAACAGGGGAGACGGAGGATCCGGTGGACAAACGAGCGAGGAGGGGGTGAGAGAATCATCTGACACGCCAGTTGTTACAGGGTCCGCCGTGACCGCATACCCCCCAGGGAGGCTTGTCCAGATCGCTGTGTTGATATTTCAGTGTGCTGATTGCCGTGGAGTTGTGCTGTGCTTTTATATTTTTATACAATGTGAGTGTATCTTTTGAAGTGTCATTTGAAGTGTGTGTCATTAAAAGTTGTTACGTTATCACACTATTGGGAGTTTTCTCATTCTTATATGGAGGAAATCTCTGGATGGAATAAACCTAACCCCTGCTGGTAGCCTGGATACTCCTATGCTTGTTAGCCTCATACGAGAGTGGAGGCAGAGAGAGCTGGTGAGAGACTGTCTATTGGGAGAGGGAGCACGGAACACAGAGGTGTGGTGGAAGGTTCCATTTAATATCAAGAAACACTGAGGATTTGCTGTGGCACAGTTGTTGTGTTTTATTGAACCACTATCACGGACTTTTTTTACACATTTGTGTGTATTCATCATAGACTTTATGCATTAGTCACTTTTATTAATGTATATGGTGTTATTATTTTATTATTTGAAGAAGGAGTCACACATTTAATTTGTTATCATCAACACTTAGTCACTTTAGGTATTGTATTTATTTAATGCATTTATTTGATTTATTTATGCATATATAATTTTTTTGATTTTTTGATTTTTTTGCACCTGAAATAATGTGCTCATTAGATTAGTTAGTTTTTTTGCACTGGACATAGTGTCAACACATGTGTGTTTAGGATAGCGCCACTATTTTTGATTCTTCACGTGGGTGTGATACACCATTAGCACGTCACAAGATTTGAAAATACATGTTATATGGTTTATATTTACTAAGTGGCAGCTGTAGGTATAGTTTACCAACTGAAGATAGTCATCATCTAGGTTGTTGTTCCGAGGCGCAGTGGTGGTCTACTGGGTATAGGGTGGCTATTATACTTAGAGGTACCGCACATTAATAGATTTGGGCGTTTTCCTGCTTTTTACATTGGTGACCTTTTTACCTGTACAAAATCGCGACAAAAACACGTAAAAAAAAAAAAAAAAAAAAAATCGCAGCAAAAACACGGTAAAATTGCGCGACTTTTTACCTGAAAACGCTACGCTCAGGTGTGAATGGGGCCTCAAAGCTCAAACACACATGACTTACTCTACAGCCTGAACTTCATTGGGCAGTGAATGAATGGGAGGTGCTCTGTGCTGAGCGGCTTCCTGTTCCTTCACAAACTGAAGCGTAGTAAACAGTTTAATATGCTTCAGTTACGAATGAACACAGTGAATAGACATGTGCACTGCTGAAAAATTTGTTTGTTTTCATTTCATTTGTTTTTTTTTTGTTTTTTATTTTTTTTTTCAGGTCATTCGTTATGATTGCAATTCGTAAATGCGAAAAAAATCTGAAATTTGAAAAAACGCGAAAAAAAAAAATCTAAAAAAAAAATCGTAAATTTAGAAAAAAAAAAAATCGGAAATTAAAAAAAAATTAAAAAAGAAATCTAAAAAAAATCTGACATTCTAAAAAATTCCAAAAAAAAATCTGAAATTCAAAAAAACTCAGAAACTTAGGAAAAAAATCTAAAATTCTAAAAAAAAATCTGAAATTCTGAAAAAAATCTGAAATTCTAAAAAAAATCTGAAATTCTAAAAAATTTTAATAAAATCTGAAATTCTAAAAAAAAAAAAAAAAAAAATCTGAAATTCGGAAATTCTAAAAAAAAAAAAAAAAACGGAAATTCTAAAAAATTAGAAAAAAATCTGAAATTCTAAAAAATTCTGAAATTCTGAAAAAAATCTGAAAATCTGAAATTCTAAAAAAATCTAAAATTCTAAAAAATGTTAATAAAATCTGAAATTCTAAAAAAAAAAAAAAAAAATTGGAAGTTCAAAAAAAAAAAAAAAAAAAAAAAACGGAAAATCTAAAATTTAAAAAAAAAATTAGAAAAATACCTGAGATTCTGAAAAAAATCAGAAATTCAGAAAAAAAATCAGAAATTAAAGAAAAAAATCGGAAATTCTAAATAAATTTTAAAAAAATCTGACATTCTAAAAAATTCTGAAAAAAATTCTGAAATACTAAAAAAATTTAATAAAATCTGAAATGCTAAAAAAAAAAAAAAAAAAAAAAAAAAAAATCGTAAATTCAAGAAAAAGAAAAAAAAAAGGGAATTCTAAAAAAAAAAAAAAAAATCGGAAATTCAAGAAAAAGAAAAAAAAAAGGGAATTCTAAAAAAAAAAAAAAAAATCGGAAATTCGGAGATTCTAAAAAAAAAAAAACGAAAATTCTAAAAAATTCGAAAAAAAAATCTGAAATTCTAAAAAAAAATGGAAATTCGAAAACCCAAAAATTTGAAAATCGGAAAAAAATAATAACTTATCTATTAAAAACTATTATAGGCATTGGAATTTCCTTTCAAATTTGGCTGTTAGTGAACATAATGAATATGAATATGAATACAAATTATCCGAAATAACAAATGCCCCATATAAACAAATGAATGGAACAAATTAATAACAGATAATAATAATAAAAAGTTATTATTATTATTATTGTAATTTATTATTATTAATTAATTACGTTCCATTCATTTACATACGGCATTCATTATTTCGGTTAATTCGGAACTTCAAATAAACTCTTATTCGTTAGGTTCAATAACAGCCAAATTTGAAAGGAAATTCCAATACCTATAGTTTAATAGCTAGTAATAGTTAAATTATTATTAGTTAGTTACTATTTCATGTTTTCTCATTTTTGGGTTTTCGAATTTCCGCATTTGTGATTTTTCTCGAATTTCTGAATTTCCAATTTTTTTTTTTTTTATTTTCCGAATTTCCAATTTTTTTCTAATTTCCAATTTTTATCTAATTTACAAATTTTTTCGAATTGATGAATTTACGAATATTCTGAAAAGTTTGTTAAATGGGTGTTCGTTAATTTTGGATGTTTCCGAATTAACAAATTTGTCAAAATTCGGAAAAACTAATTCGGAACAAAACAAATTGCACATGTCTAACAGTGAGTGACTGTTCATTTTGAAAAAGAAGAGGCTGGTAAATTGACATATTTACCAGCCTCTTCCCCTGCTCTCCATCCTGAAACATCCCCCTCAGCCAGCATCCGGAGGAGAGGAGAGGAGGGAAGCCAGCAGCACTACGGGGCGTGGTGGCAACACGGGTAGTGGGGGGGCCTGGGCAGTAGGGGATTTGGCACTGTGCGTAGTGATTATGGTGTGCCCAGGCACACCTGACACACCCCCTGCGCACACCTAGGGGTCGTTCTAGATTTTTTAACATTACACGTTGTTAGTGCAACGGTTTATGAAACGGCAAAGGAATATGCTAAAATGTATTTTATGTCACATAAATGCAACCAATCCATGTTTTTGGTAAAATATAAAAGCTGAGGTTGTACCGAGTAAATACTGTAGATACCCAACATGTCAAAACTTAAAACTGCATGCGCCAGTGAAACAGCGACAAACTTCGGTATCCTAAAATCTCCATAGGAGACACTTTAAAAGCCCCTACAAGTCATCAGTTTAGAGTTACTGTGAATAATGGGGTGAGAATTATTGCTCTCACTCTGGGGTGTGTGGCGATATGTTACACGCACTCGACATTTTCATGCATAGACATCACCAAAGCATGCATTTACATTCATACATGTGTGTGTGTGTGTGGGGGGCTCAATACTTTTTTGTTGGGGGGGTGGGGTTAGTTGCTTGGGTGTAACTCAATCTTTACACTTTTTTTTACATTTAAACAAAACTTTTTTTGTATCACATGGGGGCAAAAAGTCCCCCATGTCAAGATTTCTTTGGTAACAGGTTCTCTTTAATGAGACATCAGGGGTCTAAAAGACCCCTGATGTCTCACCTGCCCTCCGATGAGGCTTGGAAGTAACACAGGGATCAGTGGCGGCTGGTGGGGTTTTTATTTTTGGGGGTGCTGCAAACAACCCCCCCCCCGGGCCGCCGGTACCCCCCAGCACTAACACAGCCCCCACCACCACCCGCTGTCCTTACCTTGGATGCGGGCAGTGAGAGTGTGGCAGGCTCGGGGAAAGCTGCTCCGGTGACCGGTGTCCTCTCCTGAAGCAACTTCCGTGTCTCCTCTCTCCTCTTTACGGCGCAAGGTGTCCAATAGAATAGCCTGACGTTTTGGCCAATCGGGAAACAGGTTTCATACCTGCTGTCAGGGCTGGGATCAGCCCTTCCGTCTCCGAGCTGGCCGCTCGGCTGTCGGCTAATTGCCAGCTCCTATCTCGCCACAGTGACTCACCTGTTGATGATATCGTCAGTCCTGCCTACTTAAGCCGTCCAGACTTGCTTGGCTGACATTCCTTCTGGCTCCAGATCCTGCTTGCTGTTCTACTACGTTCCTCTCTGGCTCCCTGACGTTTTGGCTTGTCTGACTATCCGTTCCGGTTCCTGAACTCTGGCTATGTTTTGACTACGTTTACTCTGTTTACCTTTTTTTATTATTATTAAACAAGTGTGATTAAGTGCCGGTTCACACTAGACGCGGCACGACTTGCAGGTCGCCTCACCGAGGCGACCTGCACACGACTGCCGGGGCGACTTGCAAGACGACTTCTGTATAGAAGTCTATGCAAGTCGCCCCCAAAGTAGTACAGGAACCTTTCTTCTAAGTCGGAGCGACTTGCGTCGCTCTGATTAGAATGGTTCCATTGTACAGAACGGGAGGCGACTTGTCAGGCGGCTAGGTCGCCTGACAAGTCGCCCCCGTGTGAACCGAGCCTTAAAGCGAGGTTCCGGCCGGAGAAAAAAAAAAAATTAAAAGTCAGCAGCTACAAACACTGTAGCTGCTGACTTTAAATAAGCACACTTACCTGTCCTGGGTGCCCGCGATGTCGGCCACCCGAGGCCGACCCGTCCCTCGGCTCCCAGGCACCGCCATCCTTACGGCTTCACTGCCATTTCCTACTGCGCATGCGCGAGTCGCGCAGCGCTTTGTGAATGGGACGCGATGTGTTGTGGGTCACACACAGTTCCCATTACACACCGCGCCCCATTCCCCAGAAGACAACACGGGGAGGAGAAGACTGAAGATCACCGCGGTGTAGGAAGAGGCAGATTAGGAAGACTGCCTAGCAACAGCCATTTCACGTGAGTTAAAAAAGAAAAAAAATTTCCCTCCTTTTTTTATGCAATTTTTTTTTTTTTTTTTTTAGGGTGGACCTCCACTTTAAGTGTACTTCTGTCTCAGTCTGATTCATGGTTGCTGACACAGACTAAGGACCCCCCCCCCCGTACGATATTTAAAGGAATATTTAATTTTTATTGTTTCACTTTAAGCATTATTAAAATCACTGCTCCCGAAAAAACGGACGTTTTTAAACCTTTTTTTTGCATTGATACATGTCCCCTGGGGCAGGACCCAGGTCCCCAAACACTTTGTATGGCAATAACTTGCATATAAGCCTTTAAAATGAGCACTCTTGATTTTTCACGTTTGTGTCCCATAGACTTTAACGGTGTTCATGTGTTCACACACATTTTTTGCCTGTTCGCATGTTCTGCTGCAAACCGAACCAGGGGGGTGTTCAGCTCATCCCTATTTTTAGGTACCACATTGTCATAGGTGTGCGCAGCCTATTGCATTAGCGTGTGCACCCCAAAGCTCAAACACGCACTACTCACTACTACTCACATCACTCACCATGTTCATTCAGAAAGGCCCCTTCCCTCACTCATCCTAAAACATCTCCACAGCAACAGCCGGCAGGAGAGGAGAGGAGGAAAGCCAGAAGTGCTGCAGAGGGAGGGAATGGGGAGCCAGGGCAATAGGGGGAATCTGTGCTGCACAGGGTGATTAGGGTGTGCCTGGGCACACCCGACACACCCTGTGCGCACGCCTATGCACATATGTATATTTTAGAAACATCCGCCCTCTAATAGGAATTTGTAGGGCACTTCACGCTTCCCTCTGTTGACCAGCTTTATGGAAATGCTGATTTCATTTTCCAGCAAGACTTGCCGCCTGCCCACACTGCCAAAAATAAAAACCACAATACCTGGTTATATGATTACGATATCACTGTGTTTGATTGGCCAGCAACCTCGCCTGACCTAAACCCCATAGAGAATCTGTGGGGTATTGTCAAGAGGAAGATGAGGGACACCAGACCCAACAATGCAGATGAGCTGAAGGCCAATATGAAAGCAACCTGGGCTTCCATAACACCTCAGAAGTGCCACAGGCTGATCGCCTCCATGCCACGCCGCACTAATGCAGTAATTCATGCAAAAAAGAGCCCCGACCAAGTATTGAGCGCGGTAAGCCAACATTTCTGTATTAAAGATACTTTTTTTTTTTTTTTTTAATTGGTCTTATGTAATATTCTAATTTTCTGAGATACTGAATTTTGTGTTTTCACGAGCTGTAAGCCATAATCATGAAAATTAAAAGAAAGAAATGCTGGAAATATATCACTCCATGTGTAACACATCTATATAAAGTATACGAGTTTAACTTTTTGAATTGAATTACTGAAATAAATTAACTTTTTGATGATATTCTAATTTTCTAAAATACATCTGTTTATATAAAACTGAATATTTATTTCACACACTTTTATTGGAGTTGTGGGGATGTGTGTGTCATATTCATTCAGCAAACTTTTTCTGCATATACCCCCACCCTTACAAGGGGTAGATTTATGAAGCAGTGAATATGACTTCCACCAACATTCACTGGTAGTGAATCAATCACTGTTATTTAAAAACACATGCAACTGGTAGATTCACCTGCAGCGAATGTTTGGTGAACGTCAGGGACACTGCTTTGTAAATGTACTTTTATGGGAAGTCCAAATTTCTTTTCCACCTATATATTGCCAGGATAGGCACCACCATCCCTGAAATCACAAATATCAACAAACTTTACCAGATATGGAACTTTAAAAGGTGCCTAATAACGTGACACACACAATATTATCATTTCATTAATTTATTCAATTTATATGAAAATTATTAAAATGATAGCATAACAAGTGTACTGTATTCCAGATTATAACACACAAGAACATAATAAAAGTGTTTTTTTACAAATTTGTTTCACAGCTGTGCCCACCCATAATCAGTGCGTATAATTAAAGATAATAATCTGTTACTGGGCAATCTTTCCACAATAGTTATGTGAACATGGGAATTGAGAAAAAAAAAGCTGATTGACTGACAGTGGATTAAAAATCAAAATCCATCATGTAATAATAATAATAATAATAATAATAATAAAAATAATATTATTATAAAAATAACAATACAATAAACAGTATTAGTAGGATTTGTAATAATAATAAAAATAAAAACAAATAACAACAATAATAATAATAATAATAATAATAAAAACCATAATAATAATAACAACAATAATAATAAAAAAAAAATAGAAACAATAAAAAAAAAAAAATAGCATGTTTTCTGCATACTGAGGTATTCGGTGAGCACTTTTGCATTATGAACTATAAGTTTCACTATAGAATTAAATAAATAAAAAATTGTCTATAGATGCATTGAGTAACTAGCATAACGTGATAATAATGGAAATCTTTTTCAATTCAATATTAATTAGATATAATGAATAAATTCCCTGAAGAAGCGGAGATATTACTTTGCGAAATGCGTTGGGTTATTCTACTGATATGAATTGCCTTCCAACATGTGGAACACGCATCGTTGTCTGTATATCATGCATTTTTAATAACTATGTCACGAGATATGAAATTGAATAATTTTGTATGTGGTTTTACCATCTTTACTTAATAAAATATTTTTTGTCGGCACTGTGTGCTCACCTCAGTGTCGGCTCTACATCCTGAAAAGTCCTATTTTATGGGGTTTGTTTCCCCTTCACAGACAATAAAAAAAAGTAAAAATAATAATACAATAAAAAAAAAAAAAGTAGTAGCAGTGGTAATATTAATAATAATATATAAAAACAAATAATATAATAGATATAATAATACAATAAAAATTAGTAGCAGGATGATTTGTAATAGTAATAATAATAATAATAATAATACAAAAACAAATAATAATATAATAAAAATAATAATACAATAAAAAGTAGTAGTAATAATATTAATAATGATAATATAATTCATTCAAAATAATTTTTTTATCAAGAAATCTTAAATGTTCTACAAAAATGGCAGGAAAATAATTAAAATACTACTAATAATAAAAATATAGAATTAATATTAATAACAATAAAAAAAAAAAAAACTTTATTATGTTAGAAAAATATATGACTAACAAGAATAATACAAATAAAATAAATAGTAATTCTAATACTACTACCACCACCACTATTACTACCACTACTACTACTACTACTAATAATAATATTAAATAATATAAAGTATAAATAAGAATAAGAAAAAATAAAAATATGCAATATTATATAATAATATATTATTAACAACAACAATAATAAATGAATAATATTTTTGATAAAAAAACATGTATTATGAGATATATATATATATATATATATATATATATATATATATATATATATATAAAAAGATGGGACTAGCACCTAGCATCTCAATAAATTTACCACTGGTTGCTTTGCTCAAAAACTTTTTTTTTCACTTTTTACAAGCAGGTTCCAACCCTCCCCAACCTGCAGCAGGCCCCCAGCTCTGAGTGCACCCCCAGTACTGAGTGCAGCCCCCCAGCTCTGAGTGCACCCCCAGTACTGAGTGCAGCCCCCAGCTCTGAGTGCACCCCCAGTATTGAATGCAGCCCCCAGCTCTAAATGCAATCCCAGCACTGAGTGCACCCTCAGTACTGAATGCAGCCCCCAGCTCTGAGTGCACCCCCAGTATTGAATGCAGCCCCCAGCTCTGAGTGCAGCCCCCCTCCCCAGCTCTAAATGCAATCCCAGCACTGAGTGCAGCCCCCCAGCTCTGAGTGCAGCCCATGTTTCTGTGTATTATAGATCCCCGATTGCCTCTATTTCTGTAATGCCTTATAGCTGAGAGCAGCTGTCCCATCACTAACATTCCCAGTGCCTGGCATACCAACCCCCTGACATCATGGGCAGCCAGCCTGGGAGTCCTCAGATCCCTCCGCCCAGGGACTACTTTCTTGTCCCTCTCTGCTCTATTGTCACCCAGTGCAGCTCTCTGTGACCAGCACAGCTCCCATTCACTGTACAGAGATCAGGAAGCTGCTGGATTCCATGCTGGGGGGCTTTGTGAGTGAGCAGTGACCTCCCCCACCCCCCCCCTCCTCCATGGCGGAGTGATCCTGGCCAGCTCCCCCAGGCAGGAAGTGGAGCCTGTAGCTGGAATCAGAGGAGTGCACACTTCTTTGGGTTGATATGGAGGAGTGCAGTTTGCAATGCTCATAGAGGATCAGCAGCTAGGCAGGCAAGGAGATCAGAGGAGTCTTCCCCACCTACTGCAGAGACCCCCTGAGTGAGCCCCCCAGCTCAGCTGTGCAACAGGTAAGACTTTGATACATTGTTGCTGCTGCTGTTACTTTGTATCCGGTGAGGGGATCCTGGATCCTGCTGTCTTGTGTATGGATCTGGGTTCTTGGAAGTCTGAAGGTTGAAGGTTGTCTGGGCTAAATAAAGCTTCCATCAGGGCTGCTCCAGGTCCTGGCAGGTCGTTGTATCCCTTCTGGACTGTCAGGGAGAGGGGACAGAGGCCAGTGACAGCTGCCTGCTCTGCTACTCCAAGACCTTCCCTTTGTTATTGTCACTTTGTTACAGTGTTACCATCTGTTTGTGTAGATGGGATCCAGGTATTGGACTCCTCAGACCCCCCTGAGTAGGTCACAATGTTGACAAATGTTTTTTTTTCATGTTGTTATTTATAAACAAGTTTGTAATGTTTACAAACACTAAGAAACAATGTGGCACATTGGAGAACATTAGGATGTTTTGTAGCTACGTTGTTATGTAGCTCTGGCTTTTATGGTGGCCATACAGGTAATGATTCGATCAAATGGTTCTTTACAGAATCAGATCTATGAATTATCAAAAAGACACATACCATGTCATCGATCGATTTAATCAATTTTCATTGTAGTGATCGGAAAAGCCTATCATAGGAAAGTAGATCATTTTGATATGTAAGCTCTCCTACTGTATTAAAGTGTATTGTATTTGTACTGTCTACCCTCAAGTTGTAAAGCGCTACGTAAACTGGTGCTATATAAATCCTGAATAATAATAATTGTTTAAAAAGGCCATACGCTCCTCAATACATGATCAATTTCTTTCCTGATCCCTCTCTCCCAATAGGAATAGTTGATCTATAGTAGGGGTGCATACAGGGTGTGCCTGGGCACATCATAATCACCTAGTGTGGTGCAGATTCCCCCTGTTTAGACCCCTGGTATTTCACCAAATCCCCCTAACAGGGCTCCAAAAATAATAAAAAAAAAAAAAAATAATAATAAAAATTAAAACTACTGACACTGTCAGTATACATACACTTGTGCACCAGGGTTGCCAACCGTCAGTAAATTTTTCTGACCGTTTGTAAAAATCTGTTTTTTTTTTTGTGTGTTTTTTTTACAACTGCCAGTAAATATCAGGTATTGTCAGTGTTTCCATATCAAGTTTATACTGTTCAAATATTTACTGTGTTAGTTTTTAATAAGAGTTCTGTAATTTCTCAGGTTGCCATTAAAAACAAAAAAAGTGCTGCGCCAGTAAATTTTCCATGTTTTGTCAGTAAAAAAAAAAATGCTGTGGAGTTTGGCCACACACACACACACACACACACACACGCACACACACTTATTTCTTCTAAATGGCACCCCAATCGCGGTGCAATTTTTGCTGCAGTTGTCACCCAAAAGGAGCTCCTGTTCCTTTTTGAGCGGGAAGCTTAGTGCGTTGCAATTTTGCCACGATTGCAGCACGATGAATCGCATTTGAGGTGCCATTAAGAAATAATGGCGTCGCAAACGCGTCCTGCGTTTTGCTGGAATGGCGAGCAGAATCGCCCCCGATTCTGCCTGCAATTCCGAAACGCCCATGGTGTGAATGGAGCCTGAATCAATCCTCCCCCTTCTTCCACAGTCCCCAAACCATCTCCTGATAGTACATAGCATTGGAGGCACTCTGTACGTGCTCAGTTTGGTGTGCATTGCTAGAGAGTTTGCATGAGAGTGCATGTGATCAGCACAGGGCCAATCGGCACTGTCCAGACAGAGGGTTGGGGATCATGCAGCCTCATAGGACAGAGGAGAATTAAAACTCCTCCTACAAGCTTTAACCAGGCACTGATAGAAGTCACAAGACTGCTGATGAGAAAATGTATTTAGCAGTTTATATTTACTAAAATATTTGCAGAACTGGATAGACAAATACAAATCCTTCCGAGGCTTCCCTGTGATTGGACAGGGAAAGGAGAAGCAGCAGACTGATGAGCTCATCTCTCTGCCACTCTGCTTTCTCCTCCTATCAGCATATTCCTTGTTGTCTGTCTCTGGGTTGGATATTGTTTTTGACTTCCCAATTGGAGTGTCTGCAAACTCTGCTGAAGCAACGCAAGTTTGAACACTCCAGACATAATTTATGTAATGGAGGTGACAAGATGATAACGGGGAGTGAACCGTTCTGTATACTGCATGGGATGAGATACTGGAACAAATCTGCCGGAAAAGCTGCAGATATATTACGCACATTGTGACCCTTTTTGAAGATTTGCTGCTTGTTTTGCCTCCTGAAGGGGCCAAAAAGATTGTTTTCAAACCCTGATGCCCAACCTGCGATTGGCTCATGATAAATGCTTAAAGGGGTTGTAATGGTGTTTTTTTTGTTTTTTTAATAACAAACATGTCATACTTACCACCTCTGCGCAAGGGTTTTGCCCAGAGTGGCCACAATCCTCCTCCTCTTCTGGGGTTCCCCTGTGGCGCTCCTGGCTCCTCCCCCGCATCGAGTGCCCCCTCGGAGACCCGCATTCCGAGGGGACACCCGAGCGGGCGCGCTCCCGAGTCCCGCTGTTTGTGTCAGTGGCGCTGCTATCAATCTATCCAATGAGGACCCGAGACAGTGGCTAGAGCAGCTGTGCTCATCCCCATCAATGGAACGATCGGGTTCAGGTAAGTAAAAGGGGGAGCTCTGGGGGGCTGCTGCACTACAGAAGGTTTTTCACCTTTAATGCATAGAATGCTTTAAGGTGAAAAACCACAAGGGTTTACAACCCCTTTTAAGGGTTTCCTGCAGAGGCTGTCTAGGTCCAATGAGTTGAATGTGAGGGTGAAGGCTGAGGAAAGGTCCGTCCAGACCCAAAGCACACTGCAACAATAGGGAGAGATCTCCCAACCGTCGCACGCCTCACCTGGCCCGAGTGGTTAGCAAGTAAAAGCAACCTCCATTCGATTCATCCAGACCAACATGTCATACTTGCCTGCTCTGTGTAATGGTTTTGCACAGAGCAGCCCGGATCCTCCTGTTCTCAAGTCCCATGCCGGCACTCCTGGCCCCTCCCTCCTGCTGGGTGCTCGCACAGCAAGAAGCTTGCTCTGGGGGAACCCAAGCAGGCGCGCTCCTGAGCCATGGCTCTGTGTGTCTATTCACACACAAGGCTGTGGCTCAGCCCTGTCCCCTCCGTCACCTGATTGGCTCACTGGCTGGGATTGACAGAGCCAAGGTGAGGGGGGGGGGGTGTTCTGGCCCACAGAAGGTTTTTTACCTTTATGCATTGAATGCATGAAGGTAAAAAACCTTGTGCCTTTGCAACCACTTTAAAAAGACCCTGTCAGGTCTTCAATGTAAATTGGCAGCTCCCTATAATAGAAGCTGTGTTGTGCTGTGGTTCCTCTCCTTCCATCAGTGTTCCAACACACACATTCCTGTAGAAATGGCTGTGCATCTAAGTGGGCGCTGTAGCGACCAATGGCTGGAACCGTGTCAAGCCAGAGCAACAAATGTCACCAGCACACCAAGGTCCTCCAGAATTGGTCCAAAGCTTTAATCAGCGATCACATAGCTACAGCAGATGGCAAAGTTTCAGAGCCACATAGGACCCCTTCATCAGGCATGCGATTCACTGGGGTTGCCTGGATGTCCTTCTGTAATTTAGGTACTACAATATGGCGAGCCTGGGATCACCAGCCACTTGCTTGTAAACATAAACAGTCTTTATTGTATTATTAAAAACAAGCAAACAAAAACAGCTTTCTTTAGCAAAAACAAATGCAAAACAGTCCATAATTCTAGTAAAATAAAAATAAGGACGGCTCACCGCCAGCATACCAGTCCCACACCAGAGTTTAGGGTTCTCATCTGCTTCGGGGGACCGCAAAGGCCGCAGGAGCTCAGCAAACAATGTGGTGGAGTTACTAAAGGCAAATTGTCTGTGCAGTGCAAGTTGCTCCAGATTTGGGGGGGGGGCATGCAAGGAAAACAAAAAACAGCATTTTTGCTTGCAAATATTTGGATGATAGAAATCAGAGGAGCTGTCCCTCATTTCAGAGCTCCCCCCCCCCCCCCCCCCCCCCATATCTAGCACAACTACACGTGAAGTGCACTTGCAGGAGCATTTGGAGTGCACAGTATATTTGCCTTTAGTAAATCAACCTCAATGTCTCCATGGATTGTGATTCAGTAGTTGGCCCATGTGAAAGAACCCTCGTTCAGATTAGGCGATTTGAAAGAAAATTAGAGGTATTGGAATTTCCTTTCAAATCTGGCTGTTATTGAACGTAACAAATACAAATTTTTATCCGAAGTTAGGAATTATCTGAAATAACAAATACCGCATCTAAACAAATGGAACGGAATTAGTTTAATAATACGTTTTTATTATTAATTTGTTACATTCCATTCTTTTAGATGCGGCATTCGTTATTTCAGATAATTCGTAACTTTGGATAAATTGGTATGCGTTACGTTCAATAACAGCCAGGTTTGAAAGGAAATTCCAATACCTATAATTTAATAGTTATTATTGGTTAAGTTGTTATTTCAGATTTTCAAATATTTGGAAAAAATGTGTTAAATGGGTTTTCTTTAATTCTGGATATTTCCGAATTAACAAATTTGTCGGAATTTGTTAAAAATCGAATTCAAAACTAATTGCACAACGTTTATTAGAGTAAAAATAACCTAAAATCTACACCCAAACACATATATTAGAAGAGCTCATCGAGCTAACCAACCATAGCCCAATAGTCCCGGACTCGGCAGGTTCCACGGACCCGGGGTGGGGGTGGGGGGCCCTCTTCAAAATCCCAGTTTGCTCACGCGCTTCGAAGGGTATACCACCTTCATCAGAGAAGAAACGCGTCAGTAAATTGGGATTCCAGAGAGGTCCCCGGGGTCTGTGGAGCTTGCCAAGTCTGTGACTATGGAGCTATGGTTGAAGCGCTTCTGATATGTGTTTGGGAGTATATTTTAGGTTGTTTTTACTCTAATAAATGACGTGGAATAATGCACTAGGCTGGTACCCCCTCCCCCTCCTTTTTTTTTTTTTTTTTTTGTTGTAGTGGCTACAGGGCAGCAAGGCTTGGAGTGGCATTCCCTTGAAGTGGAGTCCGCAGCAACACTACAACCAGGTTACACACTTATGCGTACGGGATTTGTTTGACTTTAGCTTTGTATCATTATTAAAGCGGAGTTCCACCCAAAAATGGAACTTCCTCTGACCTGGTTCCTCCCCCCCCCTCCGGTGTCACATTTTCAGGGGGGAGCAGATACCTGTCTAATACAGGCATTTGCTCCCACTTCCGGGGAAAGATCGCCGCTGTTCTACTCCATGTTCGCCCCCCCCCCCCCGCGCGGTCTTCTGGGAGACACACAGGTCCCAGAAGACAGCAGGGACCACTCAGAACGCGCAACGCGACTCGCGTATACGCAGTAGGGAACCAGGCTGGGAAGCCACAAGGCTTCGCTTCCTGATTCCCTTACTTAAGATGCCCGCGATGTCCTCACCTGGAGCCGAGGTCGGCTTCGGTTGAGGACATCACGGGCTCCCTGGACAGGTAAGTGTCCTTCTTTTAAAAGTCAGCAGCTACAGTATTTGTAGCTGCTGACTTTTTTTTTTATTTTTTTTTATTTATTTTTTTTCTTTATTTATTTTTTTAGCTTGAACTCTGCTTTTAATCTGCCATTTAAAAATAGCCCTAAGCTTGTCGCCCAAAAAAGGAGCAGTAGCTTCTTTTGGGAGACAAAACGCGCATATAGCAGACCGATGAAGTGAATGGCCTGCCCTATGTGTGACATTCCAAAACGCGTAAAAATTGCAAGCGGGAATATCTGAACGGGGGGCCTTAATGTCACTTTCTTGTTTAGAAAGCATCTGCACCTAATAAAAGTTTTCCGTTTGACATACGAAAGTGGGTGTCTACAACTTTCATTGTCAGGACTTCATTTTCAAGGCCTTCATTCACTGAGACTTGTAGTTCTTCCATATCTGTAGTTAATAAAGATCCCTGTGCTGGGCTTTTGTATTAGCAGAATGAAGTTGAGATCAAGCTGGATTTGGTGGGGATTCTGGAACAATTATCTTTAATTTGTAGTCTTTGATGTTGTAACACCCAAAAGGGATTTAAAAGTGACATCTTGACATTTATTGATGGTAGAAAGTTTAGTAGAATAATAGCAGAGTGCCAGTAATGGGCTGCAGATATGTACAGTACACTCCGCAGTGTACAGTGATCAGGCCCGATGTCTTTATTTCTTGCACAATATTTTTATTGAATACAGTTAAACTCACAAAACCGTGAATGGACACCAAGGTCAGTGTCGGAAAGTGGATTGAGAATGATATCACAGATTAATAGGCCTTTTATATGGTATAGCCAATAACAAAAGGTAACCAGGTGAGGATACCCCATTACCCAGGGGCGGACTGACAACTCATGGGGCCCCCGGGCAATAGGAAATTATGGGGCCCCCGGGCAATAGGATATTATGGGTCCCCCAGGCAATAGGAGAAGATTATGGGGCCCCCGGGCAATAGGATATTATGGGTCCCCCAGGCAATAGGAGAAGATTATGGGGCCCCCGGGTAATAGGAGATCATGGGGCCCCCAGGCAATAGATTATGGGGCCACACAGTATACACATACAATATACACACACAATATACACATACAGAATACACACATACACACACTGAAAAGGTACTGGAGAGGCGGGGCAACTATATATGCAAGAGAAGAGGCATGGGGCCCTCGGGCAGTGCCCGAGTGCCCGAATGGTCATTCCGCCCCTGCCATTACCTTAACGGTATAGGAAAATGACAACAAGCCATGTAATTCCCAATGGTCAAAAGCCTAGAACAGGGTTTCTCAACCAGGGTTCCGTGGAACTTTAGGGTTCCTCCAGAGGTTGCTAGGGGTTCCTTGAGCAATCAGCAATTTCTTCCTCTCAGATAAGTTCCCACTGACACCATTGATCTCTTTAGTTATCTGTAAGGGGGTAATTCTTCCTAATGACCAAAAGTGTAAGGAGCATTCTTCCCACTGACCATCACACTAATGTATCATGAGTTGTAGATATCATCATTTTTAGTAGGGGGTTCCCTGAGACCGGAAAGATATATTTCAAGGGTTCCTTTGTGTTGAAGGGGTTGAGGAAAGGCTGGCCTAGAAGCTACGCTAATCAAGCAGTATATAACAAATATTATGCAATGTCTGAGATTGACCTATGTTTGTAATATATTAAAAAAAAAAGTCCAGGTGTCCTCACAAGGACCTTCCAAAAAATGTGACCAGAGGGCGACAGACTCCGCCCCCCCCCTTTAGTCTTCTCCGTGTCCTGGGCTTTTCCTGTGTCTCCTCTGCACCATGGGGGCTGTGCGTCCCCTTGCTACTCCTTCTTCCTCCTCCTAGGCCAATAGGATGGCTTCTCCTTTCGGCCAATCGGGGACCCACTTCCTGATTGGCCGGGAGGAGAATCTGTGTGACAATAGCCCCGAGCCCACCCCCCCCCCCCCTTTTTTTTTTTTTTTTTAAGCCTATTAGAGCCTCTGGCTCTATTCACGTGCTTTAAAAAGAAAAACACCCGCTGGCATCCGATCTGGCAGTGGCGGCCCATCTATTTTTATGAAGCACATGATTTAGAGCTCTAGGCTCTAATAGGCTTCAAAAAAGGGTGGGCTCGGGGCGCAGAGCACTGGGAAGGAGGGGGGGGAGCACGGCCGCCATGATGCAAGGGAAGCTGCGGCCCGTCGCCTGGAGGGAAGCACTGCCCACTCCATAGGTGGTGTAAAGTGCGTTTCCTACCGACCGCCCCGTAGAGAAGAGCGGGCTGTGTCCGTTCTGCTATACAGGCTTGTCACCCGCCTGCTCAGAGGGGATCAGTGGACAGATCCTTCCTTGCCCGATCAACAGGTTTGTTTTGCTTATGATAAAGATCTGTCTGTCTGATTTCTGTCCTTTTTGAAGTGATGTTGAGCTGGAATTTTTGAGAATGGGTTTGCCTGCTTTCTTAACCTCCCAGGCGGTATGATTATTTCGGATTTTAGGTGCTGAAAGCGGTACAATTATTTTGCATGGAAATTTGGCATTTTATATTGTAGGTCTGTAAATCTTAACAATAACACACTTAAATCTGTCCAAACCAGAGTCTAGTAGATATCCCGGGTATGATAAAGTTTGAAACACAAAAACATAAATTATAATATAATAAATAAAAATAAATAATTAAAAAAAATTAAAAAAAATAGTAATAAAATAAATTTCCCCACAATTCACTATCGCTCAATTCTGCAAGTGTTCTAATTTACTATCGCTGTTTTCTAGCTGGTCTAAAGCCACTTTTGACGTAAAGGGACACTTTTTGGTTGCTATGGACAATCTCCAGTTTCCAGGCAGAAAGAAAAGTGTATATCATGTAAAACTGCATGCAGGGCATGGGCCAGAGCACTGGGGACAAAAGGGATGTGAAATCATTTCATACAGTACTGTAATCTGTAAGATTACAGTACTGTATGTGTTATGATTTTGACAGTTTTTTGAATTTGTCGCCAGGCTCCGCCCCCGTGCGTCGCGCCGCTCGCAGGGAACGGAGCCTAGCACGGAGAGGCTTCGGAGGAGGACGGAGCCCTCGGACACTGCGGGGGACATCGCAGGATCCCGGGGACAAGGTAAGTAGCGCCGCCCCAGGATCCTGCAATGCGATCCCGAGTGTGGCTCGGGGTTACCGCTAATGGGACTGAATTTTAACCCCGAGCCACACTCGGGAATACCGCCAGGGAGGTTAAAAAGGAACTGCGGTCTGCTCACAAAATTTTGTAATAAAAACATCTTTGCCATTCTGAAGCTTCCCTCCAACCACTTTGCATTTTATTTTAAATATACTGTGATTCTGTACTTGCCAAATATGCTGCAGAAATCTCCCTCCACTGAGTCTGGCTGCATCCGTTTTAACTGTGGGCAGCTGAAGCTGCTGCCTGTTCACTTCCTGGATTTACCCACACACCTCCAGCTCTGCAGCTCTCATTGGCCCTCTTATGACTCACACCCCCGCCCCCCCATTTTTGGTGTTTCGTCAGATTTGGCGACCCGTCAGAATGTGTAACGGAAGTGACGTTCCTTCGCCGCCACCTTGCTACACCCCGCACCCCTCCATAGTAAGGATACACTGAGAAGTAGGGAAAGCGGACATCTTGTTACACCCACCGGAGTTTTGCATTTTACACTTATTTTTAACAGTAAAGTGAGTTTATATAGTGAAATACAGAACTTACAACTCAGTCTGACTGGTTAGATGTTGAATTTTAAAAGCAGCAGCAAGCCTGCTGATCTCACAGGTTTTGCTAATCAGACAGAAGTTCGCTGCTTTTAAAATTCAACATCTAAACATTCAGACGGAGTTCTAAGTTCTGTATTTCATGATATAAACTCACTTTACTGTTAAAAAATATGTGTAAATTGCAAAACTCCGGTGGGTGTAACAAGATGTCCGCTTTCCCCCTTCTCAGTGTATACTTACTATGGAGAAGTGCGGGGTGTAGCTAGATGGTGCCACATTCTGGCGGGTTGCCTAATCTGATGGAACACTGGCAAACTCTCAGAGAGAGAGAGAGAGAGCTGTGCATGATGTCATAATCCTAGGCTAATGACCAGACAAGAAACAGGAAGTGGGCTGTATAAGGGATTTACTGGCAGAAAAAAAAAATGTTTTTCTATCCAAAGTTAAAACAACAACAAGGGCAGAAGATTTAATAGATGAAAAGTTGAAAAAAATGGCTTAATGTTAAAAAAAATGTAAAAGTGGTAGTAAAATTGACAATTAAAAAATATACAAGCACTTTATGTGAAACTTACCTTTTTAAAGAGGAGTTCCAGCCTCCTTCAGAAAAAAATAAATAAAAGCCAGCAGCTACAAATACTGTAGCTGCTGACTTTTGATGTTAGGACACTTACCTGTCCAGGGATCCCGCCATGTCTGCACCCCAGCATAAGGTTCGACAGCCAAGAAACCTTAAAGCGGTGTTCCGCCCCCACCAAAAAAAAAAAAATTAAAGCCAACAGCTACACATACTGCAGCTGCTGGCTTTTAACAATCGGACACTTACCTGTCCTGGAGTCCAGCGATGTTTCCATCAGCTGTCGGGTGCATGCCGCCGCCATTGCGGGTAAGGGTAGCCGGCAGTGTAGCCTCACGTCGGGAACCCTACTGCACACGCGCGAGGCCCCGCTCCTCTCTCCTTCTGGCCCGGCGACAGGGGAAGGAGGAGGGAGCCCCACGGTGATGTCACGGGCTGCGGCCTGGACTCCCGGCAGTGGGAACAGGATACTATTCAAAGACCCCCCCCCCCCCGAAAGGTGCCAATTGTGGCACTGGAGGGGGAGAGGAGACAAATCCTCGAAGTTCCACTTTTGGGTGGAATTCTGCTTTAAGGATTTAGAGATTGAGGATTTACTTATTTTACTCACTGAACTGCAACTCAATTTTATAGCATTTGTTTTTATGTGTGTTTTTTTTTTTTTTTTTTTTTATGGATTTTTGGTTGATATTCTGTCTCTATCATTTTAAAATAAACCTATGCTAAAAATTATAGACCGAATATCCGACAAATGAATTTCAACAAATGAAACGAAAACAAACACATTTTTCTGCAGTGCACGTGCCCTACCGGTCAGCGCTCTCCACCATAGGCGTGCACAGGGGGTTGTGTCGGGTGTGCCTGGGCATGCCCTAATTGTGGTGCAGATTCCCCCTGCTGATATTTCACCAAAACTCCCCAATGGGGCCCCTAAAAAAAAAAAAAAAAAAAAAAAAAAAAAAAATATATATATAAAGTAAAATAATTGAAATAAAAAAACTACTGACACTGTCCACTGCCCTACTAACACCAACCTCGGCCTACTAACACAATTCATGTTTTAATACATTTGGGGTGCACACCATAATGCAATAGGCTACGCACACCTATGCTCTCCGCCATAGGGAAAAAACCTTTGCCCTCTATTATCTGGCTGCTTTGTTTATAATAATTAGCAGAAACTAGATTGTGCTGAGGTTTTGGAGGTGATGGGATCAATAATCTCGACCTAGAGATACATTTATCTGAAGTTTCTGCAAAGAGCTTAATATAATCCCTTCTAAATACCAGCATCTGACTTCTAATATCCAATCTGTGGTCTGAAGGAAGCCTGGAACCAGGGACTTTTCATCAGTTGTGTGTAGAGGTGAAGCGATGGCTATGGAAGAGTGGAGAGAAATTTTCCTGAAGTTGAAACTCAATTGAACCGTTTAGAGGAAACTTGCTTGGGAAGAAAAAATGTTTTATATATAGTGTGTGTATTAGAATTTCCAAAATCTTAAAAAAAAAACAAACAAAAAAAAAAAAACATTGAATAAGTAAAAATATTCACATTCTCAAAAGAACATAATAAAAAAAATCTAAATAATATATATATATATATATATATATATATATATATATATATATATATATATATATATAATTTTTTTTTTTTTAATTATTTTCTTTTGATAATGTGAATATTTTTTACTTATTCATTTGTTTTTGTTTTTTATTCTGTCTCTTTATTTATTTTATTTTTTTTATTCCGTCTCTTGAGTGTGCATAGGGTAATTTTTCTCATCCATTATTCCTTGCGTGTGTGTGTGTGTGGGTTTTTTTTTTTTTTTCTTCTTTTTTGTGGAGGCATTTTGGTTATGTAGTGTATTTTTATTTCATTTTTTTTCTATCTTTTATGTATAAAAAAAACAATGAGGCTAATAAGGGGCCGTTTTTAGAACGAGGAGAGGTCCAGGAGGGCGGAAAAGGGCTTCCACAACCCTCGGGAGATATTTAAAGCCCATTACTCCCTTGAAACATTTAATTTTTCATATTCACTCCAATAAAGTGTGTAAAAATAAATAAATAAAATTTGTAGGCAAATAAAAACTCTTCACTTCGCTCATCCATACAGATGACTGGCTCAATCTCATGTACATGGATCGAAATGCAGCTGGTCCCTGTTGAAACAGACGCATTTGGATCCATCTATGGGGATAGTGGTTGTACATAAGTTAATCTACCGATCGATTTCTGTACAACCAGCCTGTTGGAGAAATGCCATTCGATCTGTGCTGCCGGCTACAGTCAGCAGCGGTGGTGGCCCGTAATGCAGGGCGCAGGGGCGCTGCCTTCCATGCCTTCTAATCCATGCTTCTGGCCCCCTACATGTGGGGCGCCGCACCCCTGGATTACAACAATGAGGTGTGTTTTTTGTTTTTTTGGTTTTTTTTGTTTTTTTTTAGAAGCACATGATTAGAGCCTGAGGTTCTAATAGGCTTTGTCTTCCTGATTCTCCTCCCGGTCCTGAGACCCGTCACCCGATTGCCTGAGAGGAACAGCGACCTTATTGGCCGCCGAGGAGTAGGAGGGAGGAGATGCAGGGGAAGCACCAGGAGGAGGAGGAGATGCTGCCCGGAGGAAGCGATGCCCATGACCTAGATGGGTTAAGTGTGGGGCTGGTTAACCGATGGTCCGGGGGGGGCAGTGGGTGGATTGTTTGTCGCCCCGCCCAAAAAATATACCACCAGCCGTCACTGGTCAGTAGTGCTGATCAGTGTACTCTGATGGTGGGAAGTCTCCACGCTGTCAGAACACAATAGCTCAGTAGGAGCGATTTTTTTTTTTTTTTTTTTTTTTTTTTGAATGGGGTAACCGGGTCAGTGTTGTGGTGTTTTTTTATTTATTTATTTTTCCATTTTAATCCACTGGTTGAATGAGAAACAGGATCATCTGTACCCTGCTGTAAACGTAACATGCGTAACATGCTTTTTTCCTGCATGCTGCTTGTATTCTGCAATCACTCTTGAATTTTACTGATTTTCTTTCCTTTTCTTTTTCACCTTTTTTTTTCTTCTTTCTTCTTTCTTCTTTCTTCCTTTTTCTTCTTCCTTTTTCTTCTTCTTCCTTTTTCTTTTTTCTTCTTATCCTAATATACTATCCAATTATTGAAATGCCTAATTTATTTATTTTTTCTTGTGAGAATGACATTCTTTCTTTGCAGTAAAACCTTACACTGTGATACGTGTGTGTGTGTGTGTGTGTGCCGCTGCAGTGTAGTTGTGTGATTCCTAAAGCTGTGAGTGAATAGCATTGCTCTGTCAAGGCTTTATGGTCCGAAATGGAAATGTCCAGTGGTTTTGTTAATGCACACAGGTGCCAGAGATTGACACAGAGTGCTATCATGTGGACTTCTACACTACAGCAGGGTCACATGTGCATCCTGCCTGGCATACGGCTGTTCACCTCCATTGGGAGGGAGGCGGCACTGAGTCATGGATCTTGTGATCTCTCTTTCTCTCTCGAAGCTCTGCTTGGCACTGATTTTCTACTTGGCAACTGTTTTAGCCCACAAGAATTTGGAGGCTGTGTTACAGAGAGAGCATTCACCCAGCTAAGAGAACCCTGGAAATGTGATGGGTTAGTGCATCCACAAATGATATTTCAGTGTTTGTTAGATGCCAATGTGTTGACTCACCTTCTAGCTGGTTGTAATTGTTCGAGTCTCCAGCCAGGAATATCAATCAGCACCTGCTTCCCCAGGTCTGCGCCCCTACCCTGGGGGTTCCAGTCTCCCTTTTTTATGCTCTAGGGCAGCCATTCTCAACTTTTTTAACATGGAAGAAGACTTGAAATGGCATTCTGGTCTCACGGAACCTCTGCCTATATTTACTATAGCTGGTTGATGGTCAGCGGGAATGTTGTCCCTTACAATGAAGGTCAGCGGGATGAATTCCCTTTTATATTGATGGTTAGTGGGAAGAATGCTCTTTAAATTGGTGGTGAGTGGGAAGAATGCTCCTCGCATTGGGGCTCGGTGGGAAGAATGCTCCTCGCATTGGGGCTCGGTGGGAAGAATGCTCCTCGCATTGGGGCTCGGTGGGAAGAATGCTCCTCGCATTGGGGCTCGGTGGGAAGAATGCTCCTCGCATTGGGGCTCGGTGGGAAGAATGCTCCTCGCATTGGGGCTCGGTGGGAAGAATGCTCCTCGCATTGGGGCTCGGTGGGAAGAATGCTCCTCGCATTGGGGCTCGGTGGGAAGAATGCTCCTCGCATTGGGGCTCGGTGGGAAGAATGCTCCTCGCATTGGGGCTCGGTGGGAAGAATGCTCCTCGCATTGGGGCTCGGTGGGAAGAACGCTCCTCGCATTGGGGCTCGGTGGGAAGAACGCTCCTCGCATTGGGGCTCGGTGGGAAGAACGCTCCTCGCATTGGGGCTCGGTGGGAAGAACGCTCCTCGCATTGGGGCTCGGTGGGAAGAACGCTCCTCGCATTGGGGCTCGGTGGGAAGAACGCTCCTCGCATTGGGGCTCGGTGGGAAGAACGCTCCTCGCATTGGGGCTCGGTGGGAAGAACGCTCCTCGCATTGGGGCTCGGTGGGAAGAACGCTCCTCGCATTGGGGCTCGGTGGGAAGAACGCTCCTCGCATTGGGGCTCGGTGGGAAGAACGCTCCTCGCATTGGGGCTCGGTGGGAAGAACGCTCCTCGCATTGGGGCTCGGTGGGAAGAACGCTCCTCGCATTGGGGCTCGGTGGGAAGAACGCTCCTCGCATTGGGGCTCGGTGGGAAGAACGCTCCTCGCATTGGGGCTCGGTGGGAAGAACGCTCCTCGCATTGGGGCTCGGTGGGAAGAACGCTCCTCGCATTGGGGCTCGGTGGGAAGAACGCTCCTCGCATTGGGGCTCGGTGGGAAGAACGCTCCTCGCATTGGGGCTCGGTGGGAAGAACGCTCCTCGCATTGGGGCTCGGTGGGAAGAACGCTCCTCGCATTGGGGCTCGGTGGGAAGAACGCTCCTCGCATTGGGGCTCGGTGGGAAGAACGCTCCTCGCATTGGGGCTCGGTGGGAAGAACGCTCCTCGCATTGGGGCTCGGTGGGAAGAACGCTCCTCGCATTGGGGCTCGGTGGGAAGAACGCTCCTCGCATTGGGGCTCGGTGGGAAGAACGCTCCTCGCATTGGGGCTCGGTGGGAAGAACGCTCCTCGCATTGGGGCTCGGTGGGAAGAACGCTCCTCGCATTGGGGCTCGGTGGAAGAACGCTCCTCGCATTGGGGCTCGGTGGGAAGAACGCTCCTCGCATTGGGGCTCGGTGGGAAGAACGCTCCTCGCATTGGGGCTCGGTGGGAAGAACGCTCCTCGCATTGGGGCTCGGTGGGAAGAACGCTCCTCGCATTGGGGCTCGGTGGGAAGAACGCTCCTCACATTGGGGCTCGGTGGGAAGAACTCTCCTCGCATTGGGGCTCGGTGGGAAGAACGCTCCTCACATTGGGGCTCGGTGGGAAGAACGCTCCTCGCATTGGGGCTTGTGTGTTGTTTGCTGGGCAAATTTAGTATTATTTGTCCTACCCTACATATGTGCACCTCCATTTTGCTAACTATAAGCTGGTCTGAGCTGTTGCTGTTTCTCCTGACCTTTCTTTTCCCTTTCCTTTAGGTGATTTCTAGTGATGACAAAAAAACTAAACATTGCATATATATGGGTGTCCACCTGCTGCTCCTGGAATTTGTGTGTTGACATTGATAAAAAACCTATAATATCTCCATAGCTGAACAAAGAACTTGTATGACTCTAAAATAAGAGGCGGATTGATTTATTAATGGCGATGGAATGCGTTCTGATAGCAAAGTGTCCACAAACAGGTGGAGTAAGGGAAAACATATCAGAGAGGTGACGGAGCTTCTCTATGATGACAGGTTACTGGCTAACTATTCCTGAAAGTTGTGCGAAAAAAAAGTTACTGAGGACAAATTAAAGCTGAACTCTGGGCTGGAGACAAAGCAAGGCCGGCCATAGACGGTTCAAATCTCGGCCAGTTCAGCCGTGAGAAGACAGTGATTATCGCTAACAGCTATAGCAGTGAATCCGGCAGGCTGGTTGTACCCAAGTTGATTGATCGATCAAGTTGGTACATTCAGCCTGCCCATTAACTTTTTGAATTTGAACCGTGTATGGTCGGGCTTACCCTTGCTCGTATGTCTATGGCAGGGGTCTCCAAACGTTCTGAACAAAAGGCCAGTTTACTAACCTTCAGACTTTGGGGGGGCTGGATTGTGGCCAGTGAGAGTGGAAAATCCCCTGGCATCAATGGGAGTGAAGAATGCCCCATCATTGGTTTTAGTGGGTGGAATATTTCCCCATTGTTTGTATTGGGGGGGAATAGTTCCCCATCATTGGTGTCAGTGGGAGGTATAGTGCCCTATTGTTGGTATTGGTGACAAGAATTATGCCCCAGTGTTGGTGTAGGAGGAATAGTGACTTGTATCAGTGGGAGGAATAATGTCCCAAGGGCCTGATAAAGACAAGCAAAGGGCCACATATGGTCCTCGAGCAGCAGTTTGGAGACCACTGGTCTAGGGGATGATGAAATGGGGTGAATTATTTACCTTGTTTCATGCTCCCCTGGTACCGCCACTTGCCTCCTCTGTCCAAGGATGTTTGCAGACTCTCAACAACTTTGCGTACAAAACAGAAGCACTGCTGCTGCCTTGATTTTGGAGAGTTGCATCAGCTCAGGTAGTTAATAGGCTTTGGAGGACCATTTTTGCAGCATGGAGAAGGTCTACAGGAGCAATGGAATAAGGTCAGTATTTTACCTTACAAAACAAGCAGGTAACCCTTGCAGGATACAAGTGAACATTTCTCTAAGCTGGACTTCAGTTTCAGATGCCGCTGGAATGTTGACTGCATTTTCAGCAGACACAGGCAAGAGGTTCAGATACTGCCTGAAGTGTATTGAATTCATGATCTCAACACTTCAAGGGAACTGTGCCAAATTCTTAGCCATAGTCACCATCCTCCTAGCACATAACTCTGTCCGGAAGGATTGTGGAAAGTGTCTCTGGAAGCTAAACCCTACAGAGAGGAACCATTCACTGGTGGAAAGGGAGTGTCTGGACATAAGCAGGCACTAGAGTCATTGAAGTGTTACCTTTTGCATAGACAATTCCGGCTAATTACAAGTTATTCTCCACTACAGTGGATAGCTTTGAACAAAGGAAAACCTGCGAGGGTCACAAGATGTTTTCTGGCTCTACTCCTACTGATGGACTGTCACGTATCCAACGTACCTTCGAAATATGTGTTCCTTCCCACAGATCTAAGCAGAGGGGGAATCTATGTGAGGCACTGGCTGGCAAGATAAACTGTGTACGTCACCTAGGTTTCTCACATACAGTGTCTCACAAAAGTGAGTACATCCCTCACATTTTTGTAAATATTTTCTTCTATCTTTTCATGTGACAACACTGAAGAAATGACACTTCGCTACATTGTAAAGTAGTGAGTGTACAGCTTTGTACCGTAAGTGAAAATGTCCAAATTGGGCCCAGTTAGCCATTTTCCCTCCCCGGTGTCATGTGACTTGTTAGTGTTACAAGGTCTCAGGTGTGAATGGGGAGCAGGTGTGTTAAATTTGGTGTTATCTCTCTCATACTGGTCACTGGAAGTTCAACATGGCACCTCATGGCAAAGAACTCTCTGAGGATCTGAAAAAAAGAACCGTTGAGCTACATTGAGATGGCCTAGACCAGTGATAGCGAACCTTGGCACCCCAGATGTTTTGGAACTACATTTCCCATGATGCTCATGCACTCTGCAGTGTAGTTGAGCATCATGGGAAATGTAGTTTCAAAACATCTGGGGTGCCAAGGTTCATCATCACTGGCCTAGGCTATAAGAAGATTGCCAAGACCCTGAAACAAAGCAGCAACACGGTGGCCAGACCATACAGCAGTTTAACAGGACAGGTTCCACTCAGAACAGGCCTCGCCATGGTCGACCAAAGAAGTTGAGTGCACGTGGTCAGTGTCATATCCAGAGGTTGTCTTTGGGAAATAGACGTATGAGTGCTGCCAGCATTGCTGCAGATGTTGAAGGGGTGGGGGGGTTCAGCCTTACGCCACACACTGCATCAAATTTGTCTGCATGGCTGTCGTCCCAGAAGGAAGCCTCTTCTAAAGATGATGCACAAGAAAGCCCACAAATAGTTTGCTGAAGACAAGCAGACTAAGGACATGGATTACTGGAACCATGTTCTGTGGTCTGATGAGACCAAGATAAATGTATTTGAATCAGATGGTGTCAAGCGTGTGTGGTGGAAACCAGGTGAGGAGTACAAAGACAAGTGTGTCTTGCCTACAGTCAAGCATGGTGGTGGGAGTGTCATGGTCTGGGGCTGCATGAGTGCTGCCGGGAATGGGGAGCTACAGTTCATTGAGGGAACCATGAATGCCAACGTGTACTGTGACATACTGAAGCAGAGTATGGTCCCCTCCCCTCCGAGACTGGGTCGCAGGGCAGTATTCCAACATAACACCACAAGGTGCAAACCATTCATAAGCCTACAGAATAGAAAAGCCAGATTAGACTTTGCCAAACAACATCTAAAAAAACCCAGACCAGTTCTGGAAAAGCATTCTTTGGACGAACGAAACTAAGATTAATCTGTACCAGAATGATGGGAAGAAAAAAGTATGGAGAAGGCTTGGAACCGCTAATGATCCAAAGCACACAACGTCATCTGTGGTCACATGGTGGGGCTTCCAGTGTGATGGCATCTGCATGCATGGCTTCCAGTGGCACTGGATCATTGGTGTTTACTGATGATGTGACAGAGGACAGAAGCAGCTGGATGAATTCTGCAGTGTTTAGAGATATACTGTCAGCCCAGATTCAGCCAAATGCAGCAAAGTTGATTGGATGACGCATAACAGTACAGATGGATAATGATCCAAAACACTGCAAAAGCAACCTAGAAGCTTTTGAAGGAAAAGAAGTGGAATATTCTGCAATGGCCGAGTCAGTTCCCTAAACTCAACCCAATTGAGCATGCATTTCACTTGTAGAAAGACCCACAAACAAAGAACAACTGAAGACCGCTGCAGTTAGAGCCTGGCAAATCGTCAGAAAGGAGGAAACCCAGTTTTTGGTAATGTCCATGGGTTCCAGACTTCAGGCAGTCATTGCCAGTAAAGAACTCTCAACAAAATATTAAAAATTAACGTTTTATGATTATATTCATTTGTCCAATTACATTTGATCCCATATAAATAGGGGACTGTGTATGAAAATGGTTGCAGTTCTTAAAATTTGTACTTGATATATATATGTTCAACCCCTTGAATTAGAGATAAAAGTCTGCACTTCAAATTAATTTGGATTGTTTTGGTTTTAATTTTATTTTAGTGGCATACAGAGCCAAAAGTATGAAAATCTGAGCTGACTGGTGCTCAGGGTCCTCTCTCTATTTTATATATGAGAGTTGACTACTGATCCAATTCCTCTCACTCAAGAAAAGGTAGGTTGTCTTCACCTGTTGGAAGCCATTAGTCAGGCACCCAGTATTTTTTTTTTTTTTTTAATTGCCGTTTCAAAAACACAAATACAGAAAAAATAAAAATTGCAATCGGGCAATTTAGCTCTTGGAACATAAAGAAGAAACATTTCAAACATCTGTATAGATATCTTCATCAGCAAATATGTTAGTTATTGATATCTTTACTAATGGAACAATTTTTATATTTAACACACAAAAATAATAAGTGATGAAGAGAAGTGGAGTAAGGAGAGAGAAGAAGAAAAAAAAGTTAGAAACTGCTCTGAGATTAATTAGTAGCATGGAATTAATGAGCAGATGTTTTTTTTTGTACAATATGGACTTGCTGTATGAAACCATCCTGCATCAACTATTTTTGTTGTTGCCTTGCTGGACTAACCTGCTTGGACTGTTACTGGGCGTCCCTGTATCCTGATTGGTTTACTGCTGCCAATACCAGTTGAGCCTGTGCCCCTGTGTTTGATTTTTTTATAAGCAGTAGGATGGGCACCACATCAATAGTCATAGGGGGTTATTTACTAAAACTGGAGAGTGCAAAATCTGGTGCAGCTCTGCATAGAAACCAATCAGCTTCCAGGTTTTCTTGTCAGCTTCATTGGACAAGCTGACGTTAGAAGCCGATTGCCTACCATGCATAGCTGCACCATATTCTAAGTGCTCCCAGTTTTGTTAAATCTCCTCCATAGAGCCCACAATGGTGTTTTTTTGTTTTTTTTTATTTATTTATTTATTTTTTATTTTATTTTAGTTGAGCAAGTAGTGGAATTAGAAAGCCAATGTGTTTTAAAGGTTCAAACAATCTCCTTTTTATCAGGGAAGCCTTGATGAATAGAGAGCTTGAACCCCCGAAACACATTGACTCTCCTATTCCATGAATGATTCAATGAGGACCATTCTGGACTCCCATGACCATCAGTGTGGTGCCCTTACTACTGCTTCTTAAAACCCTACAGAAGCTCTTGCCCTTCATCACCCCTCAATGATGAAAAAATACATTTTGGCCGGAGTACCATTTTTAGTCCCATGCGCTTTGCCTGCAGGGATTCAGCTGGCAGATTTCGCCGTGTCCTCATTTTACTTCTCTGCCGGTTCTCGGGTCAGACCTGCCGTGCAGTTTTTAGCGGGGACGGTTTGGATATTTTATCTGTCTACTCTTTTTGTGTCAATAGAATTACTGATACTAAAATTACCTGAAGTGACTCATTTCTTTCTATTAATACGCCTGCCAGCTGCTGCCCTGCACACTTACATAACTGCCAAATGCAAATATATAGAATGAGTAATGGAGTATTAATTTATTTACGTTCATAATAGTAGAAGGGCGACCAGCACATCGGATAGGAATGCCGTTATTAGTCGAGATATAGAATGACCCCCATTAACCTTCACAGAATTCTATTGTCCGCATCAGGATGATGATGTCATATGTAATGGGAAACCTTAGCCTATATTGAGTCATTGTTGCAAAAGTAAATCTAAAAATGATTGTTTAGCAGTAACATCAATAAGATCGCAAGCTCCTTGAGGGCGGGGACTGATGTCAATGTGATATATATATATATCTCTATATGTAAAGTGCTGTGTAAATTGATGGCGCTATATAAGTACTTGACATAAATAAGGGTGAGCGCAGTGATTTCAGCCAAATTGCACAATGTGGTAGCTTGATTTAATTTACATGGCTGTTTAGGTGAAATTTGCGGAGAAAAAAAAAAGTGTGTTGTGTGTGTTTTTTTGTTTTTTTTTTTTTTTTTTTTTTGTTTGTTTTTTTTATTGGGTGTTTCTTTTGGGGAGGTCTGTTTAGGCTAGTTTAGCATTATTTGCGTAATATCGCTATAAAAAAAAAAAAAATTACAATCAAATATATGTGTGTGTGTGTGTATGTGTGTGTGTATGTGTGTGTGTGTGTGTGTGTATATATATATATATATATATATATATATATATATATATATATATATATATATATATATATATATATATATATATATATATATATATATATAATGGATGAAAAAAATTACCCTATGCGCACACAGGCGGAATTAAAAAAATAAATAAAACGATTAATAAGTAAAAATATTCACATTCTCAAAAAAAAAAAAATAAAAAAAATCTAAATAAAAGAAAAATTATATATATATATATATATATATATATATATATATATATATATATATATATATATATATATATATAATATATATAAAATTTATTTATATATATATATATATATATATATATATATATATATATATATATATATATATATAATTATATATATATATAATTTATTTATTAATGTGTGTTTTGTGTGGTTTTTTTTTTTTGTTTTTTTTTTTTTTTATATTCCTTTTTTTTATATTCCTTTTTTCACTGTTTTTGCCTAGGCAAGCGGAGAGATGGGCTCTATTTGACTTGCTACAGTTTCTAATGCACATTGTGAGAAACTCGCAGTGTGCAATGAAATCGGAGTAAGCCATTTCAGTCCAGGAAAGGAGGCGGTACAACTGTGCAAGACTCAGGCTAAGTTCTCACCGATGCAGCACAGTTTCGATGAGTTTTGTAGCGCAATTTGAAGCATCACAGCCACCTCAACTGCGTTCCTCTGCAATTCCAATGCATTTTGTATGCAGGTGTGGCCTGGTATCTTCCTCTCCCTCTCTCCCTCCAGAAACAGAGTCCTGCTAAACGCACTGGAATCCCATTGTATTTGGATTCTGCATGGAAAACGCATATGTGTTCATTCAACGACACTATATTGTCAAAACTATTGGGACGCCTGCCTTTACATGAGCATTGGCATCCCAGTCTAAGGCCTCATACACACTATTAGATTTTCTGCATATTTTTGTCTTCAGATTTACCAAAACCATATAATATTGAGGTCAAACCTTAGTTTCAATTTGTATGCAATCGGGCAGGGCCTTGCACTACACGGTTTTGGTAAATCTGAAGACAAAAATCTGCAGAAAATCTAATAGTGTGTATGGGGTGTAAGGCTCGATTCACACCTATGCATGTTGCTTTTGAGCGTTTTTGGAGGTTTTTTTTTCATGCTTGCCACGTTTTTGAGCAGCGTTTTTGTAGCGTTTTTGCGGCGTTTTTGCGGCGTTTTTGCCGCGATTTGCATTTTTTTTTTTTCATTTTTTTTTTTACAGTCTTAAAAAAAATTACAAAAAAAAAAAAAATTAAAAAAAAAAAAAAAAAAAAAAAACGGCAAAAACGCACCAAAAACGCTGCAAATACGGTGCACTTGCGTTTTTGATGCTTGTCCATTGAAATCCATTACATGCAAAACGCTGCTTTTTGCATGAAAAAAAGTCCCTGACCCTTTCCAAAAACGCAGAGGTACAAAAAGGCATTGATGTGAACATGTTCCATAGGAACCCATGTTAAAAAATTCCCATGCATTTCTGCACAATGCAAAATGCGTCAAAAAAACGCGCTAGTGTGAATGGAGCCTTAGTCCGTAGGGTTCAATATTGAGTTGGCCCACCCTTTGCAGCTATAACAGCTTCAACTCTTCTGGGAAGGCCGTCCACAAGGTTTAGGGGTGTGTCTATGGGAATGTTTGACCATTCTTCCAGAATTATGGTCCAGATCATTTGGTGGAGGGGGATTATGGTGTTGGGTTGTTTTTCAGGGGTTGGGCTTGGCCTCTTAGTTCCAGTGAAGGGAACTCTTAAGGCGTCAGCATACCAAGACATTTTGGTCAATTTCATGCTCCCAACCTTGTGGGAACGGTTTGGGGATGGCCCCTTCCTTTTCCAACATGATTGCGCACCAGTGTACAAAGCAAGGTCCATAAAGACATGGATGAGCGAGTTTGGGGTGGAGGAACGTCTCGTCCAACATGAGTGCCTGACCTCACAAATGCGCTTCTGGAAGAATGATCAAACCTTCCCATAGACACACTCCTAAACCTTGTGGACGGCCTTCCCAGAAGAGTTGAAGCTGTTATAGCTGCAAAGAGTGGGCCAACTCAATATTGAACCCTACGGACTAAGGCTGGGATGCCATTAAAGTTCATGTGTGTGTAAAGCCAGGCGTCCCAATACTTCTGACAATATGGTGTATATGGAGCTCAGAATGGCGCCAAATACGCATAGGACAATTTTCAAAATCTCAAAGCGTTTGAAGCGCATAGATGTTGACAGCCTCCATAGAAACACAAAACGCATGTTATTTCACTTGTCATGCCAATCAATGTGCCCTGGAATGCATTTGAAATCGCATCAGTGTGAACTAGGGCTCAGGTCCCATTCACATCTAGCGATTCGAGATCGCAGGCTGCATTGCCGCCATTCTAGACCCGATTCCAAATCACATTGCAGTGCTGGCAAAATGGAGCATGCGTGTTTTGGGTGCCATTTGAAAATGAATGGCACCCAAACGCGGTGTGGTTTTGCGGCAATCGCAAAACCACACCACATCAGAGCTTGTTGCCCAAAGAGGAACAGGAGCTTCTTTTGGGTGACAAACTTTGCTTGTTGCGGTTTGCCGCGATGGCAGCATGATTTATCACGGGGAAAAAAAATACACTGTGTTTAGTTGCCCTTGAAAATGAATGGCACCTAAAAGACACATGCTGCATTTTGCCAGCATTGCAATGGGATTTGAAATCGCAGCTTATTCCACCCACGATCCTGCATCGTGAACGTGGCCAGGCTGGAGGTCAGATTTAAAGCCCATTATTGTTCTCTTTTTAAAGTGGTTGTGTAGCCTCCAAGGTTTTTCACCTTTTTAATGGCTCCCGCTGCTGTCAATCAAATCTTGTGACACGGGAGCTGGGGGGCAGTGCCCCACACAGGCACCCCTTATGGAAAGCTGCTTTCCTTGGGGGGGAACCTGATGAAGAGGAGGAGCCTGGAGTGCCGGCAGGTGACCCCAGAAGAGGAGGATCGGGGCTGCTCTGTGCGAAACCCTTGCACAGAGCAGGTAAGTATAACATGTTTTGTTATTTTAATACAAAAAGCTTTACGACCACTTAAATTTTGCCTTCCCTTTTTGTTTCAATAGGCTATATTGCTAAATAAAACCTGTGCAAAGTCCGCCTGCAATAAAGGAAGATATGCACTGTCTTGCAAAAGTATTCACCCCCTTGGCATTTTTCGTGTTTTGTTGCCTCACAACCTGGAATTAACATGGATTGTTTGAGGATTTGCATCATTTAATTTTGCAGAACACGCCCACAACTTTGAAGATATTATTTATTTTTTTATTTATTTTTTTTATTAACTTTTTTTTTTTTTATTGTGAAGCAAACAAAAAACAGGACAAAATAACAGAAAAAGTCAATGTGCATAACTATTCACCCCCCTAAAGTCAATACTTTGTAGAGCCACCTTTTGCAGCTATCACATCTCCAAGTCTCTTTGGATAAGTCTCTATGAGCTTGCCACATCTTACCACTGGGATTTTTGCCCATTCCTCCTTGCAAAACTGC
Source organism: Aquarana catesbeiana (assembly GCF_042186555.1). Taxonomy (NCBI): domain Eukaryota; kingdom Metazoa; phylum Chordata; class Amphibia; order Anura; family Ranidae; genus Aquarana; species Aquarana catesbeiana. The sequence continues at coordinate 22,182,060 of NC_133336.1, forward strand.
TCCAGCTCCTTCAAGTTGGATGGTTTGCACTTGTGAACAGTAATCTTTAAGTCTGACCACAGATTTTCTATTGGATTGAGGTCTGGGCTTTGACTAGGCCATTCCAACACATTTACATGTTTTCCCTTAAACCACTCAAGTGTTGCTTTAGCAGTGTGTTTGGGGTCATTGTCCTGCTGAAGGTGAACCCCCGTCCTAGCCTCAAATCACACACAGAGTGGTACAGGTTTTGCTCAAGAATATCCCTGTATTTAGCACCATCCATCTTTCCCTCAGGTCTGACCAGTTTCCCAGTTCCGACTGTTGAAAAACATCCCCACAGCATGATGCTGCCACCACCATGTTTCACGGCGGGGATGGTGTTCTTTGGGTGATGTGGTGTGTTGGGTTTGCGCCAGACATAGCTTTTTCTTTGATGGCCAAAAAGTTCAATTTTAGTCTCATCAGACCAGAGCACCTTCCTCCATACATTTTGGGAGTCTCCCACATGCCTTTTCGTAAACTCAAAACATGCCATTTTGTTTTTTGCTGAAAGTAATGGCTTTCTTCTGGCCACTCTGCCATAAAGCCCAACTCTATGGAGCGTATGGCTTATTGTCGTCCTATGTACAGATACTCCAGTCTCTGCTGTGGAACTCTGCAGCTCCTCCAGGGTTACCTTAGGTCTCTGTGCTCCTCTCTGATTAATGCCCTCCTTGCCCGGTCCGTGGGTTTTGGTGTGCGGCCGTCTCTTGGCAGGTTTGCTGTTGTGCCATGTTCTTTCCATTTGGTTATGATAGATTTGATGGTGCTCCTAGTGATTATCAATGATTTGGATATTTCTTTATAACCTAACCCTGACTTGTACTTCTCAACAACATTGTCCCTTACTTGTTTGGAGAGTTCCTTGGTCTTCATGGCAGTGTTTGGTTAGTGGTGCCTCTTGCTTAGGTGTTGCAGCCTCTGGGGCCTTTCAGAAAGGTGTGTCTATGTAATGACAGATCATGTGACACTTAGATTGCACACAGGTGGACGTCATTTCACTAATTATGTGACTTCTGAAGGTAATTGGTTGCACCAGAGCTTTTTATGGGCTTCATAACAAAGGGGATGAATACATACGTACATGCCGATTATCCGTTTTTTTATTTCTGAAAAATAGTTTTATGTATATATTTCTCTAATTTTACTTCACCAATTTAGACTATTGTGTTCTGATCCATCACATATAATTCAAATTTAAAAAAACATTGAACTAAAGGCTGTAATGTAACAAAATGGGTAAAAAGCCAAGGGGGGTGAATACTTTGGCAGGGCACTGTATTCTTCACTGCATTGTGAAAAATTAGATCAATGAGAAAAAAAGATCAGATCCGTGTTTCTGCATTTTTCTTTTTTTTTTTTTTATTGCAATAATGTGGACAAAAGGTGGGCTGATCCTTTAATCATGATTAATCGGTCCATAGCAGAAATATAAAAAATCGCTCTGGTCTGTAAGGGGTGGGCAGGTCCCTGAAATGAAGGGGTTATTTTTGCTCATATTGTTTTATTTTATCAAGATCCTTCAGCAGTGCTATGTCCTTGTCCTGATTTGTTAATTGAGTTCTTTTGTGTTTGAAAGTCATGAACTGTATGCAAATAGTGTGCAGCTTCAGGCTTATGTAATAATAGGAGCTGTGTGTTACTACATTACTACAAGGTGCTGTCTTATCGTGGCTGGTATTGAGGCCGCATTGTGACACGAGAATTTCCACTGGGGGTTGTTGTCACACTCCAGAGACAATAGATGACCTGTAGATGCATGTTTGACCGTTG